>NC_090892.1:37194761-37234761 GCF_036669925.1 Montipora capricornis
GCCCAACCCAGGTAAAGCTCCTTAGCGATGACCTGAGGTCGACATGATTAGATTCCAGGTCAAAGGTTAGAGAGTCTTCAGGTGCCTCGTTGCTCGATGAAGCTTCCGTTACTGGCGTCGAGTTTCCAACGCTGAAAGAACATAAGCATAGTATCAAGTCAAATTTAGAAATTCGGTTTTACTGAGAGGATTTAAAAAACAGAAAACAATGGAAAATGTGCCCAGACAGGGAACTCAACGATGTCGGAAAGTAAACAAAATTTTAGTTTCTAAAGAAACTGTCGTGCTGCGTCGGTGGGAGATTGGAACAGAAATTGATTTTATCAAACGAGTTGATAAAGCGATAAAGGTCGCATAACCACCGTGAAAGATTTGGAAAGCTCACGTTTCGAGCGTTAGCCCTTCGTCGGAGCGAAAAGCGGTTGATTGAGATTCACCAGTGCGGACCAACAACCATGAGGTCAAAAAAGTAATGCCTAATGTTTAATTATTAAAATAAATAAAAGAACACAGTTCCGATGATACTCTAACCTCTTCTTCATGCAAAGCGCACGAAAATGCACCGGAAGGAATCACAGTCTAAGTGGCAGTAACAAAGAATGTAAATAAGCTTGTATTGGTATGAAACAAAACGATTGTTCGGCCCCGTCTGCACATTTCAATATTGTTTAAAACATTCTGCTGATGAAAATGCTAACAATACGTAATTTAGAGTTAAATGTTATCACGTGTGCCGGGGCTTTAGGATCCACTATGATTGAAATTGATTTCAATTGTTTATTTAAAGGGAAAGTACGGCCTACAAAAAGTTACTCTGAATCGAAAGTTATTTACCTGCATTATCATACTTGACCACTCATTTGGGCTTAACGTGTTTAAATAGCCGACAATAATCCTTCAAAAATAAGCAATTTTAGGGTGTGTTCGATTGACCGTATTCCGGAATAGGAATACATGGAATATAAGTTAGAAATCGTTCAGTTTTACGGAGATTCATATTAAAATTGTCGAACTCCCGCTAAGATGCTATTTCAAACATATCTTTACCATCCTTGTTGCTTCAAAACGCCAGACGTACCGTTTCAAATCATCACCTCCCGAATTCTTATTCCGGAGTAGGGTCAATCGAACGCACCCTTAAATTGAAATCCGCCATCTTTGTTTTTGTGTATGCAAACGAGGCTATGGCGTAGCAATAGTCAAGGATTTCTCCGAATGACTAGATGTACTAGATGTAAAGAAAGAAAACACAGGTCAGGAGAGCGATACTTTGTAGACTTGAATCTTAATCCAGAGGGTAAATTGTATTGATATTGGTTCCATCATCACAATAGATTTACCTCGTGGTCGTTAAACAGGGATGTGAGTCGTACGCAGGAGTTTTAGAGAGTTTGCAGTGCTATCCCGCGCTCATTGCTGTGAAATAAACGCCTGGGAATCAAGTTTAATCCGTGTACCGTGGCTTTCTACGAGACCCCTGTGACAACTTCAAAACAAACGATCGATTTACATATTTCCATCGAATGGTGAGAGTAAATCGTTTCAGTAGTTCCTATAAAGCTAACAAAATTTAACTACATTCAAGTTAAGTTTATTTTACTGCCTGGAAAAGCGCATTCATTCATTCATTCGTTATTTTCAAATTCTAGTAATTTAGAGAAACATTTTCTTGACCGTACTCTCCCTTTAACCGATTTTGTTGCCAATTTTCGAAGTCATGAATGATTAATCGAAAAGTGTGAGATCTGGGATGCGCACCTTGGAAATAATTCCACAAACACATCAACAGGTGAAGAGCAACAGTTGTGTAACACGAGTTCAACAGCAACACGCGCCAATCTAGAAAAAAAAATAATAATGACTTTATTTAACGAGGCTAACATATTTACTGGTTACCCAGGCGATCCAATCGAATAGGCCATTTCCGAGATCATGTCTGCCTCTTCTTCAAAGCGAGTCTATGTGCGAGGTTTTTGTTATGTGAATTAGTTTTCATTGGTATGTAAAAAAGAACTAATTACAATCAAAAAAACTTCGCAGTTAAACTCGCTTTGAAGAGGAGGTAGACATGAACTCGGAAATGGCCTAAGGGGATTTAGAAATGTTGATTTTTGAACAGAGGGGTAAACCGGAGAACCCGGAGAAAAACCTCTCAGAGCAGAACGAAGGAACCAAAAACAAACTTAACCCACATATGGCCAAGAGTCCGGAATCGAACCCGGGCCACATTGGTGGGAGGTGAGTGCAATCACCACTACATCACCCCTGCTCCCCAACCTGCTCCCAAAAACAAACAAATGAATAGCTCGGCCTTCAACTGCACCACAAGACAAGAAAATGCTGTAATGTGTCCCTAAACACAAATAAATACAGACACTTTAAGCAACAGCATTGTTAAAAAAAGAGGACATTACCTGGACTCTCTACAGTCTCTACCCAAATTCCTTTACGAAAATCAATTGCTCTAGGTTTGCACGAGATTTAAGCAGAAGGATTCTATTAGGAAGGCAAACCTTGACCAGATATTTTGCAAACAATTCATGCTGTATTATTGCTTGGGCCGACCAAGGATCCTATTAACTATGAACAAAAGGACTTGCCTGCTCTGAGAAAATGCATTTTAATGAATAATAGCCATTTTGCCAAGTTAAAAAGATGACCGTTTTGAGAAGCAGCCTCCGCATTGATGCTTCCTACTACAGTCTAATTTATCTACAATCAATCATGTTGACAACCATGGAATGGTCACACGTTTAATGCTTCTCCGTGTTTAGTGAGCATTCAGTTACCTGCTGGTGTTGAAATCAAGTTCCACACATGCGGGATGTCGCAAAGAGTATTTGACAAGTAATTCACTATTGCTGACACCGGTGAACGCGTCGGTTGAAGTAGTTTCGCCCGCTGAAGACGATTCACCTAGAGGTATCTATATAAACAGAAAATTAGGTAGAGCGGCAGTGTGACAAATGTGGCAAATGCACACGAGATATGTAACTGTAGAGGTCTGAAACGGCTGAACGGCAACGAAGAAGAATGAAGAACGAATAAATCCAGAACCCTGCAAAGCGGCCAAATATTACCCTGATTCCGGAACTTTCTTCGCCAAATTAAGTTTCATCCAAGGAAGGGTTGGGGTCAGTAGGACGGGGAGAGAAATAAAAATTCTACTCAGGATGGTGGCTTGGTGAACAAAACTAGGGCGCTGGGATGATTCGCTTTGACCTGCTCACGAAAATGGCCCCCTCAACAGGACAAAGAAGGTAAGAACATTATCCTACCGGCGGTGCTTGTGTGACAGCTGATACAGTTTCCGCCAGTCTGTTGATAGCAAGATGACTTTGACCGTTGACAACTTGTTTTTGAAAATCCTTGTCTATATATGAAGTCTAAAGATAAAAAGACACCAAGGAAAGACAATAAATCTCTTTTAAAGGACCGCAAAAACGAGGATGGCTTGCATTCTTTTACAATTGCTAAAGAATTACCAGAAAATGACCAATAACGTTGTCACGCCAATTTCCGATTTTCACCCTTTTGTACAAGAAACGACTAAAACAAGACTTCACGTATCACATAGTGTGCCTGTCAACTTTTATAAGAATTCACAGCAAGGTGAAACCTTCCGGGTTATTAAGTAGGCTTAGTATGGTTTAGACTGTGTTGTTGCTGTGGTAATAATCGGTAATGTATAGTTTGTTGCTGAGGTTATGTATAATGTTTTTTGCTTGGGTGTAAGGGTGTAGGGGTAAAGAGTGTATTTTATTGTAAAAAAGGAGTCAGTAAAAAAAACTTTAAAAATTAACCAAAAAAAACCTTCCTGTATTCTACTGGACAAACGGCAAGTTCGGGTGACGTCATCGATGTAGTGATAAAATTCGCAGTGGTCAGCTCAACGATTCCATTTAAATATTCACATTAAGACCGATACTCCATTCTCTTTAACACCTGGAAGGCGATATATAGAAGATGAAGCTCTTGCTTCCCAACAAGCAAATATGGAGCGACGAGAAAAAGCTTCCAGCTTTTGTGGAGCGTCGAGGCTAATCAGATCGCATCCCACACTAGCCTCCCACGCAGCCGTTCAAGCAACGCTCCTCGACGACTCACGCAGATCGCTTAAAGAGCTATTAATCTCAACAGAAATGGGGCTGCAAGATGGCGTACCTGCCAAAAGACAATCAACCCAATGTCCACTTGTGAAGTATCATCGGAAGTCGTCTGCGCGGACTCCTGACTCTGAGCAAGTCTTCGCTGCTCTTGCCACGCGTCTGACCTGAAGAAAAAGTCAACTGCTGGAGAACACGAGGCAGCAACCTTGAAAAAAAATAATTAAAATTGACCATTAAGAACAAAGCAACCAACGTCACAATGTTGTCAAACAAACGTCAAACTATGAAGCTTTGTATAACACAAGCAGGGTTGCCTCAAATGAGGCCGTGCTGCACGAGTACCTGATGCAAACGGACTTGCTCAACATTAACAAGTGATCAACATTTAGCTTACCGATCTTCGAGTAAACAGTATTCTCATCCCAAGTGGTCGGGATTTGTGTCTATATATGCATATATTTTACCGGTTGCCAGTCCAGGTGACTGACCATGTTATTTACCTCGCTTGATTAACAATAAAATAACAATTCACGGAATTAATGCTTACTTCATTTTCTACAAAGCATACATGACTGAAGAGGAGTTCATCTGGAGATATGGAATCATCTTCTAAACATACCAAAACAAAAGAAAAGCACATTTCGTTACCAATGTAAGAAATCGAAACAGACGTGTTTGACTAAAACACAATTCGAAATTAGAGGGTAAAAACCCCGGGAGCATCAGATTGCTAAAGCTGTTCGAAGAGAGAAACAGAACAGATAAAAAACAATTTTTGCAAAGAAAGAAGTGAGGTCTTATACGCTCTATGACACGCATATGGCAACGACGCAAAACGGATAAGAGCTCAATGTTTCTTAAGATTGCAAAAGTTACCGAAACCGATCCGTTTATCATCCGTTCCGTTCGCCTTTTGCTGTCATGTTGTGGAATTTGCGACGTGTCAATGAAAATAAGTCAACCATTTTTTTTTTCGTTTAACCGACTAATTGTTAGGGTAACGTCCTATAGATCGCGTTTGAGTAACCAGTGTTCCATAGAAAAACACGGAATTACATCTAAGTGAAAATGGGAGATCCACTTACTCTAAGAACTGCTGGTACGCGATATTCAAGTACCCATTTACACACTTGAAATCTGAAATGTATGACCTTCGATCACAGTGACAGACACATCGCCTTCTCTGTTGATGTAGGGCGTTTCGGCAAGTCATAATCAAGACCTCTTTGTCCGACTCAATTATTTGTTACTGCCGTTAAGAAACCTGCACTATGTCTACGACTGAGCTCAAAGTCGAAAAGACAAAGGAAAAGTCAAAACAAAGAGTTCATCTTGCCTTGTCGTTTTGATGCTTTAAACTGAACAATGGCCGTCTCTCCATACCTCACGTTTATTGTACCATCTGTTGACAAAAAGAGAAAAGCAAATGAATCGTATCTCTATCTCTCCTTGACCCTTATGTTCCAAAAACGTCAGATGTTGCGAGTTTGCATTCTCGCAGTGAAAGGGTATAAATGGGTCAAATTCCTGTTACTAACCATCACTGGCTCCATGTACATAACGTCACTTGTTCCATGAGCACTCTGTGATAGGCAAAGTATAGCCCCAGGGGCGGGTGGGGTTGTTGTCTGGCCTTGATTTAAAAGTACTCTGAACAGTGGAAGTCGACCACGGTACAAAACCCCCCCAACTAGGGGGGTGCGTTTTAACCTGCTCTTACGATCAGGCTGATTATATGGGTGTACTTTTAATTAAAGCTTAAAAACAAAATAATACCCATCATACCCGACTTGTGGTGACTCAGAGGTTGCAAGGTCCATTTTCTGCTCGCACAAGACACTTGAAAAACGGAAAATTCGAGAAATTTTCTTGCGACATCACCCTAAATAACGAACGAATCAGAGAGTTTAATTTAATGGCAGTTATTTACACAAGAGTTAAAAAAAATTAAAACACGATTTTCTGCTCATAATGATAAAGTTTTATCACTTTCTCCTAGGTTACCCTTTAAAGCAACATAAACTTAATTCTGCACATCAGTTTTTCAGTAGACTGGATGTAAAAGTTCACGACAATAATTTCGCAAACTCCAGTAACTTCTCCAGTGCACTGGAAGCGTCTTACCCGAAAGAGAAATTATTTTCAGGAACGCCTAAGGGGCGAAAGTTATAATGTACCGTTGTTTCCCATATCGTTCCTATGGGCCAATAAATGAGCAACCAAGATTCATCATGGATTCCAACTGGTTGCACGCAGTCCCTAACATAATTTTGAAACGCTGAATCATTTTTTTGCCTTTTTTCTCAACACTGACTGTTTTACTAACCCGTACAAGACTCTCCACATCCAAAGCCACAATTAGCTGATTTTGGTCCTCAGGGCTGCAATACAACCATATTAAAATGAGGTGGACGAAAAGCAACATGTTGCTAGTTATGTCAAAGGAGAAGGATGAACCTACCGGAATGCTTAATTCCACTTGGTGGAAACTATTCCCGACATTAAAAAAAAAAAAAAAATTCTCTAAAAGAATGAGTGAGAAACAAGCACAATCACAAGATTATGATTGTCATCGGCTAATAACCAACGGTAAGTGAGTACAACTTCATGTAAACACACACAAGCGAGCGCTACCTTTGTTAGTAAACGCCAGGGCAAACGGTTTTAACATTTGCTTTAAAACCCGTTCCATTTTGTGGAACAATGTTGAACGATATTGACTGCTGGGGTGAGCAAATGATTTCAACAAATAATCAAAAAAGCTTCCCGAGAGGGATGGTATTCAATACCAGGCGGTAGCCGCAGTTGCTACTATGGATACGGACATGGATACGTCAATGAGAAATCGATTAGTGCGCACGTGCACACCCAACAATGTTGAAAGACGGGGGAAGAGGGGGAGGACGAGGGGGGTTGGGGGGGGGGGGCAAATAGCTTCAACTTCATTCAACATTCGTGATAACAAAAGAAATGTTGAATGGTTGTTGAAGCAAAGTTTAAACGCTTTCAAACTTATTCAACATCGATTTAACTCCGATTCAACATGTTTCAACACAGTTAAAAGGGGGAAGCAAACGGTTTGAACAAAATCGAACGGATGTTGAAGACTTTTGCACGGGCATTAACTTAAACGACACCAGAATGATTTGTGCAACAATGTCTTATGATCACAAATTCAAACGGAAGGCCAACCTTCTGAAGACCAACACATTCAAACGGTTACTTTGATTCCAATTTATATACACGTACCTCTGAGATGGACCGGAGTGTCTGTTTCGTCTTGCAGTGGCACGTACAGCAAGGGAACTGTTAGTAGTCATGTCAAAAGCATGCTGAAGAACGCGATAACTAAAGAAAAATATACAGTCACCATAGCCGATATGACGTCACAAGGGAAGGTTAAATCGGGGTACTTTCAAGAATCAATTCCATGTAAGAGGGATGCCCAGTGTCTGAGCCAGTCACTGAATGTTGCGCATTCACACAAATTTATGAATTTCTGTACGATTCTTCACCTGAAACATGCCACGGTACTTGGGAAACTCTAACAAACTGTGGGCTTTGTAATAATATAATTATTCATAGAAATGCAACAAAGGGATCTATTGTCGTATGAATTGCCCAGATAGTGAAAGAATTGAGAAATAAAGCTTGTCGTTTGATACACAAACGAGGTGTCTCATTACATTTTCAAGGATGATGTGTCCTATGGAATATCCTCAAAAGTCAGTTCTGGAAGCTTCCCAGAAAAATGGATTCCCGCGGCTATAAGGTGGTTCCTATACATCCCAGTGTCAAGAAAGCCGAATTGAGAAACTCTTTCGGGCAACGTAGCAAAATATACACAAGCAAACAGGCCAAATAATATTTGGCCTGTTTGCTTGTGTATTATTATATGCACGAACAGAACAGAAACCGCGGGAAAACTGCCTACCTTGAACAAGCAGCAAGTCAGAACGCCTTACGGTTTGGATTTGTAGAGAAGGTAGCGAGAAAGAAAACAATCCGTAGGCGTCCAGTTGAAAAATCGACGCAATTCTTGCGATAATTATTACATCTAAGTCTCTGCCATATATCTTCGTAATACGCACGATAAAGCCCAGCTCACCTCTTTGGAGATGTTTTATCTGCCGACAAGTAGTAAAACAGCACCTCTCGTTTGAACTTGCCAGATTTCTTGTGACCTTGAATCCAAACTGGTAGCTCAGCAGATCTTCCAGGGGCCAGACCACCGCCTGGGATGGGTACTTGAGAAACTCGCCTTATGTCGCTTACTGATACGTCACATTTGGAAACGTTTTCAGTCGCTTTTGCGGTTGTTTCACACTTCGAGGCTGACACGCCACCAAAGGTGAAGAACTCAGGGTTGGGAGTAGTGATGTAGAGTTTTTCAAGGTGGCAATCACTGCGGTTCGTGAACACAGCCACAGTTTGTACAACTTCATTACAAAGAAGATTGCATGGAAATCCAGCAAAACATACCTAACGAAGGACAGAAATTTTTATTTGAAGCGCAGGTCATAGACGAAAGATAAAAAGGGATGCGCGCACTTATCAGGACAATTTAAGGACAGTGCGGTATTTTTGCGCGGTTTACTGAATATGCGGAAAAAGTAGATCTTAACAAGTATTCTTCAAATCCAAAAAGAAAATTGAGGGTAACCACGCATTTTTCGAAGATAATTTATCAAGAATATTTGTAAAAAGCTTTAAAATACAAAGCAATGTATGGCGATCTTTGCCAATTGAAGCTTAATTATCTCTGAAAAATGCATGGTTACCCCCAATTTCCTTTTTGGATACCATGAGCACTTGCTAAGTTCTGCTTTCTCCGCATAGTTTTGAACCGCGCAAAAATATCCCTCTATTAATAAGCACCGCCGTTAGGAAATCCGAGTATCTCAAGATACGCATGACATATGCACAGTAACAATAGTAGGCACCGTCAATTGCAACCGTCAATTGCACCGGCGATTGCCACCGGAAATATTCAGCCGGCTTCAACGGAAAGACAAAATATTTATACTAAAGACGCAGAGACTGACGCATTTATGTGTTAACAATACAGATTTACGACTTGAGAAGACAAGATAGACCTAGCGCTTTTTCACAAAAACGCAACATTAATGTGTAGGCATGACTTGGAAGAGCCCGCAGATCGGCGGGTCACATTTTCCGTTCAGGACCTTGATAAACGACCTAGCCCCCTAGGAGGGCAAAAACGCCACGTTAGCCCAAATCAACATATATGGAAATAAACAATACACGTCCAAACAATATCCAACAATTGTTAGTATCACCCAACTAGTGGACTAATGCAAATCCTGCATTTTAATTGGCTACGCTACTAGAGGACTATTAGTAATTGTCCTCGAGTAGCGAAAATCGTGTCGCTTTCTTCGTTTTATTCCCAAATGAATATTTCTTCAACTTTTGAACAACAAGATGGGCGATACTAAAACAATTAGACCCTTCGCCCTCAAGGGCCACCGGCTTAATTGTTAATCTCTACATGTGGGCTAGCATGAATTATTAGCCACCAGGCCCCAGTTGTTCAAAAGGTGGATAACGCTATCCACCGGATAAATCACTATCCATTAGATAGCGCAATTTGTTTCGCTAGTACTTATCCACTGGATAAAGATTTATCCGGTGGATAGCGCTATCCATCGTTTGAACAACTGGGGCCAGACGTTCTAGTAGATCAATGGATAGAGCATCTGACCGGTGTTGGTCCGAATCCTGCCTAGGGCATTGATTTATTTCAGTTGTCTTTTAGCCCGTCGCGAAGCAACTAGTTTCCGAACAATAAGGCAGTTTTTTTTTTTTTTTTTGAAAACCAAAAATCACTACCAAACAATACGTACCTCAAGAAGGGGCATAGCTGGTACTACATCCAAGTTCAGTCGATTATCCTTGCCATAGATGACACTGGTCTTCTCAGCTTTGGTGTTGTTTAGCCTCGGACCCTTCACCAGCAAATCAAGCCTTCCTAAAATGCTGACAGCAGTCATAGCAGAGTTTGGAACGGACGGCACAGAGAACTTTTCCTCAATCGGACCATTAATAGCAACACTACTGAGGCTATATTTTACCCCAGTGATACAGAGCTGCCCTGTTTCGTATGGTATGACCGTTAGATGAGCCTATAAATTGAAGAATACAAGCAACCACATATCAAAAGTCACCGTGGTTTCGTACGCGCGACGAATATTGAGCGCGCTATTACCATATTTGGAGATTGTCACAATGTCTTGAATAATAATTTGTAATATTTTTCAAGTTACTCACAGCTTTTGTTTCACTTCCATTGATATCAAAATTCTTGATGACTTCAGTTTTAACAATGTCGTGTCTTGGAGAGACCTATGAAGGAAAAAACCTTTTAAACAAACTACTATGACCGTTGATACCTGAAGACCTACAAATGGGTGGAATTCTTCCTGTGATCAGCCAGCTAAGAAACTTAACCACATTTATTTATACAATTACAGCTGTAGTTAGGAATTCATATCCCATTTCTAACTTTGCTAAAACAGGTCAGAACTGACTATGAGTACGACACTAAGAAAAATTTCGAAATTAAAGCCAAACGGTTCTGCAAAGCTCTGGCTTGCCGTTTCTTAATTTCAGCGGGTCATAAGAAGGCTTCTTAAAAGAACGCATTGAACGACAGACTAGCCAGCGCATACAGCCACCCAACCCGTCGGGGTGGCGGTGAGGTATGACTGGCGGCTGTATTCTAAAGTACCTTAATGATTGGGGAGCTAAAATCATGGACAAAAATTTTGGGAAGGTAGTATGACTTCCCCTTATCAATGTTGGATTTTCCGCGAAACAAAATGGTGACTTTTCTTCCAACATTGAATATGGGGGAGGGGGGGGGGGGGGGGGGCACAAGAGCATGGTATTTCCCAAATAGTACAACCAATTAATAGTTAGAATAATCGAATTAGGTGTGAGGTGCAGTGATGAGCGCAACCTTCCCAACAACTTTTGACCACGATTGTTGGGGCGGGAGGTGCGAGGTCTTTTTTACTGCTCCTCTAAGATGTTACTTCAGGAAAACAAGTTCAACTACATCTAGAAAAGCACAGTCAGCATCAAACAACTAGTAAAGAACAAGGTTATATGTCAGTTTCCAAAGCTCCTGCCGCAGATGCGGCGGCCATTTTGATTTCTATTGTTTCGAAAGACATTATGGGATGCTCATGGGGCAAATTAATATGTATTTGTCCCCTGGGCATCCCATAATAGCTAATTGAAACAACAGAATTCAAAATGGCTGCCGCATCTGCAAAAACGTTTATTAGCTAATTTTGGAAGCTATTCATTATGGGTACGTGAATCCTATCATTACAAGTGGCCGAGTAGATGGATCTGCCTTTGGCAAAAGGTTATTCTGTATTATCTTTATATCTGCCTTAGAGGGTAGCTGGCCAAAATGCTAGAATCTTTGTAGCTGAGATGAGACAAATACACGCAACGTAGTCTACCTTCGCAGACATAGTGAATGATGGGTGTTACGCTGATTTCTTTTATCCCGAACTTTAAGACAGAACACAAATACTGACGTACATTTGGGTATGGTTACCAAACAAATAAATGCTTCATTTTTCTCCCTTCGTATACAAGTTGAGGTTCAAATCTATTCTTGGTTTAAAAATTTTCAAACCACTTCAATTTTAATCTTTTCTTTGTCGAATATTCATTATCCCAATCTGAAACAGAGGAAAATCAAAATTGAACTGGCTTGAACCATCACATGTACAACCAATTATTTCTCCCCGTCCAGTAAAACACAGAAGCTGTTATAAGAAAAAGTCTTTGTTTGTTTTTCTTCATACAAGTCTTTCAAATATTACAGGCCTGGCTATTTCCAAATAATAGCGTGTCGATAAATTGTAACTAAGCTTTACCAACCTCATTAGATATGCTAGTTGTTTGATCTTTCGCAGTGAACTTCCAAAGTAAAAGAAGATTTGTCAAATTCAATGGAATCTTTAAGGGGTTTTCCATGACAACCTCAACACCAACGGATTCTGGAAAAGAAAATCACCAAAAACGTATCAGGAATCCCATTCACGCTATATCGATTAAATCAATAGGTGAGGTACTGGGCCTTAACTTTTCACTTCCAAGATCAAAAAGTTATTTCTCCTAACTAGTACCGTGGAGTTCTTTGTTGGCTATCCATGAGAATTTGTTGTTATATTAAGATAATATCCGTGAGCTCAATACCTGTCTTCTTGACAGCGTACTGAAATTGAGAGGAGAATTTACACACTGATCAATCCTGGAAGTCAAAGGGTTGAGACACAAGTAGGGACGACAGCAAATTGCAATAATGGAATAGTCGCAAAGTGATTACATGTCTTCTGTTGTTGCTTAACTTCTCTAGTTTTAAGTCCGTGATAAGCAGTTGAAGTTTGAACTTGTGACAGAAATCTTTCTTTCTCATGATTTCAAAACCATTTATTGCCATTATGATTCAGTGTTTTGTTGATGTTCCTTCAGGGCCAAAACGATTTCACAATTCAAATAACCATCAGCAACCCATCGCCATCGTCAACGAAAGTTGACGGAATCAATATGTTTTCAAGTGTCCTCACGGCAAGAGAAAAAAGGAACTAGACCCATTTCAGTAATTCCCAATCTGGAGGACAAAACAATGGTCGTTCTGTTCCCTGAGAGAAACAAACCTTTCACATGCAAAACAAAATTGCTTTCTCCTCCAGATTGGGAATTAACTGAAAGGGGTCTTAGAGGTAATGGTTCCTGCTTTCTTCCGACACTTTACATTGTATTCAACAACAAAAAATACAAGGGTACCACATGCAGCTGCGTAAGTCAAACGCTATGTTATAAATGAGCCTTCAAATTCTCACGAACCTCTCAAATAAAACAGCAATTAAGCCATGAAAAAAAAAAAAAAAGACAAGTTTAAGACCGAGTTCTCCTAAGTAGGTTTGAAATAATTGTTCATATTTTAGAATAAAGACAAACCTTTGACGACACAAAAAGGCCTTGAACTGTTATCTGTCCTCGAACTTAGACAAGGCACATGCGGACGAAAGGATGGCGGTAAAGGAGTAGCATTGACACTTTCGTAGGTCTCTGCCTCGAGTTGAATCCAATGCCGAGAAACCTTGGGATCGAATTTATCCGCAAAAGAAGAAAGTCCTACTGAAGTCCAAATGTTATTTTTCGCTATTTGATTATTCAAAGAGAATGTTTGATTAAAAAAATTGTCTTTAGTTGTGTAAGTACTGTTGACTAGTTTCTTGTCCTGGTGTTTGCTTTGAGGCAAACTGTGTTGATAACAAGGAATTACTCTTGTTGAATCTTGGTCGATCGCTGGTAATGGTAAAACAGGCAGATCGTTGACTTGAGATTTGTCCTTTCGCTTCATGTCGCATAGTTGCTGAAAGAGAGAAGGGGGAACGAGTCGGAAGGTATACGTAACTTTATAAAAAATCCTTTCGTTAAAGTGAATGTGTCACAACAATAAGCGACAAAAGTAGTTGAGAAGCTACACTGAGAAGACCACAATTATGATAAATTCATGTTTAAGTACCCCCCCCCCCCCCCCCCCCCCCCCCCACCCAAGGCATGACTTAGGATAGATTTAAATCGAAGCTATCATCCGCACAGTTATGAACGCAATTTTAGGAATTGCGCAGAGAAGCTTGAAAATTTCAGCGTCGCACCGGTATCGCGACGTCACGGGTTCAAACCCATTGAAGTCCTGGATTAATCAGGCCTCTCTACGCAATTGCTAAAATTGCGTTCACAAGTCCAAGGATCACAGCTTCACTTGATTTCACATCCGCAGTTCAATATATGATTCATTTCATATATCATTTCATCGGAGATAGATTTAGCCGGCTCACACTGTAACCAGGTTGACAATCGAACATGATTTGACCCAAGGTTTCGACACTGCTGCTAGTGTTTTTCATCACGAGTAATCTAAGACTGAAATATTCATTCCTTTTAATACGATGTCAATATGCTTCCACCAAAAAGCCACCACGTTTAGGAGCATGGGAGGAAGTAATGTGGAAAGCTTCCAAATAAAGGCGTTGAGGCCGATAGGTAACGCTAATTTTTAAATTATCCCTCGAAAATTGTATGAATGCTTTGGCAAGCTTGTTCCCAAAAGCTGAATCGTAATTTTGTACGTTACAATAGCTATTCTTCAAACCAAAGTCGCGTCAAACCATGTCTGAGACATACTGATATCATATCACAGCACCTATTGTTACTATTTAACTTACTGTGATTTTTCTTGGTATTTTCGTTTCTTGGCTATTGTTGATTTTATGACAACTCTGCCTTCTGCACAAAGTAAATTCCCCATTCTAGGACTAGCACAAACCCCGATTGATAAGAGTCCAAGACAACAAGACATTTTCTCAAATTTCAGGTGACTACGTTCGAATATCCTGAAGCTGAACGCAACTGAATTAAGGACGGTGCCTACTAATTAAAAGGTATTTTTGCGCGGTTGAATGGATATGCGGGAGAAGCAGATCTCAACAAAAGTTATTAAATTCCAAAACGAAAATTGGGGCTAACCACGCATTTTTCAAAGATAATAAATCAACAATATTAGTAAAAAGCTTTAAAATACAAAGCAATGTATGGCGTTCCTTTTCAAATTAAAGCTTAATTATCTCTGAAAAATGAATGGCTACCCTCAATTTTCTTTTTGGATAGAAAGAGCACTTGCTAAGTTCTGCTTTCGCCGAATAGCTTTAAACCGCGCAAAAATATCCCTGCATTAGTTAGCACTACCGATAGGAAAATCCGAGTATCTGAAGATTCGCAGAACGTATGCGCAATAACAATAGTAGGCACCGCCCTTAAATCATGCCAAAAATGTACCTTAAAAACAAAGAGAAATTCTCTGAGGTAGGAAGCCTGTTGCTCAGGTTCTTGAAGACTTTCATACTCCAGAAGTTGTCTGAAGAATATCTGTGCATCTTCCAACAAACGCAAATTAAACGACTGCCGACCAAGTGTAAAGTTAATGTGGTCCTGAAACAGAGACAATCCAAATGTTCACACCTGCACTGAAAAAAAAAAAGCTTCCCTTCTTACGAGGGAAACGGAGTGTAATACCACATTCAACTGATACTTAAATTTCTGTCAAGGATCCACAAGGTGTATGGTAAGCTGGCAAAATCAATGCTCTTGTGAAGAATTATCGACTTGCTGTCTACTAGCGGATATCGCCGGTAGCGTAAAGAAAAAGTCACGGGTTCGAATCTCTCACTCTTCTGAATGTTTTCTCCTGTTTCGTCTTTAAACTCATCTTTAAGTCGGTAATCACAATTCCACCGCAGAGGAAAAGGTGGTTTCGATGGTTGGTATCATCTCGTATTATATACTCAACAAAATATCGTGTTTCTGATTGGTCTCTGAAGAATGCAGAAATTAAGCAATAGAGGACGTTTTCTGTGTTTCTATAGCCTCATCTAAACACGAGGGGGAGTTGGGAGAATTCTAGACAGTTATGCAAACCCAAGACGCAGTTGAGGTTTTGCTTAACTGTCAAGAATTCTCCCAACTTCCTGGAGTGTTTAGATGAGGCTATGGAAACACGGAAAAAAGTCCTCTTTTGCTTTTATAAAATATTTCTCGCAGATAATTCGACGAATAAAGGAAAATTCTTGATTGAAACAGATTTTCTTGATACCGGTTCATATTTCCTAACAGCCAATCAAAACGCGTGTCTTGCGATACATAACCAATCAAAATTCGTGTGATGTCACAGCCGTGTTTGCATACTCTCATCTAAACACAGCTATTGACCAATGAGAGTGCGCGTACTACCCTAATTATTTTATAATAAGTCATAGTTAACAAATAAACTCCATGTTGCTGTGTCTGTTCAGTAATAGATCACAGATAACGACCAAATGGGAAGTCTACAGTAAAGAGGTGATTGTGTCACAAAAACTTCTAAAAATGTCCATTGCCAAAAATCGGTGCAAACAATCACGTCATTTGCGTATGATGCATCAAACCGAAATGTGCCTCCACGTGACATAATTCAAGATGGCACAAGCAGACGAATGATGCAAATTGCTAAAGCTCACTCTATGAACAGGATACCAACATTAGAAATCGCGTTCTCCTCGCGTTGAACGCAATGAATCAATTGATCCGTTCACGCTTGTTGGCTATTTACCATCTCGTATCCAACGCGAGATCAGGGAATAATGGTTAATTCTCCGCGCAGTGGGGTGCTTTAGAGATGAAAATTACGTGATGGGGCTCCGACAATAACGTAGACTTCTTAAGGGAGTTTTACAACAATGCATTAAACGCCTGTCATATCTGATGGCAAAAATTACGGCCATAAACATTAACGTTTGACCGGATTTTCGAAAGGGAACAGGAGCAGCTGCCAAATATTAGGGAAAGGCGTCAAAAACAATGTTTTGGGGCCACGCTTTTGAGGCCGTCATTTTGCTATCAGATATGGCTTAAATACAGGCGTTTGATGTATTAAGTTGCCGTTGGTAAAGAGAACACAACTTGGCTTCGCGCTTTCATCGTGGAATAATACTGAAGCACAAACAGGTAAACAGATCACAAACCTCAGCAAGGTGCCATGATTTCTCACTATATACATGAAGCGCTTGACGATAACATCTCAACGAATGCTTTCGCTGTTCAGGAAGGTATAGAAAACAAATGGCAATTTCAATCAAAACTAACAATTGAGCCAGTGGTTACTTGACCTACTTCTTAAAGCATAATCCTGTTTCAAAACGGAGAGTTGACCATTCTTGCATTAACTAAACAACATCATTGAGTCGCTGACGAATCTCATTGGAGGATTTAGAAAGCAGGGCAGGCGCAGCACTCGCCTCCCACCAGAGCGGCTGGTGTTCGATTCCTGTATAGTCAATGTCACACGTGGGTTGAGTTTGTTGGTTCTCTACAAAAGGCTTCGAGAGAATATCTCCGGGTACTGCGGTCTTCCCCTCACCTCAAAAACCAACATTTCATTTGATTTGATTTCAATGCAGTGTCCACAATTGGTGCCCCGGCGCTAGAAGATTTAAAAGTTACATATAGTTCCTTATTATATCATTATCATTTAAGCTGAGATCAACGATTTTGTCATGGCTTCACTACCGCCTTGAGCCAGTGAAAGAATTATAATTTAATTACTTTCGAGTTCAACGTTCGCGATTAGCTAGAGATTTCTCCAAAACATCCCACAAGAGCGTGACACACCCCTTTAAACAATAATTTAAGGCATTGCCTTTCTTTATCTTGACATTCCAGCAAGTAAACAGGTGCTATATTAGCTAGATCGTATTCACTGTAACAACACCGACAAGGGAGTGTGCACACGTCCGCAAACATGTCTGTTAAAATAACAACTATCGAGTTTATCCTAATATTTTGTCATTTAAATTTATGCTTCACTTTCTACCTGAGCGGATTTGCTGTATCGATGACCAGCCAAAATCATGTCGAAAGCATACTTGCGAATCATGGGTGGGTTACTGTGGAGAAAGCAGTGTGCAGCTTGTTCCAAAAGCAATGCGCAGAGAAGATCAGAATCCTGTTAGTAAAACAAAAATGCCTGTTTTTCTTCGTTTTAGAGCCCCTTTTACACGTGTACAAAATTGGCACAGCAGTCCAAATTCGAGGCATGGTACCAACATTTGGAGTACCAAGCACACCTCCAGAGAATCTGATATGCTCGGCATCTCTATAATTTCTGGTAGGGGTGCCCAGTATGCATTCTGTTTGTTCTGTTTACATACGAAAATTCACCGTGCCGTGCACGATTTCGGATTGCCGTGCCAGATTTTTGTCCTAGTGTAAAGCAGGCTTACTGCTAAATCACATAAAGCAGGCTTATTGCTAAATCACATTCAGTTCATGCTAAGAAAAATCCCTCCCTCAGTGCCCATTTAGCAAGAAAACGTGATGATCCACTTGCCCGAGGGGTGGCTCCATTTCAGGGGCACCCAACCACCGAATGTCTTACACTTTGTCAGAACCTAAAACGGTTTAGTGAGTTTGGAGCTGCCGTACAAAATATTTACCTGATCGGATGCTGTAGGGGAATTTGGGGTGATGATTTTTTTCCCTTGTTCGAAAGTTGTAGCCATCGTGACGGGTCTGATAAAAAGTTTACATTACGCCTCAACCCCCCTCCCCCCCTCCCCCAACCCCCCGAAAATTACAGGGGTCGTTTCATTTGTTCAAATATGATTCCCAACCGAATTTTGGCAGAAATGGTAGAAGTTTTAAATCTCCAAATTTTATGCTATTTCCAATATGACAGTTAACTCTTACTTAAATCAGCAAAATTCTAGCGCTCTTCAATTTTCTACGCACTCTGCAGACCCTACTTCTAATTTTCACTACTTTAATTTCCAAACCATCTGGGAAATCTGTTTAGAAAAATGTCCAAAATTCTTAGTGCTCCTCAACAGTCCGAGTTCGAATATTCAAAAATTCTTTCATCCGAAAAGATATTTACCGAAATTATTCGTTGTGTGTCCCTGCCATTTGCCTGGGTTCAATCATTATTTATCAAAAAACAGAAATAACACTGTTTTGTTTTTTTGTTTTTTTTTTGTTTGTTTCTTTTTGTCTTTTGGCATACTTTAAGTTCTTTGATGGATTGAGTGCGTGCTATAAATTTTAGGAATCCACCTACAACTTCCGCAGCACCAGCTACTTCTTACATCATATTTTCTCGGACAAAGGGAAAAATATGCGCAGAACTTTTGAGAAAAGGTTTCTAAATCTTAAACGACTACCATTTTGGATTTATGACGTGTTAGAGCCCCCGATACATTATACACTGCTGAGGGCTTTTGGAAAAGCAAATTGCCATGTAAGAAACAAGCACTTCGACATTGCATTGCATAAACGTTGGTTTCCTCGACACTTAAGGTGCCTATTCTCTCCGAATCTCTAGGTGTGGGGAGCGTAAGCAACACTTGGACAGAACTAGCAGTAATATGGACCAACGACCGTGATGCGAGAGGCACGGTTTTATTCGCGATTTTATGCAAAATTTATTTGAAAACGGGAATGCAAAGCAGTTTGAAGCGTAAAATCGAAAATAGACCCATGCCTCTCACATCACGGTCGTGGGTCCAAATAACTGCTAGTTCTGCCAAGTTCACGTGCTTGCATGGCACAGAAAAAGCGGCGAAATTCTGGGTAACAATGGTGGCATATGTTTCCTTTGGAAGGGGATATTTATATTGCGAACGAAAAATATTTCAGTTAGGTTGCACTTCAAGCTCCCTCTAGGAGGTTCGTGTCTGCATGACCAGAGCTATTACCTCAGCGGTCATTCTCATGAACTGCATGGCGGAGTCGACGTAAGCATTGCGTGACTTAAGTGCTTCAGTGCTAAGGAGAGTGGCTCTGATGGCAAACTGGTGTTGCCTGTGGATAAAACCAATACAACAATAGCCTCATTGACTTTTGGATGCGTACTTTGTCACACAACAAAAAAAAAGGACCATTTTCGTTGGAAAAACTTCACTGAAAGACATAATAGGGGATTTCGGGTGTTTCCCACCAAAATTTATCTTGAAGATAGACTGAAGCCTGCCTAAATCCCATTCATTTACTGTAATTTCAGTCAAAACGTCCCCAAACAAAAAATGGCAGACAAAGCAGTGTAAAGGACTAAGTGATGCTGTTTTGTTGTTGTTGTTGTTGTTGTTAGAACTGTGATGGCCGAAACATAATTTCATCAGGACGATAACTGAGCACACAGATAGAAAAAAAATTCTAAAAATAGGATGGAAACAAAAAAAATACACAGTCATTGAACTTGTAAATACCTGCATGCATTAAGGTATGTCGTAATTGAAGTCTCCATGTAGTGGGTGGGATATGGCCGCTGCGATGTCATGAAAGCAGATAAAGCTGCCATTTCCTTAGAATGTAAACGCCACGTATTAGGCAATATTTATTATGTTTAATATATGTGTCGTCAAAAAGGAAAATTGTCATGTGCACTACATGTACCGCAAATGGTAAGAATGCCTGACCAGTACTGGGCACATTATCCACATAATGGTACCCTCCCAACTTAGTCCTTAAAACCTGATGAATCAAGGACAGAATGCAAAGAATTAAGAAATAATTTCTTCACAATCGTTTATTATTGAAGGCTTTCAAGGCAATTTTAAGATGAGGATCAAATGAGACTTGGGTCAAGAAAGCATTCTACAAACGAGTGAAGGGAAGGTCGTCAACCTAATTTACAGTGTAAGTGTAACTCATCTGAGACAGATATTTTAAATTTAATTATTAATTTTTTTTAATTTTTTAATTTTCTTTTTGGAGGGAGCCCAATGCTATGGGCCTTATGGTTTCCATAATGTTGTAGCCCTTTTTTGGCAATTCCTTCTCCTAAGGAAATAAGCAACCATGGCGGTTTTCTTCCTTTTGTTCTGTATTGTGGCAAAATTTAATACACTTGAAATAGCGCATTAATGAATTGTTAAAAACTGCCAATGTCCTAAAGGCTTTGGTATCTCAACATTGATGGAAATTTCTCCTACCAGTGCTCCGGCAAAGTAAAACCAGGCATGCTCGTTGTTAAATTCCCGTTTGGCTGTATGGTAACAGTTGTACGCAAATTCGTAGTTTTGGACCAGAAAAGCTAAGTCGCCCAGTTTACGTTGATACAGTTCTGGAGCATCACTTGTGTAACTGAGAAAAACAAGAAAATTTGCCTTGAGTGAACGAAGGTAAGCATATATGTCGGCAAGACATGGGTTACATTAGGAGCCGGTCACCAACGGTATACCACCGTCTGTCAGAAATGTGCCTCTCACCGCCGGCTTATCTGCCTTGGATTTTCACTCAAACCCTTGTAAAAGACAAGAGTGACCATTGCTTGCATTTGTTAACGCATGCATCTACTTCAGGTGTTGAAATCCCTGGTAAGAAATAATGCTGATGATGATGACAAAGGTGATGACAGTTGTTGTGTCTAATCATGAAATTCACCATGTCGCAAAACTCCTCGTGATCTTTATTACCCACCATGCCTTGGGTACCGTTTCGTGATAGCATACTTGACATCTCCCTTTTTTTTTTTTTTTCTTTTAACAAGGACTGGGCTACGGTTACATGTTCTTAAGGCTTTCAAATAAAGTAACAACGAAACTGACGCAATATTCAAAAGAGAAATAAACAACACTATGCAAACAAATGTTCATAATCATTGTTTATAGTCTTTGAGGTATGTAGGATGCTTGACCAGTCGACCGCAATGAGTGCGCATTGTTGGTTTTAGTCCCTGATCAGACATCACTCCTGTTTCACGGATTCTACCATGATGGTTAGTTCGGGAACAAGTTGGCGAACTCGCTTGACCAACCCGTGAATTTTCTTTTGACTCTTTAATTAGTGAATGTGATACTTTCATTGAATTTTGTCTACCCATGCATGTAGAGTTGAGGATACTTAGCTGGTTAAGACAGAGGAAACCACTTACTATTGCCAAAATGAATGATTAATGACTTAAGTTTGCAAGCGTGACTACGCAAAAATGCAAAATTCTGGATAACTTACATAATTCCAGGTACCAAGCCAGATGCCAGTCCAGCTGGCTTTCCTCCTCCAAACCATTTCTTGGTTGCAGAGAAGATGGAACGATGGAGACCTTTACGTGACAGTATCTGCAAACAAAATGCAAAAACTAATCAGTTTGCTCTTTCAGTGGATATGAAAACAGTCATGTGCTGCTAAAAAGGGCTGTGAACACAAAACTTAAACTGATGCCTGCTTGCACTTACAGAGGGTTGCACACTTGTGCAACTAAAGATTTGCCTCAGATGAGTGGGTGATACTGCATGAACACATTATTAGATTTCACTTAATAGACTTCACTCTGTCTAACGCCAGACGATTTTACTCGTCAATGGGGGCAGTCCAGGGCGGTTCAGGTGTCAATGAGTTAATTAATTAATTAACTCTTTCCCTCCTGAAATGTCTACATATGGATTTTACTCTGTCCCAGCCCCAGACAATTTTACTGGTTAGTGAGGCAACCATTAGGGATGAAAGGGTTAAGGGTTAACAACGGTAAGACACAATGCAATACCTGATCATTAAGGTATCTCATCAGCTTTTCAATGTACTGGAGCAGACCTCTGTAACCCAGCTCATGAACAAATATTTTTATCCTATCATGATCACTTAAACTCAGGCACAATCCATGGTTTCTCTGAGACGCAGTTCCCCTTGTACCCCCAGAGAAATGCCGACTTGAGAAGTAGCGGTAATGACTAGCGAGATGGTGATGATGTTTATCATTTTGTCTTGACGGAAACTGCTTTGCTGGTACGTCTTTCTCCAGCTCATCTTCACATTCAGCTCCATCATCAAATGTTAGAGGGCCAATAAGGATAGGCCCTGAGCTATTACGGACACGCCCTGGTCCCGCATCTGTTTCTTCCACTGCAGCTTCAGGATCAAAATTCTCATCTACTGCACAGTTTTCAGGATCGTCATCCATAGCCTGAGTGTCTTGATCTACTTCTTCATCATCCCAGTCCTGTCAACAAAAAGTTTGTGATTAGGAATACGGGTAGTTCAGTTTATTTTGAAGGTGATAACTCTGGAAGTTAGGGAAACAGCTTAATTAACCCTTCGATGCCTAAACCGGCCTAAACTGGCCATACATGTACTTAGTTACTCTGTCTAACGCCAGACAATTTTACTCCTCAATGGGGAACCCCAAGGAGTCAAAGAAAGTAAAAGAAAAGACTAAGAGATGTCCCATTTGAGACTGGGTTTTTTTTTTTCACACATTTTGACAACTGCTTACAGTTACAAGTACAGTACAGTACATGTGAATTGATTTCTCAAATGCAATGTTTATTTTAGCAAATGGTTTGAACCCAGGAGTTACAGTATATCAAAAGTTGATGCAGTAAAATCATCCAGGCGACCGCAAGAGTAACGCTGAAAGGAACTGTTGTTGGTAACATTGACTGAGTCATCTCAACAACCTGAGAAGTCATTCTCAGAGTCAGGTGACTTGTGTATAGTTTTAGTGAATCATATAGAATGGTACACTGTACTCTGATCTTTGACCTGATTGGTCAGAAGAAATGTAATGCTAATGGTCTGCTGGTTGAGAAGGCTGTGATTCATGACTCTCTATCTGTAGAAGGTCTGAAACTTCGTTCCTGTTTGTCTTTTCTGTTGATCAGGATTTTGAGGTTGTCAAAACCAAGTGATGATTTTGGGCACAATACTAGCAAATTATTGACTTTTAGTGTGCCCAACGCTGGGAGGGAAGTGAGATTGGAATTGGGAGAAATTTGACAAAAATCTGCCCCGAGTAGCATTGGAATCTGCATGCCTTGTTTCTCTTCTTTGTATTTGGAGACGTATCCGTGAGGAAAGAACAAAGTGTCTCAAACACCCATCAAATTCCTCCAACAACATAGAAATGAAAGCCAAGTGAACTTCATTTATCTGACTGTCAATAAAATGAAATTTGGCAAAGAGAACTTGCTATTTGTAGTTTTTAAGGACATTTCCTTAGATCAGATGAATCAAGCAGAGATAGACCATAAAGATTGCAATTTACAGTTAATGCACCAGATCAACAACTGGATTAAATAACATGCTGCCACGCTGCCTTGAAATCCTTAGGGTTGTCTGCTTTAACTAATGTTAGAATGGTAAGCAGCTGCTTTATCACTATAAGGCATTCAGTAATTTTTTTTTCTGTTTTATACAGAAAATGTTGATTAGGCAAAAGATGTGGATTTTAGAAAATTGTGCAGATGAACATCACAGAATCCTGTCAAAGATACATGTACAGTAAATGTCTCTGCCAAAGTGAAAAACAATTCAACAAAGCAACTACATTGTAGGATAGACGAAAATAAAAGAAGAGAAAGAAAAGATGCTGTTCAAATCAACAACTTTCACTGTATACAATTATGATTGTAAACAGTGTACATATAATATCATACCAGACTATCTTCGCTAGTTGGGATAATGAACTGACTCCATGGATCTGGTAAGTTTGGTCGTGGATTGGTTCCAGTGACATGAACTGAATTGATCTGCAGCAGATGACATGCATTTGGACCATAGACAGACTTCATACTCTGATAAACAGCTTCCGCTCTATAAAGAGGGAAAAAAGATGAACGTTATATCTGAGTGAGGACCCGTGGCTGTCAACACAAAGGGGTACTCAGGTTGAACAAAATACATTTTGCCAACCTCTAAATCAATAACATTTAGGTAAGAAATACGTAAAGAACAAATTGCTCATCAGGCATCATCTGTACAGTACCTGTATCACTAGTGCAACTTACTTAGACTCTTCACCTGCACTGACATCATGCAAGAGCAGGTGATATTTGAATACAGTGCTGGTGAACCATCTGAAATGACCATGTTGTTCTGACTGCTGCTCTATCTGCTGTGAGCTCATTGTGGCAAAGGCATTCATGGGGTCAGGATTCTGTGAGGATACAACTATTAAACCTTTGAAAATAATATTATTGAATGTTAAGGAAACAGATTCACTGTAATAGAGGTTCAGGTTGCTAACTAAAAATACCATAAGTGTGAAAAAGATGGATAATAAATAGGTTATGGATGATTTAGTGACAGTGTAGTATCGTGGGTCAGTAGGTGTAGACTAAAACATATGAACAAAGGCACCAGCCTGAGAATGAACTTTTATAATAAATACAGATTTCTGTCGATGATAGCATATCCCACTCATTTTCAACTCCCACATCTGTCCTCAGGATTAAGCCACAGCATTAAAGGAAAACCATGATACAATGTATTTCTTTTACAAGTTGGAAGCTACAAAAACACCCTTACTTGCACACTGAACATCCTGAAGTTCAAAACTTCACCTTCACCAGAAAATAAATCCAAGTGGAGTAGATCTGTTAGACCCCTTGTGCATTTCTCAAAACAATCTTTCCTTAAACATATACATGTAGAATCTCAAACAGACTGGCAAGTTTTAGTAGTAAATAAACGATTGTTGAAAATTTCTTTGTTCAGCATGAATTGTAATAGTAACCAATAATTATAATTATTTCAGTTTATTGCAAAAGGATACAAGCTAAAAAGTGCCGGATAAACTCATGGTCAGATGGTTTTACCAACTGAAAGAAACAATCTCTGAAGGCTTCAAACCATGGGGCAGATGCTGTTGAATAGATATAGAAATCTCAATTTCTGAATAACGAAAAGGCGCAAGATAATTGTTTTAATTACCACAAAATGCATGCATTATTATTTTTGTAAGGATTTCTTCAGGGTCTCTTATGGCAGCTTTATTAAAATCTCAATTTTATGAAGGAATTTCAGTTAACATAAATCTCAACTTACACTCACCCTTTGCCTGAACATCCGGCGTCAATGAACTTGGATCAGTATTGAGTGGCTGTGTGCGTGAAACAACCTCACTCAACAGTTTATTCACAACATGCTGAGGTGGATGAGTAGCAGACATTTCAACCAGTCTAATACGCCAGTTTTTCACAGGGTGGATTATACCAGAGGGGTCTCGGATATGAGCTGAAAATTAAGCATCAGACAATACTCTGTTAGCCTAGTGTCACCTCTGGGTGACAACGACACTGTGAAAGATAACTGAAGTTGTCAACTTTTGAGACTAATCAAGGCTAAGCATTTCAGCTGGAGTGCCCAGCCCTCCAAGTTGGTCGCCCGAATTAATTAATCCTTCATTTAATTATCTGAGATCAACAATGCAGCAAGATCTTCATCCATCTCTCTCTCAACAAAACATTGCTGCTACTGCTTTGGTGATCGTTGAACTCGCTAGTGCAAGAAAAACCCGCAACCCATCAAATTTTTCATGCCATACTTGAGAAAGATGAGAAAAGTGGCAATGCCACCGATGTTTTTCAGGTTTAAAAGTGAAAAATCAAAGATTGCGACAGGTTTATGTACAGATGTTTGGGTCTAATAAGGGTAAACGTTTTTACTGGTTAGTTGCATTGAAAATAAGTTTTCAAAACATGAATCAATGCCGCTTGATTCCCGTGGAGCTTTTGTGAAAACTGCCGTGAACCAGACAATGAAACCACCGTGGCCCAAAAGCTATTTCAATTTTTTTTTGAGCAAGTCATCTTGATCTGGACGAAAATCATCGCTACAGGACAGAGCTAAAATATCTTTCCTTATATTATCAGTAAAATGTTTAGCGTAATGAGCTTTTTGTGGATTCAGTCGAAGCGCCAGTCACAGCGTTATTTGTTTAGGGCACGCAATAATTTGTCACTACACCAAAGACAATGCAGGATTGCTCCGTTTCTAAAACAACAACAAATAACATGAAATCTTCCTTTTTTATTTTGTTATTTCTTATCCAGGGGAAAAACAACCATGACCTAAATGTATTTTAACCAAGCAGGTGGCCAGCCACGAAAATTCGTAAAAATATTAAATTTGCATTAACTGCGATTCCCGGGTTCATACAGAAGTATATTGCACCGCTTCGCCGGCCACGCTTTCCACTGTCAGAGCAGATGTAACAACTCCAAGAAATGACCTCCATGTTCCAAATTTAATGCTATTTTTTGAGAAAGAATCGAAATTCGTGCCGCCACTGGCAGTCACGTGCAAAGTCAATGATTATGTTACATGTGAAATCACGTGGAATGCCCTTTGAATCGATTGTTTCGTAGGAAGAAAAAACATTTTCTAAAGTGTAACCACCAGCATATTAAAACTTTTAGCCGCCTTATCTGCTAGAAATACAATAAGCCAGAGTGCCTGGCTGGGCGACCGGGTAATTTTTCTCACTCGCCCGGAGCCAAATGTTAGTCACCTCAGGCGACCAGGTGCCGTTAGAGCACAGCCTTGCTAATGCACATTAGATTCTAGTCCAGTATTTGCACTTTGTGCCAGCATACATCTACATGTACAGCTGTACATCTACATCTACATGTTCCAGCACTCAGCGAAGTCCTTTTGACTTATGGTTGTTTCTCCTTAGTTGGCATCACAACATCACGCTAAGCCGGCCACTTCTGCTGGAGAGAAAAGGACAAAAACAACAACGGGAACGCCATCCCTTACTCTTCTCGAATCGTGTGTAGGTTCTTCTTTACAAAACTTATGAGCATGGAAGATACTATTTTGTGAGACGGGACTTATGGTTTATATCCAAGATAACTTGAAAGTCTAACCATTAGCTGATGAAATTACATTTAGGCAGCACTTTCTCCTGTGTTATTTTAAGATCGTGAGTGTTGGTCCAGTCGGGATTCAAACCCACAACATTGCACATGACAGCCAGATGCTCAACCAACTGAGCCACTGGTGCACATAGCAATAAGTTTTTATCAGGGATGCTGCTGAAGGCAGTTGTTATCCTTATCTTCAAGTGCTCCAACATTGTGACCTCACAAGGCTGTGCTCTAACGGCGCCCGGTCGCCTGAAGCAACTAACATTTGGCTTCGGGCGAGTGACAAAAATTACCCGGTCACCCGGCCTGGCACTCTGGCTTATTGTATTTTGAGCAGATAAGCAGGCTAAAAATTTTAATATGCTGGTGGCTACAGTTTACGAAACCTCTCAGAATTTTTTTTTTTTTACCAAACAATCGGTGCAAAGGCCGTTTCACATGATTCCACACCTACCATAATCCTTGGCTTTGCTCGTGACCGCCCATGGCCACATGGATTTCAATTCCTTCTCAAAAAATAGAGTTCAATTTGGCACTTGGAGTTTGGCATTTATTGGTTATAGTCTTAAAAAATAAAAGTTGTTACTTCTGCTCTGACAGGGGTAAAGCGCGGCCGTCGATGCGGTATTTTTTGTTGTATGAACCGGGAATCGCAGTTTAAAGTGGTACTATGATCAAAAAATCATTTCCTTTTTTTCTTCAGATTTTGAAAGTGTGTTCGCTTAACACCTAACTGGCAAAATTTTGAGCTTTGAGTTTTATCCAAAGGCTGTTTATTTTGAGTGTAAGTTTTGGATTTCATGGTCCGCCATTACTCACATTCAAAACTGGCCGATTGGACCTCAGAGGGTTGGATCTAGAGAAAATGACGTCATTTACTCACTAGCTTAAAATTTCAGCGTGTAAACGCAATTTATTATATATGCAAAACACGGGTTGAAAAGTCTGAAAGCCCGAAACTCCCGTGCTGCATATTAATTAGGCCGCGTACACACGCATTGCATTCTTAAACTAGTGAGTGTTTGACGTCATTTTCTCCTCGACCCAGCTCTCTCAAGATTTTAAAGTTAGTAATGGCGGACCAATAAATAGGAAAATTCCAGCTAAAATAAACAGGTGTCTTTTTAAAATCAGAACTTAAAACTTGGGTGAGTTAGTGTTTAGTTAACATAGTTTTGAAATCCAAAGGAAAAACAAATTTTTTTTTTTTGGTCGTAGTACCACTTTAAGCAAATTTAATATTTTTATGATTTTTTGATGCTGAGCCTGCTTGGCTCAAATATATTTCGTAATGGTTGCTGACGCTTCGACCGAATCCACAAAAAGCTTATTCAACTTAAAATTTTACTGATAAATACATTACATTGTTTTCTCCACTATTACAGTTTTTATCTCTCACACAAGTTACATTAACAAATTGGCAGTCATTTGTCCCTCTTTTGTGTGATAGATTATTTGCATGGAAAAAAAGAACTGTTATTTTGGAATACTGAATAAGTAAACTCAGCGAAAGCCTACACAGGAAGAACATCAATGTTTTTTATATGCCCTTTCCTTAGATTTGATCATTTTAGCTTGTTGATCCGAAATTTCGTTTAACAGCTATACGTTAATCCCAATTTACAATGAGGCAACCCAAGAATGACAACTTAAAGAAACTTAACATGTACAATTGTACATGCAGATAATCAAAGATAAGACGCTGCAAAATGCAAAACAAACCCCAGATGAAACAGTTCCAATAGTATGCCACTCAAAGAATCTAAACACGATCCCTGCAGTTTCTGAGAACTTGTCTCCAAAGAATCTTACGCTATGTTCGAATATGGTTATCCTTCCGCACTATCATGATCATATAATTATGTAAATCTCTATCTCTCAAACATTTGATTTGTTCGCATTTTGCCTGAGAATTATCTCAGAAGCCTTTACCTTCATTCGTAAGATGACAAAATGGTCGCACCATCTCCACGAAACTCAAGTTATTTTTCTGGCAGATTTTCTCAACGTCGTCACTGCACATAACAGCAACCATGGGGCAAAATGCACTCTGTATAAACTCGTAGGCACTCTGGGTGCATTGAGCCATGGTTGGTTAGGAGTCGTCAAATATCTCCAGAACTTCAAACCATGAATTCAAGAATTATTTGCATTTCGAGCGAGTATTCGACACGTTGTAGCAAAAATAGCAGTAATCTTCGTCCGCCATTTTGAGATTCAAAACCTCTATTGCGCAAGTGCACAGTTCTTTTGCAATGAAAAAAGGTCCGCAGAGAGTGCAAAAGAACCTGTCCTTTCACATTGATTCTGGGAAGAGCAAAACGTTTTGTTAAAATACCCTAACTATTCTACACTTTCCATTGCCGTAATCATCACGAGCTATCTTAACATTTGAGAGCACGTATTGCTTGTTTTTTTTTTTTTTTATGAGAGACCTACATTTATAGGATTTTCGTGCGCCAGTTCGTGATGAGTTTGGGTATCATCTCTTCGCGGTAAACTAGTTGCAGCGATAGTGTGGCCTGTTGATCACGGCACTAAACAATGTCTCCCTTCTTGGTGAATTCTTCATGGGTTGCGTAAATGCTTCTTGGTTTGATGTCCTTTTCCGGCTTTAGGACAATCAGCTGTTCAATCCTGAAACGTCAAGGAAAAGTTATCTTAAAAAGCTTCATTACAAGTCATCCAGAATGAAACCATTGAAAATGCCGTGAGAAAATTATAAATTGAAAACGTTTCATTGCAAAGCCACTCAAGGAGAGCACGGACAAAAAAATCAGAAAGGCATAAATAAAAATTGTAAGCTAGTAACTAGCAATGGTAATTCACTAGAAATTCACAAAGGAGAATTGAATATGTATAAAAGGGATGTTTAGGGAACGAGGGGAACTGCTGAGTTTTATTCAGAAGCAGGGGATCTTTATTTTCGAGTATTTTCTAATTTTTTTATAATTTTTTACAATTGTCTTTTTTCCATTTCCCATTTTCCCGAATGGCTGCTTCAATTATTCTTAACCTAAGAACTGGCGACGAGCTTGAAACATAACCTATGGAAATAACTTAACTCAAAAAGCATGAAACTGAAAAGAAGCAAAGGAACACGTACACTTTCCACCTCTTACTCACTACGTAAGGCCCTCACTGAAATCTCGGTTGGTATAGTGATTTTATTAAAAGATTTGTCATAATACCCCATATACTTACAAGAGACGATTTCTTCATGGAGTTTTCTATTAAGCAATCACACGATGCAGATTGATTGATTTGCATTTTAAAATTCCGTGTCAAGTCACACTGAAAAGAACTCTTCGTCTAAAAGGCTCGATTGCAAAAGTTTCCGTCAATATTGGAAGAGTAATCTTGAAGGGTGCAACCCTTATGTGCAGTTATGAGATCTTATCTGTAATGTTTGGTGCCACTGCTACGTTAACGGGCAGAAAAATCAGGGACCTGACCTAAGGCCCTGTTTATGTGGAGAAAAGTTGTCTCGGGTAAGGTAAGAGGGTCATCCTCTCAGCTTCTCAACGTTAGCGAGCGGTTATATGAGAAAAGCATTGTTTCTTTTGCCCGAGTCAAGAGATGCCCGTCTCAGTTTCAATCATCTTGGCTTGACCGAGTTGACCCGACTAGGTGAGCCAAAGTGTTTACATAGGCCATTCCGGATATGCACAGGAAGTGAGGCGAGTTTCAAACTTGCACCAATCGATAAACAGACACCATCACATGAAGGATAACATTGACATTAGCTATCTTTCTAAGTTTGATGCTTTTATGTCGAACAGAGACCTCGTTACGGACTTTAAAACATAGTTAAAATTCCATACAAACTTCTCCAATTTTGAGGTTGCGTCCCCTAAATCCACATAAACTCTTAAAAACTTTTATCAGATTTTGGACAATTGGAAAATCCTGTCATGGCCCTACCATTTGGAAATAGTTGAGGTGAAAATTACTTTGTTTGCTTATTTTTATGAATATTACAGAAATCGTAAGACGTTTGTATGGATTTTTAACTGTTTTTAAGTCCGTAACTTCGTCTCTGTTCGGCCTAAAAGCATCAAACTTGGACAGATGGCCAATCACAATGTTATCTTTTATGTGATATAGTCAATTATCGATTGGTTCAAATTTGAAACTCGCCCCAGATCCCTGTGAAATTCCTGAAAGGCCTATAGATAAAAGTTGGCCTGGCTTGGAGGGTGAATATACCGTCGAAAACGGGTGACCCGGCTAGGAAGCCCACCCTTCTAGGCGAGCCAACTATTGTTTGCCCATGTAGATGGTTCGCCGCGTTTTATAAGGAAAAGTATAAAAAATTGGCTCGCCCAGGGTAGCTCGGGAGAGAGACCCTCCTACCCAGGGGCAACTTTTCTCCATATAAACGGGGCCTGAGGCCGGCCCCTATTTACTGTTATCACAGCCGTTTATGCTTTTAAAAAATTTCTCCCTAAACGTAGAATAATAATTTAATCCACACTAGATTTTAAGACGTGGTGGCCAAAGTTTTTGAAATATCTTTTATGTGAAACAAGTATAAAACTCCAAATGCGAAGAATTGTGGGCCCCTAGATTACCCAGTGTGCTTCACTTATCGACGTGAGAAATAGTCAAAATTTAGTCAGATCAATCAAAATGGCAGCATGCGAGATCCGGCAGAGCAAATCAATGCGATATGCAGTACAGTGGCCACAATCTTCATTGACTTTAGTGTTTGGCAGGTGATAAAAAAAAAGAAAAGGTAGTATTTAGTAACCTTTCCAGTATTGTTTGTAATGTATACTGTGTAATGTAATGTTCATATAAACCAGAAGTTATTGATACCGGATGTTCGCTAGGACCTATGGGATATATTGAACAGAACGATCATGGCGTCCACCTATGCTGTAACACGTTTTCTTGCAACTGTTTATTAAATCGTTGTTAATCTTTTGCATCCTGTTTTGAAATCCATTAAAAACATCACAAATGGCGACGAGGATGGGATGCAAGTAATCGAAAACGGAAATCTTTGCGTTTAAAGTGTTAAATCAACCGGAAAATTCTACCGATCAGCCTTGTTTTCGATGCCTGCAGATTCTTCATCAACCACTTCGCCTTCGCAGCCTTCAGCAGCCTCTGCAATGGCAGTTAACCAACCGACCTTTCCTGAGTTTGATCTTCAACCAAGAGATACAGTACCCGTTCGCTTTGAGAAGTATGTCAAGCGTTTGGACAACATGTTTACAGCAATGAACATTACCCGAGCATCTCAAAAGAAAGCCATGTTGTTGCATTACGTGAGAGAAGAAACCTGTGATGTGTTTGAGACCATTACCGTTCCAGAACCGCCGAAAGGAAGTGACGAATACAAGACTGCCGTAAGGGCTCTTGTTGACCATTTCGAGCCTCAAAAGTGTGTGGATTATCACGTCTATGTCTTTCGTCAGGAAACGCAAAAGTCTGGTGAAAACATTATCGAGTTTTACACACGTCTCCAGCTGTTAGCACGCAAGTGTCAATTCGCCGATCCCGAAATGGAAATGAAGCGGCAGATTATTCAAGGAACCTCTCGCTTCGCCTGAGGTGTAAAGCAATCGAACAGAGCCTCAATCTTGAGAAATTGTTGAAAGTAGCTCTCGCCATGGAAACCGCCGACGAACAGACCAGTGAGATGGAGAAACAGCAATCCAATGCACTGGGCTATGGTAGAAGTAAAGCAACCGTCAACAGAAAGAGAATTCTCGTGGTCTACCAAAGTCTGGTTTGCGTAGCAATAGGTGTGGTTTATGTGGTGGAAATTACCCACATCAAGGAAGTTGCCCTGCTCAAGGTAAAAAGTGTTTGAACTGTGGCAAAATGAACCATTTCTAAAAGTTTGTCGTGGCAAACCCAATAATCGGTCAAAATCTTCGCACCCAAAGAAAACGTCAAGAGGTAAATACCATGTCAGGTCTGCAGATGTTGAAGAGTCTCCGAGTAGTGAAATGTCATCTCTAGTCGGTGTTGATAGTGACAACATAGAAGAGTATACTTTTAACATTGGTGCACAGGGACACGAAGCTGGCAAGCCTATCCTTCAGGTCACCATCATGAACACACCAATCCGCATTAAGGCAGATTCAGGAGCAACCGTGAATATCTTAAGCAAGAGAGACTTTGATGGCCTTAAATCAAAGCCACAACTGGTTGAAACAAGTGCCAAAGTGTATCCGTACATGTCTGATAAGCCACTAACCCTGTGTGGAAAGTTCGGAGCTACTGTCACCAATGGTAGCAGTTCATCCGTGGAAACATTCTATGTCGCAAAGGTTTCATCAAGCTCCATACTTAGCTGGACAACCTCACAAGCATTAAATCTTATTAAAGCAGTTAGTACGGTCGAACCTCCTGTTAGCCTACCACCTGATGCCCCAGATTTTCTCAAGGAATTTCGTAATCTAACCAGTGGAATGGGCAAGTACAAAGGTGAACCAGCACGCATACATGTAGATGAATCTGTCAAACCCGTGGCTCAGCCAGATCGCCGAGTCCCTTTCCATGTAAGAAAACAAGTGGAGGAAAAACTCAAACAGCTCGAAAATGATGACATCATTGAACGCGTAGAAGGCCCCACCCCTTGGGTATCGCCAATTGTTGTTGTGCCCAAGCCGAATAAACCGAACGAAATTACAATTTGTGTGGACATGCGTTCATTAAACAAAGCTATCATCAGGGAGCGACACATCATACCCACCATCAATGACGTAGTGTCGGACTTGAACGGTTTTAAAGTGTTTAGTAAGATCGACTTAAATCAAGGGTACCACCAGATCCCATTGCATCCCGACTCGAGAGCACTGAGCACATTTTCTACACACGTTGGACTGTTCCAATACAAACGTCTCAATTTTGGTCTCTCGTGCGCAGCAGAAATCTTCCAAAAGAAGATGGGTGATGCAATCCGTGGCATACCCTGCGTCAAGAACATCAGTGATGACATCTATGTTGGGGGCGCAGACCAAGACACGCATGACCGACATCTGAGACAAGTGTTCCGTCAACTCCAGGAGAGTGGTCTGACAATAAACTTACCTAAGTGTCAGTTTCGAGTTCCCACTATGCTCTTCTTTAGCCATGTGTTCTCTGAACAGGGCATGTCACCTGACCCTAAAAAGGTTGAAGCTCTTCAAAATGTTGTGCCACCAACCAATGTATCTGAAGTACGAAGCCTCCTTAGCTCAGCTGCATTCTGCTCTAGGTTCATCAAGAATTTTGCACTAATCACCAGGCCTCTGCGACAGCTGACCTGTAATGGAGTGAAGTGGCAGTGGACTGAGGAAGAACAGTCATCATTCGAACGCCTAAAAGCGGCACTATCTACCAAGACTACCCTTGGATACTTTGATCCAAAGAAACCTACATCCATCTTTGTCGATGGTAGTCCCATTGGTTTAGGTGCTGTCCTGACCCAGAAAGATGTTTCGACTAATGAAGTGACACCTTTGCATTATGCCAGTTTTCCACTGACACCAACTCAAGCTAGATATCCACAGATTGATCGTGAAGCTTTGTCAGTTTACTGGGCTGTAAAGCGCTTTCACTTGTTCATCTATGGAGGGGAATTTAAAGTAATCACAGACTATCAACCTCTGGTTTCCTTGTTTAACAACCCCACCTATAAACCGACCGCCAGGATAGAACGTTCGCTCATGGAGCTACAGCAGTACCGATTCACAGTAGAATATCGCCCTGGTGCCTCAAACCCAGCAGATTATGCTTCGAGACACCCAGTGGGAGACTTGGAATCTCACAATTATGAAATCGAGTCTGAAGACCACATCTCTTTTATTACAAGAAATGCAGTACCAAAAGCTGTAACACTGTCTGAGGTAGAATCTGCAACCGCAACGGAACCAATGCTACAAGCGGTTATATCTGCAATGTAATCTGGTTGCTGACATAAGGCGCCACCAGGTGTATCATTATCTGAGCTATCCCGCTATGAGTAAGTCAAGGAGCAGTTAACCTGCACTGACACTTTCCTGTTAAAATCGGATCGTTTAGTAGTTCCTGCTGCACTACAAGAGCGAATTGTTGACATCGCCCATGAAGGTCACTTGGGCATAGTGAAAACTAAGGCCCTCCTGCGAGAAAAGGTGTGGTTCCCATGCATGGACAAGATGGTTGAAACTAAGGTCAAGGCATGTTTACCGTGCCAAGTTGTAACCCCAGTGTACGTTAGAGAGCCTGTTCAAGTATCAACTCTTCCTGACAGCCCTTTTGATGAAGTAAGCATTGACTTTGCGCCTGTTGAGGGTGAAACCCTACTTCTACTGGTTGATGATTATTCATGGTTCCCGTTTGTAGAACCAGTGTCGTCAACGTCCGCTAGTGCTGTCATACCTAAGTTAGATCAGCTATTTGCTACATTCGGAACTCCCAAGATTGTTAGATCAGACAATGGTCCACCTTTCAGCGGAGAAGAGTTTGCCAAGTTTTCTCATGCGCTCGGTTTCAAGCACCGCAAGGTAACCCCATTATGGCCTAGGGCCAACGGTGAGGTGGAGAGATTCGTGAAAACACTGAAGAAGTGTCTTAAAGCCGCTAAAGTGGAAGGAAGAAACTGGAGAAAGGAACTGCGAGCGATTCTGAGAAACTATCGCACCTCTCCTCATCAAACCACTGGAGTGGCCCCAGCAGTATTGTTATTGAAACGTCCTGTGCGTAACAAGCTACCACAGACCAACTTCGTTGACCCTGTGTCGGAGATCGTTCACAAGCGCGATTTCTCGCAGAAATCCAAGTTCAAGGCTCATGCTGACAACAAGGTCTATGTGAAACCGAGCACTATCTCACCTGGAGAAACCGTACTAGTGAAGAGACCATTTACTGCGTCTAAAGGTGCAACTGTTTACGACCCTACCCCTTTGACTGTAGTGGATAAGAAAGGCAGCATGATTACTGTTCAGAACGAGAATCACACGGTTACCAGAAATTCCTCTTTCTTTAAAACTCTGGACCAGTCAGTCATCAACCATGGTGATGATCCGTCCCGTGACAGTGGTCTCGACTCTCCGGCTGACATCAAACACCAACAAGAGCTGCCTGCTGCACGCACACGTGCTCATGCTTCTGACCCGTCTGCATCAAAACCTGTGAGCTCCCCTGGCATGCAAGCTAATCTTACAAGTTCATCTAGCCCCATCCCAGAGAACCAAGCTAGTGCAGCTCACCCGGTTGGTCAACCACCACTGCGTAGATCTTCCAGGAAACGAGTTCCCCGTCAGATTCTTGATTTGTAGGCCTAGAGCCTTAGTCAACTATGAGCTCTGAACTATGACAGTATAGTGTGTTAAGTTAACAGTGCTGTCGCCTGTACAAAAACGTTTGTTTCTGTTGGACTTTGATTTCAGTCAGTAGTCATAGTTTCATGGACACTGATTAGTTGAAGTTTATTTTATTTCTTTCCATATTACTCTAGAGAGTTACCACTATGGGGAAAGAGATGTAATGTTCATATAAACCGGAAGTTATTGATACCGGATGTTCGTTAGGACCTATGGGATATATTGAACCAAGAGAAAATGAGGGGACAGAGAGGGAGACTCAAGGCGTTGGCCGGGATATGTTATGTCCACGAAAGTTATTTTTAGACGAGCGGAAGTCTTTGTTCTAGCGGAAGTCTGTCTTCTGAGACGTCCGCGTGCAGTCTTGCCTCGCTCTCAGGTTCTTAGTGAAAAGAGAAAATGATGGCGCACGTGGAAGGCTGATGAATATGTATTTTCTTTCAAACATCGGACCGAGGTTGGCCTGCATGCGGACGTCTCGGAAGACTTCCGCTCGTCTAAAAATAACTTTCGTGGACATGATATATCCCAAGGGCTGGACCGGGAGCCTCCTTCTCTGTCCCCTCATTTTCTCTTGATTGAACTGAACGATCATGGCGTCCACCTATGCTGTAACACGTTTTCTTGCAACTGTTTATTAAATTGTTGTTAATCTTTTGCATGCTGTTTTGAAATCCATGCAAAACATCACCTGTAATATTATAGCGATTGTAAGTATTCGCAATTTTTGTTTTGTATATTATTTCTTCTTTCTACTTTGCATTGTTTTATATGGTGTAAATTAACACCCTTTGTTTGGTAAGTAGTGTAGTGATCGTAAGTACTGTTAGTATTGTAAGTATAGTAAGTATTGTTAATAATGTAAATATAGTAAACATTGTAATAATAATAACAATAATAATAATAATAATAATAATAATAATAATAAATTTAGTACTTATATAGCCCATTCCAAAGCTTGTCTCAATGGACTTTACAATAAAGAGAAATATTAAAAATATGATACCAATTTGTTTTAAAAAATATGAGAAAATAATAAATATCTGGATATAAAAAAAAAAGTCGATATCATTGTCAAAAAGAAATGTCTTAAGTTCTTTCTTGAAAATTTCTACAGAAGCTGCCTGTTTAATATGGGAGGGTAGTTGGTTCCAGTGCTTAGGTGCACACGAAGAGAAAGCACGTCCACCATAATAGTTTGTTCTGATTCTAGGGACACGGAGGAGATGTTTTGATCCAGATCTTAAAATTCTAGTTGGCACATACAGGTCTAATAAGTCCCTTAAATAGTCTGGAGCAAGCCCTTTCAGCGATTTGTACGTCTGTAAGAGTATCTTACTGACGTACTAAGGATAAAAGTTAGCACTATTTTTTAGCTTTGGGTAAATGCAGCAGTTAATCTTTACTTAAAGAGCTGCATTTGGGGGACACTTTGTGACATTTTTTGTCAGTATTCCATGACATGAGTGATGTTGAAGTTGGCGAGAAGAGCAAGGGGACACTTCGTGACGCTTATTGAAATCCTCGTGCATCTAATTTGGAGCATTTCTGGACATATGAATCGCCATCTTGAAAACAGTGATTGCGCGATTCCGTATCCATGGATACAAATCCATACCCTGACTCAAAACGCATGCGTGCGTGAAACACGTTTTATGTAGTTGTCAAAGCGCGGAGTGCGAAAACATCGCCAACCAGACGGCGAAAAGAAAAGAAATGTTTCAGTTACGATGTTTCATTGAATGTTTGACGGCCTTCAATATTTGCCCAGCGTAATAAAGTATGTTTAAGCACCCTGTTTGGTAACGGGGTGGCCGAGCGGTAAAATGTCTCATTGGTCACCGAATCTATCGCAAATCATTCGCCGTTTGGACAGGGCTTAACACTTAAACGCTCCAACTCAGTGGAAATCATTGGGAAGTAGGATTGAGCGTACTCCTGTAATTTTAAGAGACATTTTAAGACACTGTCACGGTTCTCAATAAATCTCTCGATTCACCTCCCCATACACGAAGAGCGAAGTGTTTTTGAATGAACCCTTTTGCAGCTTAGTGATTACATGGTACAAAAACGGCCATACTGGAACGCAAATCGCGCACTGGGACATCTAAAGCGAAGTAATTTCATTTATTTTTTAATTTATTTCAGATGTCCCAGTAGGCAATTTGCGATGCAGTATGGAGGTTTTTGCATCATGTGATCACAAGCTGCAAAAGGCCTGATTTGCATGTGACGTCATGGTTGCCACGTTGTTTGGCAAGGGCAATAGAGAGATTTAGCGAACTTCGGGTGGCAGTTTCACGTTTCACGTTAAATGGAGTGATGTTAGGAACGTAAGCTTCGCGTAACCTAGGGCAACTCGGAGTGGATTCTGTTAATGTTGAGTATGTAGTAACAAAAAACAATAACTTGTAATGTCGGATTGAGTCTTTTGAAACATTGATTGTAGAAAAAGACACTATATAAAATGAAAATTCTTACCTGAAAGATTTGGCGAATTTTGATAAAGCTGTTCAGTTTGTGAGTCAACAGAGGATCAGCGTGTGTTCATGTCGAAGAAAATTGCAGTAACGACATATAATCATGAAACCTAATTTTCCTTGTTTGACTTACTGGAAAATGGTTTGGGGTCCTTTTTTTACACAAAGACTTGTTATGTAGAAGAAAAACGAGAAGAAAATTCGTATTACGATGGCCCACAACGGACATGCTGCAAGTGAAAAAGTTGCTGCAAATTAAATAAAGTTGCTGCAAATTTAAGCAAAGAGTTGCTGCAAATTAATAAGCAGAAAATATGCACACGCACATTCCAGTAATTCTTTTGCGAAACTCGCGCCATAACATCGTGTCACGCTCGTTCAAGGCTGTATTCCGTTCCTTTAAACGAGTATCCTTGACTTCTGTTTCCTCAAAATTATCTGCATCTCTTGTGGCACAGAATGGGTTTCAGCGGCGCCGTTTTGTCATCAGTGTGGACACACAATTCCTAATGAAAATGCCTTGAAGAGAGGTGCTAGTGCAGTTGATGACAACGGTGCCGGGGGAAATGGAACAGCGCCATAAACGAGGATAGAAAGAGGTATTTCCGCAGTAAACGCCTGAAAACTTTGAAGAGACCGAAAGCGGTTCACCAGTCAGACGTGAACTCGCAAGCTACTGAAAGTCAACATTGGTGTCATGACACTAAAGGACGGTGTTCTGAGCATAAAGAGAGGTATCACACTGCCAAAATCAAGACCAAAGCGCACCCATAGAATTCCAGCGAAGTACAAGGACTCTGTGCTCTCTTGATAATAAACTGAACTTTGTTGAGACAAGAAACTTTTGCAAAAGTATGAGGGACTGTATTGTGCCTTTT
>NC_090892.1:37239761-37274761 GCF_036669925.1 Montipora capricornis
GTAACAGAAGCGTAAGACCGAGAATTCTATTTTAACGCTAAAATATGCCAACTAAGCAAGGTACAGCTTGCGTAGCTTGCTTTACGAAAAACAAATATTCATGCAAAAGTAAATAAATATTGATACAAAGTTTTCAGGAAGAGCAGAAGGAAGTTTTCAGGACGGTCGATCGAGAATAAAATATTCTACCATCAGCAACAAAATTTACGAAATGAAAACAACAATAATTTTGAGCCGCAAATATAAAAAGTTATCATCAGCGAAAAACATTTTGGCAGATTTTTTGCTGCGTTCAATTTTATCGGAGGGTTTTATTGGATGTTGAGCTTATCAACTTCCAAGACGCCCCCTTGATTCTTGTCCGCCATCTTTGTTGCAAATAGTGCTACAAGCCTACGCTTGAAAATAATATATCGATTCGTGATTGGCTAGCAACGAACGTGACTCGATTCGGGACACAACTTTGTTGGAAGGGCGGCCAAACACTGCAACATTGTTGCGTAGAACAGAATTGTTGGTCGCAATGTTTGATCAAAAGCAAACTCTATCCAACACTTGATCGAACCAAAAAATGTTTGACGAACATCTTCCAACATAGGTGGCCAAACGGTCGAACAATGTTGGATCGAACAAAGTTAGAGCGCTAATTCAGCGTACATAATGAGTGTAAAGTTGTTGATGAAGGCAAATATTCCTCTAGTGACTGGATTGCCTTCAAGTACGAAGACATGGAGGAAATTGCATTTGTCAGTCTTTGTTGGGCAAGGATCATTAACGTAATCCAGGATTAGCGTAAACTTTTGTTTCATGTTTTCAACTTTTTGGTGAAACGTTCTTTCGCTTATTTTTGTTTTTCCAGATTGATTATAACACCCAAAAGAACTAGCGAAAAATTCATTTGAAAAAGATTTCTTCAAGCTTATGAATAATAGCCTTTTTGGGGAAACGATGAAAAATATTCGGAAGCGAGTAAAGTTTTGCCGAATATCAGCGTTGAACAGCTTTTCAGCTCAGAAATAGACTCCTCGGTTAATTTTTAATCTGGGATTAGCGTTTAATAATCGACTTTTGAGAGGGGAGGCGCGGTGGCCTCATGGTTACAGTGCTCGACTCCGGGATCGAGTGGTCCGGGTTCGGGTCCCGGCTGGGGACATTGTGTTGTGTTCTTGGACAAGGCACTCTCACGGTGCCTCTCTCCACCCAGGTGTATAAATGGGTATCAGCGAAATGCTGGGGGTAACCCTGCGATGGAGTTCATATATTCCTTCCTGTACGGACTGTAAAGAAACATCCCACAGACCGCCCATGGATAACAAGTAATATCAAGTCATGGATACGCATACGACAGGCGGCATTTTTCAACCATGGAAAAGGCTCTTTCCCATATAAACTTTGGCAAAACAAAGTCCAGCGTGAAATCAATGCAAGTCAGCGAAGCTGTTCTACTATCGCAACAAGGTGGCAGATGTACAGAACACTAATCCAAGGACTTGGTGGAGACAAATTAAAATGTTAACTGGCCGAACTGCACCGAAGGAATGGTATCATCAATTCCTGGAACCGAATATGGACACAAAAACTCTTGCAGATGATATTCAGTAATAAGTTCTTTGTGAGTCTTACAGACCACTTTTCACCATTAGTCCACACTGGCCCTCAACCTGTCCCTGAAGAGTTGTGTGTAACAGTTGATGAGGTCTTTAGATCTCTGTCATCAGTGAATGTGCCCAAAGCCATAGGAACAGTTTGCTTACCTAACAGGCTGCTGAAAGAGTTTGCCTACGATCTGGCGCCACTCATAGAGGACTTATACAACCAGTCCTTAAGAGAAGGGGCGTTCCCTTCTCTTTTGAAATCATCAATCGCTACACCAGTTCCTAAAGTTAATCCACCAAATCATATTGAGTCTGACGTGAGACCTATATCATTAACATGTACTCTGGCTAAAGTTTTGGAGGGTTTTACTTGTTCAAGATTATTATCACAGCTTGACGGAAAGATTGACGTGCGACAGTATGCACGCAAGGGGCACTCGACAACAGATGCGCTTTTGTACATGCTTCAAGCTATCTATGAAGCCGCAGACGGCGGCAATGCAGGAGCACGACTCTTCTTCGCAGATTTTTCCAAAGGCTTCGACCTTATCAATCACAATATATTAATGGACGAACTTATACAACTGGAAGTATCTCCTGCTTTACTCAGCTGGATAGCGGGCTTCCGTAGTGATCGACTACAGGCAGTCAAGATAGGCGATAAGATATCAAACTGGCTCCCACTTAAGGGAGGTATACCCCAGGGAACAAGACTCGGTGTCGTGCTGTTTACGGTAATGGCAAATAGACTACTTTTAGATTGGCACCTGTGAATTAAATTTGTAGGCGATTCAACTGCTTTAGAGATAATACCAAGGAATTCATTAAGCTATCTCAATACCGCTGTTAGTAATACCCACAGGTTTGTCATGGCACACAGGATGAGACTCAATCCTAAGAAATGCAAAGAAATGCTAATCAACTTCATGATCGAACCGAAGTTTACTATCAGACCCATCAATCTAGGAGATAATATAATAGAAAGAGTACCAAGCTACAAGATCGTTGGAGTTCACTTACGGGAAGATTTGAAATGGGACATTCATGTCGACTATATGCACAAGAAAGCCTGTAAAAGGCTCTGTTCTTTGCGGATTCTAAGACGTGCTGGTGTTGATCGAGAAAGTATCCTGAGAGTATACCTGACAACTATTAGACCAATCATGGAGTATGCCATTCCAGTGTGGCAATCAATACCTGTTTCCCTTTCTGACAAACTAGAGTCAGTACAGAGACGTGCTCTCAAGATCATATACCCAGCTGAAAGTTACAACAATGCCCTTCAACGTGCTCAAATAGCTAGCTTATCTACTAGACGCCACCAACTGTGTGTTAAATACATGGACAAAATCCGACTTATGGGTCACCCCTTACATAAATTGCTACCTAGGCGGGTTGGCCCCAATTGGCCATATGGCCTAAGGAACTTGAAAAACCATCTTTATTTATTTAGAAACTATGAAAAGTATAAAACTATACAAACTGAGGACTTTTTTATGTTTAAATATATTGTGTAAATGTTTCATTTTCCCTTTATGTTGTGAAAAGTGTAAAACCAAACGAACTGAGAACTTTTTATGTTTATATATTTTGTGTAAATATTTTATTTTTCTTGTATATTGTACATGATTTTATATAGACTTTATATTCTTATATTCTAGTTCGATAATTTAGTATGTAATACTACAAGAGCGAATGTGAAAGAATGTTTAACACATATTAAATGAAAGGTTACAATTTAACCCACTGGGAACTCGGAAAAATCCGAGCCCCAGATTGGATTCGAACCTACGACCCTCCGTGATCTAGTACGGATGCTCTAACCACTGAGCTACTGGAGACTCTATTTTGAGCAAGGGTGAAATGTGAGTATTTGGCTCGAGCTGCATCACACAGCCACAGAGTCAAATATCGACTGACAGCATAGCTCATAACTGCATCGCGCAGTCACATTGAGAGCATCATTGAAATCCAGTTGCCTGTATTTCTGTGAACGATGCGGCCAACCAACCACCAAAGTGAGCGAATGTGAAAGAAAATCAATTTTTACAAGGCAGAAATAAAAATATTCAAGGAAAGTGTTTTCCATCGGCTTGTGAATGTCTTTACCGTAAGATTTCTGTCCCTCATCGTGAGACCGTGAGATTTCCCTCAAAACCGTGAGTCTCGCTGGAAAAACCATGAAACTTGAGAGGTCTGATTTTCGGACACTTCAGATAAGATGATCAGAACAGATCGAATCCTTCTAGCTCGTTGAGTGCGCTTGCTTGAGCATTTAACTGGAAGCGCAAAAGCAAAACACAGATGATTTTCAACGATCGCATTTTCCCTGGACTCTTAACAGCAGTGTCCAAAAGGTGCAGCGACCTTTTCACAGGAATTTTACAGTTCATGGCTCGTGCTGGATTTTGTCTATAAAATTCCAGGAGTTTTTAAGAACCAGAAATTGAGTTTTCAAGGAGTCTTTGTAAGCAGATTTCTGTGCCATACATCATATTCCAGTGTTTTGTTCGCTGAAAAAGCCTATCTTGATATTCTTTTCCATATCCTGAAAGTTAAGTGCACGCACAGGCATTTTAATCTTTGCATTCTATCTTCAAGTTACCCAATAGTCAAATAGTTGGGCTCATTTTTTGGAATCTCCCTTTAACTTAGCATGATGCAATCTCAATATTTTCCAACAATTCTCACCCAAGCAAAAAATTCAAGCAGTTTTCAAGCAGTTTCCCACGAAATCCTTTTTTTCAAGGGCTTTTCAAAAAAATTAAAGGGGTAACACGAACCCTGTAATTACTTCTGCAGTCATATGATAATGTCAGTTGTTGACAGATGCAACTCACAGGATTGTGTTTCAAACACTGATATTTTATACCTTCTGCTGCGTTTCACACTCTATCCAAACAGCGACGTTTCAAACATGTTTCTAACAATTTTCGACACGTTTTAAACATAAACGCCCTTGAAACGCTGACTATTGTGGGTTCCTTTGGGATGATACGAAAAAGATCACTGATGGATCACGGTGTATCAAAGGAACCGTTGAATCCACTCTAGGAAGAATTTTTCGGTTCCTTTGATGCACCATGATTCAAGGATCTTGGATCAATGATCCTTTTTCGGATCATCCCAAAGGAACGCACCCCTAGTCATATAAAGCGCTGTCTTTATTGTTTGTTTGAATTTGCGGACTTTGGTCACTATTGACAGGTGCACGTCAAATACCAAATTCATAAATTTTTGGCGGCTTTTATAACAAATAAGCAGTCTTTTGTCTCGTGCATAATTTGCAATACGCTGTATGGGGCTTGCTCTCTGGGCTGCTTGTCGTTTTGATAAAGTTTTATCCGCGCCAAATTGCGTTTCAAACAGTGGACATCATTTCTTACTTCGGTCTACTAAAGCTGTGAACAAGACTTCAATTAGGAGATAAAATGGTAAGTCGAAAACCGATCTTGTTTTTTTGGTTTCAGCATAAAACTTGCTTTTTGGTCTTTTGTTTGTATTTTTTAATAATTTGCCGCTAACATCCTTGTGCTTCGACTTCTTAAAAAAGGCCCAGCTGAACAACTTGCTTTGGTTTCGATTTGGTCGATATCACCTTGGAACCAACCAAGAAGAAAAACTGATCAAAGCAAACGGGTGTGAACGAATGGAAATCAATAGTGTCAATATTCATGTTACAACTGTCAACTGAAATATTACTTTATCACAAGATTTTGCATGAAACTCCATTCTATTTTTCGAGAAGAGTTTACAGGCAGCTCACCGAAATCTGAAGTAAGAAGTACGAGAATGTTGGTTCAAGATTTAAGATAAAAAGATTCCAAAAAGATGGGATAAAGAATTCTTCTGGTTTTGCTCAGGAAACGTTCAGTTGGCCATAATATTCATAAAGACGATTTTATCCTAAGAGCCGGATTAATTTCAAACACATTCAAGGTCGATGGAAAAACTTCCAATTTTGCAACTGAGAAATTCAGTTTAAACTTATATTTCCTTGTTTCAATTTGTATCGCTGGTTTTAAGTATTAATTTAAAGAAGGAAGTTTCGAAGCGGCAATGAAATATTGAGGCAAAATAATAACTATAAAGATAATATATTCGAACTCATCATTTCGTTAATTTTAATATTCATGGCGTCGGCCTTTTTAGGCCATTTCCGAGTTCATGTCTGTTTTCTCATCAAAGTGAGCCTAAGTGCGAAGTTTTTCTTATGAAAAGAAGTTCTCATTCATATGTAAAGTAGAATTAATTACCATCACAAAAACTTCGCATTTAGACTCGCTATGAGGAGGAGGCAGGCAATTGAACTCGGATATGGCCTAATCGTAAATTAGCCTTCAAACGATTTTTTTTTTCCAGAATTCAATTTAAATGCAAATGATTGGGAGATAGAAAATTCCTTTTTTTTTTCTTTGTAGAAATTGGAGTAAATATATTTATCATGAATATAATATTAACTTTATGAACACCGCCTAGATTTAATTTTGACAATATTGCAAATTCGAAAATGAATCACATCCGCTTGCCAAAAGCAAATAATAAGAACCAGCAAGATGTTTTTCCCGTTTTACTATTTCCTGTTACCTTCACAAAACGTCAGAATTAGCAAAGGCATAAGCTTGCCAATAACTGATGGAGTTGAAAGGGGCGAATCTTTGCTTAGGTCGTTGTAAATATTTATATGCCATCGACATGCGAATGACATAAAATAAACTTTAAAAAATTGTCAGGCTACCATAATCTTGGCTATTTAACCTCTTTGGCTAAGATAATCAAAGAAATTAATATTCAATGATAATTCTTTGCCTGATTAAATGAATAATAATAATTATGTAGCAATTATTGCCCCAGGCTTAGTAGCATGCTAATAAGCCCAGGGCAATAATTGCTATCAAAGATTTAAAACAATTAAGGAAACGCCGTTTGTTTTATGATTTTATCAATTCAGTAGATAATCTGCGAAGTTCCGTTTTGTTGAAATTTATGCGGTACAAAATTTTCTAAGTGATAGGTATTTTCTACTCAGCCAAATAACTTTTTTGCTCGCGTATGAAGGAGAAATATAACTTTACGGGGACTCCAGCTTCAGTAAAAGTCAAACGCAAAAAGCACTAAAATAAATCACGATTCCTGATATTTGTATGCAAATTTTGGAAAGTATACGGCAGCGATCGAAAAATAAAGAAGAACAAGGAGCCTAAGTTAGCGGTTTCATTACCTTGTGCTTTACAGAAGTATATTAGTGAAGCAAGCTGGCGTTTTATGAGAATTTCGGTTTATCTTTGGTGTAAAAGGATTTGTTTCGTTTGCTTATGCTTGGGTTAGGTTACTGTTTCAATTTTTTCTTCTGTTTTCTTTGTGTTCCTCTTCCGTGAGTTTCACGAGTTTTCAACATCGACCGTGAGCCACAATTTCCAAAGCTTGGTCTGGCACATCCTGGCTTTTTCGGGAGTAAGCTGATTGACTGTTAAAAATTGACTTCATTCAACTATTTGTGAAGACCATTCTCGCGGGGGAGCACATCTTAGATTCGTCAGCTTGTTTTAGAGATCCGGTAGGTTCGGTTACCAAACTAACGAAGGTTGACTGCTCTGGTCAGAAGGTCATGCTAGCTCACATATAGAGCAAAAACTATAGCCCGTTTGGCTTGTGCATCTTTTCCACCTATATATTGGGAGAAGCTCTTGATGAAACTGTCGCTCTATAACCGTCGTATTTCCTAGCAGAAGGGTAAAAATGTAGATGCTTTGTTTATAGTGGAACTGCACTTAGCCATCAAGCTAGTTTACAGGCACTCGACTGTTAACAAGGTGAAAGTAACAATTCAAACTTAACAGAAACATTATTAAGAACCCCAACTGGCGGGAGGCAACCAGTTGGCTATTTACAAAGCGTGGTGGAGTTGAATCCGGGACAACCGGAAACAAATCCAAGCCAGAGGTTAGAACGGGATTTGAACCCGGAGCAACCGCATGCAAACCCAACGCTCTAACCACTGGACCACACTGCTGATTACGACTCCATTTGAATGTGAGCGATGTGTCATGTCATTCCATGTCCAGGATAGTGACTCGACCATGGTCTCCATTAGTTTACGTGACTGGTGTTTTGACAACCGTTTACGGCTCCTAAATGCAGAAAACTTGTTGTCTCCCGCAAAAGTTGTTATTGAAGCTTCAGGAGCCGGATATCTTACAGGCTCCCGTTCAAACCTGAATTTTTCACAACCACTCAAGTTGCTTTATAACTTCAATGATCACCTTCACTGTGATTGTTCAGTTTGTTCGTTTGATTGATTGATTGGCAGATTTGTGATTAATTGCTTCACTATATTTTTTTTTTATGACAGGGTCGACGACTAACACAAGAACAACGTGTGGGTAAGACCCGAGCTTTGACAAATATGCCTCTCTTGTTCCTGATTTCCGACACGAAAAAGTCGCATTCAAAGAGATATAATATTTAACAATTATTCCATGAGTGCGCGTTGGATATGAGATGATAGATAGCCAACGAGGAGCGTAGTGCCGAGTTGGCTATAACCATCTTATATCCAACAAGCGCGAGTAGAATAATTGTTTTATTAAAAACGCCCCCAAAATATAGAAAACTAGACTAGAATAAAAATAAAAAGGCCCATATGCTTGCCGTGTTTGTAGATCATGGTATAATGGCTCATAACCCATGATGAATTAGCCAATCAAAACTCTCTAATTTCATTATCCAATGATCCAGTTTTTAATAACATTCATTACACGTAACACGAAAATTTTATTCCATAAAGCTCATTAGTAGAAATCTATACGGTTTATTTCTAGTGAAAATCAAGCTGTCGGAGTCGGAAGCAGAATACCGATTCCGCCTATAACTACGTCTCTTACGATCCAGATGGAACTAGATTGTCGGAGTCGGAAGCAGAGGCGGAAGAATCAACCAATCACAATCCTCGATTCCAAGTATTGTGATTGGTTGGTTCTTTCGCTTCTGCTTCGGACTCCGACAATCTAGTTTTCACTGGATCATAGGCGACGCAGTCATAAGCGGAGTCGGATGAAAGTGGGAACGTTCTGATTCTTCCGACTCCGATTCCGTTGAGCTTATGACTCTGCTTACGACTTCGATCTTTGATTTTCATTAGGTCCTAAGCGCTCTTACGACTCCGACTACGGTTCCGCCTCGTTCACTAGTGAAAACCAGCCTTAAGCGACGCCTCCTCCCAATTCCAAGACCCAAAAAGGCACGCCACTTTGTTATTGAATCAGGCAGTGACTAAATGAAACTTTGTCTTATTTATTGATATCGTACTGACTTAAAAAAAAACTTCTGTAAGTGCGTTTTTCCGTTCAGCACTTCATTTCCTTGATGTACTGCGATATTTTCCAGTGCTATTAAATTTGCATTTGGCTTTGTTGTTAGTGATTTTTTGTTTCTAATTTGTTTTAAGAAAACTATTCAATGAAAATTCTCGTCTTACGTGTAATGAACAGCTCACGTCATAGAAAATGCTTTGTACGGGACTATATTCACGTGTTGTATGTGTCGAAAACCCTCATTCGCTCGTACCTCGCTCGTTCGGGTTTTCACACAAACAACTCGTAAATAGTAAATACATACCTCTTACTAACCTCGTTTTCTCGGTCCGTACTGTATATTTCTGACCAAGTTCGCGCATGGGCCATAAATCAACCGGGGATACGTAAGTAACTACAGTACAGACTGAGAAAACGAGGCTAGTAAGATATTTATTATATCTGTGAGGTCAATCCGGCGCCCGAGCAAGGAAACTAGTCGAAGTCAAGCGTACGGTTCAACTGCCACAAAGATTGCCTTGTCAAAATCCGAAAAACTAAAATCTTCTTGGCTCTTTCAAATAGATTCAAACAGTTCTCCATTGTCTTTTCTCAACGACAATGGAGGCAGAAAAGAGAGACCCTGGGAACGAGTGTGTTAAGATCTCTGCAAATGGGGCCTTAGAAACAGTAGAACCTTTGATGTGTCATTACGTACTACTGAGACAGTCGAAAGTTCTATCGCCTGGGGTTTTTGCCAGAACGCCGAATACATGTACCGAACGTCACAAAAAATGTCTTACTGTAGAAGTACGCCGCAACAACTGCAAACTAATTATTTTAGAGTTGGTGCTCAATTGGTTGTAACAACTTTATGTTAATGTGCATAAAAGCAACTGAAATTTCTAACCATATTGCATTTGACGCTCTGCAAAATTCCACATTCCGAAAGCCAATTAGATCTACTTTGACGAAAAGCGGGTTCTTTGACCAATCCATCTCGTGTTGTTATTCTGCACGTTCCTGAGGTCTGTTTAATTTTACTGTCATTTCGTTTCCTTACTAGAAATATCAGATGCGTTCAAATTGTTTGACAAAAACGGCGATGGTCAAATATCTGTAGAGGAACTCGGAGAAGCGATGAAGCAAGCTGGACAAGAAATGACGGAAGAAGAGCTCAAAGACATGATAAAGGCCGTCGATCGCAACGGTGGGGTCATTATATAGAGTGTGTTCGCTCATGTGACCAGCAGCCATATTTACATACTAAGCTATACTAAAACCAAGAAAGAATTTTCATAAAAATGAGTTCAATTCCCAAAAGAATATCAGTCACTCCTAAAACATGGCCGCTTTGTGTTTGTTTCACTCCTCTAACATGGCCGCCGTGACGTCATGTGAAAACACTCGCTGCAGGTTTTCTGAGCCCGCGAGACTGAACACGCCCAGCAAACCATTGTTTTAATGAAAACCGCTGGTCAGCAACCTGGTTCTGATCATTGCTGTCTAAGGTCTTCCGTTTTTAGCCTGGGACCCACGTTCCGAAGTTGGGATTATGGAGCGAAAAGGAACGTGGCGAAAAAGACATTGGCTAGCGAAGCGAGTCGAGCGAGGGACTGGAGGAGGGAAGGGCCTTTCATACCGCCGATCCATGATATGAGATCTTGGTATCATGATCTGATTGGCCAAAGTGCTCAATGTTGACAGATTGCGGATTTTGAAAGATGATGAAGTAGAATGGTTACACTTGAAAGTCACGAATGCGTTGTGTAACTTCACTTCAAGAAAAATCTTCAAGCAAGCGATACAGTCTTCTTTTCGACAATTTCCGCATATTCCTCGGCTTAAAGAAGAGCAAAAGCTTTGCTAACAATCTATGGCAAATAAGAAATACGAATTTGGGATTCTCCCGACTGGTTTTGCGAAGAGTTTTATCTTTCAACTGCTCCCCTGTGTTGTAAAAGTAACTTGGAAAATGGAACTGGAGGACTAGCACGATCGTCATCCGCAATCTGTCAACGTTGAGCACTAAAACGATCGACTGTTCTAGTCGCTTGTCGCCGCTGGTATCCATAATGAAAGATCAAGTTGAAGAATTGTCTCGTCTAGGACGAAAAGCCTTTGCGCTTGGGTTAGGTGAAGATGAAGGAGAGAAAGAGCTGCGTGCCTTTGATTTTGATTTGATCTTGTGTATGGCGTCCCTAAAAGTTGGTGTTTAGGTGGACCAGTATTCTATAGTAGTCTCCTACGCAGCCGTTCTTTTTGCGGTCACGCAACGCTCCTCACCAAGAACGGCTGCGTAGGAGACTATATTCTATAGTTGACCAAACTAAAACGGACCTCCGCGTTGACTGCATGGCCTGCAATTCACCGTTCGTATTCGCGGCACTTTCCTCTAAACCATCTTACTTAATTTTGCTTCGTCGAAGGTGCGCAGTGGATCGCTTTGCATGTGTTCCCGAACTTTCGTTCTCGAACAGAACATTGCTGAGCGATTCTTGACCCTGGTCAAGAGGCTCATTGCAACGGGTTACAAGTTTTGTAAAAAACAGCCGCAGTCGGACGACTTGTCTGGCACAAGAAAGGCAAGCCAGTTCAGAATAATCTTCTCCACTTACCAATTTATGTCCAAGTGTTTCTAACTCTTCAGCTAAAACGACAAACTACTGCCCTGTTAGACTATTAAAAACTGACACAACGGGCACCTATTTACCATCAGGAAGAAGTGACGCTGCATTCTTATCCCCTGCATGAAAACTGGGGTGCGCCGTGACATACGTGACGTCAACTTTTTGACAGTTTGATGGACTTGTTGACATTTCAGGCATTTTGGGCGGATCGGCGGCATGAAAGGCATGTCTCCAGGCTCCGCCGCCCCTTCCCTTCCCCAGTCCCTCGCTCTGCTCCCTTCACTGTCCAATTTTTTTTTTTTCGCCACGTTCCTTTTTCCTCCATAACTCCAACTGCGGAACCTGGTCCCAGGCTAACTTCTTTTCTTTTTTATATATATATATATATTTCAGTTGCATCAATCAAATAACGAAAGCCTTTAATTTGCTGCGATAAGCGCTGGTTGCATGTATTTTCCTTTTCGGTTAGGATTAACTCGTTAGATTGTCTTACTCAACCGAAAGTCAATAGAAAACTGAGGTCTTTTATTCAGGAAACGGAAAAGTGGAATATTCAGAGTTTGAGGACATGATGGCAAGTCAAATAGGCGAACCAATGACAGGTGACGATTTGAAGTTCTACTTTAAGAAGTTTGATCAAAATGGCGATGGCTTCATCACCAGCGACGAACTTGCTTTGGTTATGAAAACATTTGGAGGCAAAACCTATTCCAAGAAAGAAATTGATGACATGATCGTTGAAGCAGACATGGATTCTGATGGAAAAGTCAGTTATACAGGTACATTTTTTAAAATTCGCTCACGGTGCTAAGAACTGAACTCTCGTTTCAACCAACACTGTTCCCCTATCGCCTAGCCTCAGTTCCAGGCTCTCAGTTGGTGGGGACGAGCGAAAAAATGGTCCGGATCGAGGTGGGAAAAGTGAGGGCGGGAAGGCGCAGGGCGGGAGAGCCTGTGAGCATTCGCCCTTGTCATACGGCGGCCATATTGTCCCAGGAGACCAAAAAGGCTTTGTTTTACCACGCCAAGCCTCGCAGTGGAAACCATGGGGGTGAAGCTTGCCGTGTAAAACAAAGCTTTTTTGGTCTCCCGGTACAATATGGCCGCCGTGTGACAAGAGCGAATTCTCTCAGTAGGGTTTTTTCCACCCACATTTGTCAAAATTGGGTTATCTCGTCAAATTGTCAAATAGCCTTTTATCGATTGTCATAATACCAAAGCCAGTACAGATAGATACACATATGATACATATAATATATACTTATAATGTATTCGAACACTAGAAAAGATACAAAAAATGCAGATACTTAAAAGTAATAAGGATAGCAAGGAAGCTGAAATATATTCAGTACTGAGCAAAATAATGACGATGCAGTGTTTGTTAAAATAATCGCTTGGATGGCTTATTTCTATTTGTTAGGGGAATGTTTAGTATTACAAAAATGTCGACCAATCACCGTTGGGCAGAACTTTCTCATATTTGTTCTAAATCAGCATTTGTAGTGTTGTAATTAGGTTCCTCAGATACATGTTAGTAAGTTAAAAATTTGAATTTTTTAAGTCACAAAGATGATCGTAGAGTAGCTAACAGGTATAAATCCTGACAACACCAGGGAGAGTTTTAGAAGGCGGAGCAAAAAGTACTGCCTTTGTAATTTCATTTTGCAAATGATTAATTAAACTTTTAAGTCTACTTGGACTCTTAATACTTTAGACCGCAGATCCCCTCTCTAATGCCTTCGTAGTTATGGCAGCTAGCTAGGGTGGAACGAGATCCCACACACCAGTCGCAAAGAGTAGGGGATAGAGTTCCCGATGTTGTGCTCTACTCTGCCAGCTTGTCGTTGACTTGGTTAGATAAGCTAAAAAGAAATCTGAACAAATGAGAACGAAATAAAAACTGTCGTGCGTGGGAACCTCAACTCCAGGGAAAAAAAATTAATAGCAGGAAATATCGCCCACAATCAAATTTACTTAATTTTCTTTTTCAAGGAAAGCTTTTGTAGTCAAAATCAATGAGTTTCGGAATCGCCTATTTTGGTTTCCTATAATTTTCCTCGCGCGGATACCTTGATTCATCGTCACTGGTTTTCCTTTGCTTTCTTGTTATTATTCAAGCGTAATGGGGCAGTCCCTAACACGTCAAAATTATTCAGGATGGCCGCGGAAAAACCTGAAGGCGATGCTAGAATTCATTTTTCCTGACACAACCACTGACATGAAATCCAGCAAATTTGTGGCAAACACGGTATTTCCTCCTGTTAAATTGATTTTGTAGTAACAATGCGGGTGCCCTTTTAACTACAAACTCGGCGCTTTTCGGAGTCAGTGAATCCTACTTTTTGGAGGGGGCATCGAGCGTTCTCAATCGATTGTAAACAGCACAACAAAGGGATATGGGTAATTCCCGATAAGCATCGCAAAGGTCTATAAATAACGAACGTAGTTCCCGGTGTTGTGGTCTGTCTTCTGTTGTGTATCATGGTTGGGAGGGTAAAAAAAAGGGGTCACAGTAATTGGCGCAAGCTGCTGTGGCGCTCTGCCAGCTTGACTGGCAAAGTTAATAAAATAAAATAAAACGTTACTTCAATTGGAAACCGAAAACGTTCATCGTTTTAATTCACCAGTTCAAGCAAAAACCCTCCGTTAATTTTTTTCACCAAACCTAAACGTTTCCACTCAGTGTTGTTTTAAGGCGTTTCTGTGCGGCTGATGCTCGAAAAAGCATGAGAATATGATCAGAGGAGGTTGCCAAGAGTTAGTTCTTCTCACCAACCGAGTGTTGTCAGGGCTAATTAAGCTAATTATTAGCGACGGTATCTCGTTGCAGGTCACATATATTTGGTGTATTTCTATCTCTTTCAGAGTTCGTACAAATGGTTACAAACAAGTAATGAACAACAAGACCAAAGGCAGTTGAGTAGCAGCTTTGCAAGTGTCCGATCTGACAATGCAGACCAATGAACTGAATTCTAGTTTGTAATTTTTTTCTTCAATCTTTATGGATTTATTATTTTACTAGTAACCACATGTTCTCCTAGGACTCCATTTACATTTTACCATTTTATCGTTACCGTACAGTGAAGTAATAAGTATAATATTTTGATCACAACTTACCTTCTTAAATCAAACAGGTCGCTCTTACTTTTGATTCAGAGTCTAACAAAGGGCAAAGTATTTCAATCCTGTCCTCGGCACTGTAACTTATCTCAAGAAGTACCTGTTTGTATCCTCAAACTTCTGTCCTCTACTATTGTACTTTGAACCCTTCTCCTTTGCTTTCAAAGTGACTATTGAACGCAATTCAATAATCCGAGATTAGTTCTAGTAAACCATAAAACCAGGAATCCGGAATCCGGAATCAAATGTGTTTGTTTTACCAATACAGAGAGATGACCTGTGATTCCGGATTCCGGATTCCGGGTTTGTACTCTTGAAGAAGTGAGTCAGTTTAAAACTGAAACGCATGGTTTTGCTGCCTTTGGTGGAAATTACTTTAAAACAACAAATGTAAAATAGAAAATGAAACTGTCATATAACAATATGTTTACTTGTTTCGTTATAACACTGTACTACGAGTAAATGCCAGGATTAAGAGGAAGTGAAGAAACTATTAAAGTATGTATTGTAAATGTACCCAGTTGTTTGAAGGCTCAGTCACTTGTTCGTCCTCCTTGCAGCCTTGTGGCCTGTTATACAGACATGAGACTACGACAGTCTAGCATAAAGACCATGCAGCTTTCAAAATTTTTAGACCCTATAAATTTGGTTGAGGATCTGACAACTGAGCGAGCGCTCGCGGAACAACAATTAGGGTCTTTTTTCATTTGCAAATGGTTACACTTTCAAGTCTTCTCGGATAAGGACGATAAACCGTAGGCCCCGTCTCAGAACCCTTCAATGTTTAAAACACTTTAGGACGTAAAAGAAAACACACACTATTTGCAAAGGGTAGGGCTTGCCGGAGTCCCCGGCCGTGTTGTAATCTGTTCCTGTCGTATAGCTAGAGGGCCGTATTCTAGAAAACTTAACAAGGTAAAATTGTGTTTCCCTGTCTAAATAGTTGTCATATCGTATCTTAAGGCGAAAAGATGAATGATAATTTAGAATTGAACGAATACAGTTTACCAACTGGATATTTCCAACGAGGTTGAAAATCGAACTCTACCACGCTCAACAAATAGCCTCTAAATTTGGATGCCTCCCAATAGTGAGGATTCTCAAAGCAGGTGTGTTTAAAGGAAATCGGAATCTACTCAATGAAGTGGGATGCTCAACTTACTGAGCAACAAGGTCTCCTGGTTGGCAAAGAAGTTTATATCTAGATTCTTTGACATAGTACTCCAGGGGCCCGTTTCTCGAAAGTCCCGAAAACTTTTCGGGCCCGAAAAGCCATTTTGTGAAATTGCCAACCGCTTGTTTTGGAACGCCGATCTTTTAACATGTTTTCAAGGCAACAAAAAGAAATATAACTGTGAAGTTTGAGGTATTAAATTCTCTCCGTTCTTGAGATACAAAGGGAATTGTGACACCCGAAAACGGCCCGTAAAGTTTCGGGACTTTTGAGAAACGGGCCCCAGGGCCCAGTTGTTCAAAACCCGATTACGTTAATCTTGGGGCGCTTTCCATTTGACAGAACTGACCGGCCACACCAGGCATTTGGAAGGACTAACTTTACACCGCCTTCAAATTAACACTCTTTGAGGATGATATACAATCCTCGGAAGAATGCGAGGGGTTATCATGCAAGTGTTCCTTCAAACTGTTGCATTTTCTTTGCAAACTGATGGGTCTGGCCGGCCAGTTCTGACAAAAGGAAAGCACCCTTGGTTTACTGGAAACTCGAAGTGTATTTTATTTTCTGATCAAAAGAAGTTTGCCCAAGATTTCTGGCCTTCAACTTTGAGTCAGACGTTTGCTTTCCTTCAGCATAACATTACGATGTTGACGCCTTTTTGAAGGGTAAGATTCAAACCTGCGTTGGCATTTGATAGCGGATTAGTGTTCTTGTAGCATATTAACTGGTAGAGCATCCAGGAGTAGGTTCGATTCCTGCCTTCGCTCGTTGCCAAGTACAACGAATTAAGTATATCATCTTTCTCACGGGTACATTACACCATCACCATTAGTAGTATGCACTTCAAGTCCAAAATCAAGGCCCATTCATAAAAAGGGCGACATCGCAAAAGAAGACAGGGTGAAGTGGATAAATAACGTCGTTCGCTACACTGCGGTAGAAGACGTGTCAAAAGAGACTCGGTCGACCTGTAATAAACACTGGCAAGAAAATTTTATATCTTTGCCTCTCTTTCTCAACGTAGACGAACACTTCTGAAAAATTAAAACTAAAAGAAAAAAAAATGGAACTTCGGATGCCAAAAGTTGCAACGAAATGATCTCTTTTAAAGTGGCCTTTTCTCTAAGGCAGCCCAGTGGGGAAGCCTCCCCAAGACGTTCTTTTCGGCTTCGTCACGCGTTTCAAGATTGAATGTGCGCAGAAAAGGCTGTCATGTACATACACATAAAATTATTTCACCTCAAGTTTGGAGAAACCCTAAACGCTAGAGAGGGTAGTACGAACCATTGGTTAGCGCACTAATGCCTTGAGAACCGGAGATACCGGGTTCATGACCCATTCTGACCACTGGTTGATCCTGTTAGTCCCTGGTTCAACTTCTCGGCTGCACTTGTAAATAGCCAACTGGTTTTCCTCCGGCTACTTGGGATTCTTAACCCTTATTGTTCTGTTCTGTTTCTTCATTGATTGCGCTTTATTGGCTCTGAAAAGCCCCTACGGGGAGTGGTCAATTAACTATGTACATGTACGTATGTCAACTAGAAGGAGTTGGTATCTCCGCGGATTAATTTACCCGGTGGTAATAAAAAAACTAAATATACCCGTAACACATCTACTTAAAATACTTGCATAGAAGTTACTGAGCCGCACAACAATAATAGCCCGTGTAAAGGGGGTGGGGGTCTTCTATAGTATTCAGCGTAGTCCACACCCCAAGGGGCGGCATATCTGAAAGAGCATAATCCGTAGGCCGTTGTTTTCACACTGGATAAATTCAGCTTTAAGTCCACCCCTCCCCTCAACAAAAAAAAATCCCTCAACAAAAATCCCTCAACAAAAATCTTTAACAAGATGGAACAGTTTCATGCTAAGTGCTCTTCCAGGTAGGTCAATACTTCACTCTCATCCCTTGAAAAATTATTTCAGTTCAATGAATTTTAGTCTGTCTAGATCTGATCTGTCAATATTGCTGCATGACTCAGTTTCAAAGCCTACCAAACCTCGCTTTCATGTATTAGAACCTACAGTAGGTCGTTCCGCATGTCCGCCATTTTTTAATATGGTGTATGTAGCTGTAAAAGTCTCGTTTTTAGGCTTTCACGCGAAGAATTATCTTTTATGGGTCAAAAAATCCTGGGAGAAGCCCAGTTTGGTCTCCTTTAGGGGTTTAATTCACAATTTCCGACGAGCATTCCCCACCCTCCCCCCGTAACGCCATCCTTATCTCTCTTCACTTTTCTCCCTTGGGTCTTTTCTTGAAACACTGTCCTTCTCGTAGTCTTTCGAAAGTTTTTGGCGTTTGTGCTTGTGTTTCTTTTTGGATTTCTTTCTATGCTTTCTCTTGGACCTCTTATTTCTCTTCTTCTTATCTTCCTCACTGGAAGAATCTTCGCTGCTTTCTTCCGAGTCGCTCTCACTTGTTGATTCTTCAAGTAAGGCTCTCAGCTGCTCTATCCTAACAAAATGTAGAAATATCAACTATTTAAACAGTTTTTATTTAAGATGAAACAAAAAGCTACACATCAAGTAGTCTCGAGAGGCAGTTAACAGTAGGTGACTACTGATGAAAATCACCACATCGCCTCTCAGCTGACTACTTCCATCAAAATATATTGCGGTTGTCACAGAAAACGCCTCCTTACAAAAAACTGACATTACCCGACACCCATCTACTACAGCCAGTTATTTTATTGAATCATGTTGGGACGGCTGTTTCGTTGTGTTTAAGAGCACAAATACCTGCTTTTACTTTCAGCTTTCTTTTTATCCTGAATAAACTCATGCATGGGATCTTCATGTGCCTGAACAATTAAAAATGCAAATTACATGACTGTGTAAAAAACAAGTCACTGGTGTAAAAAAGTCATGAAACTATTCTTGTTAATTCACACTGCATTAATGTTTGCCCACATGGTCCTGTAGCCCATGCAGTTTTTGTTTCTACATTTTAATTTAATATTAATATTTAACATTACCAGTGGTTTAAATAAGTACTGGCAGGGATGATGAGGGTGCAGGGATGGCGCAGTGGTGAGCGCACTTGCCTCCCACCAATGTGGCCTGCGTTCGATTCCCCAGACTTGGGGTCATATGTGGGTTGAGTTTGTTGGTTCTCTACTCTGCACCCAGAGGTTTTTTCCCTGGGTACTCAGGTTTTTCCTTCTTCTCAAAAACCAACATTTGATTTCATTTGTGTTAGTTGTTGATTTCAGTTTATAGTGTCCCCAATTAGTGCTAGAAGGACTAGACACTTACGTGAAAATAAAGTTCCTTTCCTTTTTTACGTGTACTAACAGCTGATGAAAAGCATCAGCTACTTCATACAGAGTAGTCAGCCACTTTTTTAAATAGTAATTAAAGACACCCTATCTTTCAAACCTAAGATTAAAATTCATTTTGACAATGACGACAGTTACTGTAGTTACTCTACTTAAAACAACTGGACAACTTTAATCGCATCAAAACCCCTGAATTTAGATGGCCATCGGTGATTCTGGCCAAATTGAGAAGGCACGTTAAGTCAAGTGTTTTCCTCTGTATGCTGAAGGATAGGGAAAAGATATGGAAAACAGACTAGAAAGTAAAGGACAACTAATACTTTTGAAGGCTCCCCACTGAGTCAATTTCAAGAGGACACTTCCATGCTTTACACTACAATCTGTACAGTACCAATATTCCTACAGAATGTTCTCACCATTCTAAACTTCTCAATACTTCTATTGCCACTAATAAACAAGGGACATTCCCTGTCACCTGTTCTGTGGCCATATGCTTTACAGCGCCAACCTGAGACATAAAAATAGAGTTATAAATATGCATGATAAAGTGTCCGTGGGAAAGATGGGAAACCAGTTGTTTGGCGGAAGGCATTGGCAAGCAGTGGGCACTTCCGTGACACTTGTTAGTTAACTTACCGTAGCACTAGTAACATAACATTCTGTAAAATCTTCCCACAGGCACTTTGCACCTTAAACATGAAATTTGAAAGCATATGACTTTGTAAAGCCTGCAGACCAGCGGGAAGCATTGTCCATTCAGGACAGGACTTTCATAAATGACCATCTCCCTAGGAGTTCTAGTAGCTTAATGGGTAGAGCATCTGACTGGTGTTACAGAGTTGTAAACACATAGGTTTGAATCCTGGCTATAAGGACTATGATTTTTGGGTCGTCCTTTCACCTGTCTCCAAGCAACTAGTTTCCCAAAGTAGATGATGATTAGACTTGCATGTAAAGGGAAACTTTCTGTATCATTACACTGCAATCCTGCACACAAGTAAATCTACACAGTGCTTAACCATCCCACTGTAAACCTACACTTCATCACTTTTACTTCTTTTCCGAGCGGCATCCAAAGTCCTTTTGCAGGAGCATGGGCAAGAAATTCTCTTGCATCTCTGTTTTCAGGTAAATCAGGAATACAGTCCTGTGGGTTCTCATCATTTTCCTGGAATTTTAAGGATGCAAATGGAAGTACTATTACTGTAACATCAAAGAAAGAAATCGGGTACAATCTTTCGATATTTCAGGAATGCTGTTTTGTTTGAACGAAAATTACGATCATGTGTGTGTAAAGGAGAACCAAATCACAAACAGCTGTTAAGGAAAAACATCTAATTTGCTTGAGCACAGAACTGTAAAATGTTCTATTATAATACAGTAGGCCATTTCCGAGTTCAAGTCTGCCTCCTCTTCAAAGCGAGTCTAAGTGCCAAGTTTTTCTTATGAAAATTAGTTTTCGTTCATACAATGTATGTAAAGTAGAACTATAGAAAGCCCTGAAGACCTTTCTTTTCAAAAAGGCTTATTGTAGAGTATTGTTAAGACTAAGAGAAATCTTTTTGTAAATGTACGTTAGAGATTGATCACAAGATTTTGATATTTCATTTGCACCTTTTTAAAGCATGTGTTTTTATTATTGTGAAGCGCTTGTGGATTCTTTAGGAATAAGCACTATATAAATAAATTGTTGTTGTTGTTATTTTCACAAAAACTTCGCACTTAGACTCGCTTTGAAGAGGAGACAGATATATTAGCATTAGAGTTTAAAGGGGCTAGGTCACGCTATTTTAGGTAATTTTGTGAAATCCACCCGCCATAACGACCGCTGACCATACCAAAACAAATATCAAAATGTCAAATTGGCGGAGCAAGAGTCTTTCATTTGCAAAATCACTGCCACATAACAACTGAGAATGATTTTCCAGCTGTGTAAATGACATTTTGATATAGACTGATATAAATTTGAAAAAAGGTGGGCTGACGTTTTTCAAATTTACCCAAATTCAATCCATTTCAATCCTCTCCAGTTTTGTCCATTCATGTCCCTTCTTGGCTTCCCTGTGAACAGTTATTTTGATATCTTAATTAATTCTATGACCATTCGATCAGTGCTGAAATTGCCTAAAACTGCGTGACCTAGCCCCTTTAATCATTTAACTTATAATAAAGAATTAAGACAACAGCTGAGCAGAGGTCAAGTCTATCACAAAATCACATTTCAAGCCTCATGATCAATGCCATTCAATGTTATTCAGCATGCAATTGTGCTTTCTTTTTTCCCCAAAACAAACCTTAATTATTCCAGGAGGTGGCTGTTCATAGCTGCGGAAGTACGGCACATTATTATTATTAGTTTACATGAACAAAACGGGTCGCTGGATTTAACATTCAAATAAGCTTAATCAAACTGAAAAATAATTCTGACACATTGGGTTCATTGAATGTCCTTACAAAGCCTCATAATGTTTAGCTAGTTCTATGTCATCATTTTCACTGCGTTTTCTTTTTCTCAGCCTCTCTTTTTCTCTGCTTCTTTCTTTTTTAGATTTTCTTGTGGACTTCGAATGCATATTTTCGTCCGCCATGTTTATAAAATAGCCATACACGGTCAAGAGATTCAGTGACAGTGCTTACCACTGACCAGTTATATGAGTTCTGGTTAAAGATGGCGGCACCCTTGAGGATCTTAGTTCGGCGCCTTATGACAAGAAGCAACCTTCGTTGTGTTGCAGCTCTTCATAGTTCCGCCCGCAAGTTCGCTTTGCCTGATAAAGTAACGCATACTGGACAGGTAAGCAATTGTTTATGCTAAAGTGATTGCCTTTCAAACAGAAAGTTATCGATGAAAACTTTGAAGGGATTAGTAAAGTTCTAATCGTTGATTATGAATAATGTGAAAGACGGATCAAAAACGGATAAAACCAGCAAAGGCTTCGAATTAAAAGTCGTGCATGCACGTGTGCATGTATATCTAAAAAATATGCTTGAGAAAGCATCCTCCAATTGGAACTCTAAGGCGTAGATTTGCGTACAGTTTATGAACCAATACACATATCTTATTAGACTGCGCACCGGTGGTGACGCGGGAGGTCGTGCCGACCTCTCAAGTCTCACGATTTTGTCGCGAGACTCACGGTATTCAGTTCAATCTCACGTTCTCACGACGAGACAGACAAATCTCACGATAAATAGAGGCGCAAGCTGAAAGAACATACATATTTTTTTGTAGCATTTCATTTTTGGCTTGCTTAGGTGAGTTTCTTGCGTCAATTCTGTGCAAACTTATAGTTAAACTTAACAAACGAAGCTAAGCTGTTCAGTTCGTCATCTGTCTGTTCGCTGGAAACACAGCCCATGACAGACTGTTCGAAATTAGGTCAACATAACCAGTCTCTCGCATTTTGATCACGTTTTCAAAATGGTGGAAATTGCTGATGTATGTAATGATGATATAATGCTGGCCTCGGTTGTTCAAAACATGGATAATGCTATCCACCGGATAAGGCACTATCCAGTGGATTAACACTAGCAAAAGCAATTGAGTTATTCAGTGGATAGTGCTATCCACCCTTCGAACAACTGGGGCCTGAGCAATGAGTTCAACCCATTGCTCACACACTGGCTGGACTTAAGCTGTAAGTATTGAAGCTGTGAAAATCAAGTTTATTTCTGTGTTGTTAAGGTCCACACATGTTTTTAAATAATTTTAAGCAGAAAAAAAAACCATTTCTCTTATTAAGAACCTGTGTTTACTTGGTTTTGTCTGTCGGTCGATCAATCTCCAGATTTTTACTGAAATATCCAGATTTTTTGGCATCAGTCTCCAGATTTTTGGTGTTTTGAGGTTGAGAGGTCTGGTCGTGAGTTCGACCCGGACCAACCCTAAGGGTCTTTAAATAGCTGAGGAGAAAGTGCTGCCTCTGTAATTACATCCGCAAATGGTTAGACTTTCAAGTCTTCTCAGATAAGGTCTCGGATAAGGTCTCAAACGCATCCGTGGCTTGATGGCAATGTACTGAGAATGATGAGATCACATGATCGGGTTCACAAAGTGAGCTAAACTATATGGCTTACCCGAAGACTGGACCAAATATAGGCAATTACAAAATCTTGTGACCAGCATGAACAGAAAAGCAAGAAAGATATTTTTACAGTAAGGTGAAGGAAACTCGTGCTAGGCCTAAAGTTTTTTGGAATATGCTCCGTAAGGTCATTCCCGGTAAGAATAATTTGGGTGAAATTGAAAAGCTGGTGATCAATGGAAATGAGGTTAAGGATAAACAAGACAGATAATTCACTGAATGAGTACTTTACTACTATAGCCTCATCTTTTGTGATGTGATCCTATATATACATGTATATTTTTTACATATCTTAATTAATTTCTATACATTTTTATCTCTTTACAATACTGATTACTCTTTTTACTGATCACCGGTTTATACCAGTAAATCTTTCGATTTTGCTGATCTGTCTTTCTAGTCTAAATAAAGGTATTATTATTATTATTGTTATTGTTGTTATTATTATTAGTATTATTATTATTATTATAAGGCCCCGTCTCACAAATATCCTCCATGTAACTCAGGGCTCGACACCAACGGTAGCCAACTAGCCACAGTCTAGTGAAATTTCAGTTTTGGCTAGTAGATTTTGAGCTGCACTAGCCATTGGGGCTAGTAAAGATTATGAAGAAGTGGAGTTCTGGACGAAAACAAAACTGTGTTCCTACAGTATAATTTGTTACTGGCTATGCTGCAGCCGTTGCTGCTCCTCGAAAATGTATCGGACCCAGAATCGGTGACGTCTCTTTACACTTCCTCTCTGCCTTCTTCTTCACGACAACTCTAACATAAGAAGTTGAACACGACGCAAAAACTAATTCTGCTTTAATTTCTGCGCCCTATTCTTATGATATCACGAGATGAAGTTGCGTAAAGCAATCACGCATATGGAAAAGAGGTTCGCAAAAAAAAAACCGCAAAAAGTGACAGTGTTTGCGATCGAGCCAACCCAAACTGTTTGCGACTGTTTGCGACGTTGTTACCTGTATATGGAAAGAGGTCACGAATTTGTTTAGAAATTGAATCCAAATGTAAAAATTATTTATTTTAACTTAAAAAAGAAAGAGACAATATCGAGCGACTTACCTCGTTTACTAGGAATGGTTAAACTCACATAAAAAGAGAGAAAGTTTGCTCGCAAGCACTGTGGCCACCGAATATTAATTGACTCCGAAAAATATTCAAGCATTAAACGCACAGATTGCTGTTTGAAACTATTAAAAAGAAAATCTTATATGAGGGCAAGTCTGTCCTTTCGAACTTCCTTTATATAGAATTTAATATATTATTTTCCCGCATTCCGCTGCTTTTGTGCTTCATGGGTAGAATGGCGCTTTCAGGTTAAAATTTCAATCGCAAAAATAGCCCTAATCAAAGGAAAATCCTTTCCACAGACTTCCAAACGAGCAGTTTAGTTTTATGTACGGCTTATTTCTTAATTTAAACTCTATTCCTCGTTTTCCATACCCCGGTGCATTGCATGGTGAGTTGCAAAGTTTTGGCATGGGTTCTGTGAGAATTGCGCTCAAGGCCACGAAACTTTGCCTTCGTTAGAAAAATACGAGAAGCTGTACACTTCAGCACATTTGCGCCACTGTTGCAAGGATGGATATGAAAATATGAGAAAATGTACTAAAAGCGCGAGTTGCGCTTGCAAATGCGGTATTTTTTCGTGATAGTTTTAACAAATGAATGAAACTGCACATGACGAGACTGGCTAGTGCAAATTTAGATTTGGCTAGTGAAATCAGACCTGATACTAGCCACTAGGCTAGTGAGCTAAAAAGTTAGTCTCGAGCCCTGAATGTTCATTAGTTGGAACCCTGTGGGATGTTAAAAGAACCCACACACTATTCGAGGGGTATAGCAGGTCCACATCAGCTGAATAGCTGCCAAAAACTTCAACCTGCTCAAACAAATAAAATAATAACAAACAAACTAACTAACAAACAAACAAACATTTTTGTGTGTAATATCGCTGAGTATTTTTATGAGTTGTGCTGTATTTTGACGAGCCCGTTAGGGCAAGTCAAAATACAAACAACCAGTAGAAATACTCAGAGGTACTTGTATACGTCAAAACATCTACTAAGCTATTTATTATCCAACTTTTTTTGCACTAAATTTTTATACACATACATGTATGAAATAAAATGTTGATAGAACCCACTGGGAACTCGGAAAAATTCGAGTACCAGATGGAGCAAGATGAGCCAGATGAGCTATGCTGTCAGTCGTTATTATTTTGACTCTGTAGCTGAGTGATGCAGCTCGAGTCAAAGACCTACATGTACATTTCACCTTGCTCGCCATAGAGTCTCCAGTAGCTCAGTGGTTAGAGCATCCGACTAGATCACGGAGGGTCGTGGGTTTGAATCCCATCTGGGGCTCAGATTTTTCCGAGTTGCCAGTTGGCTCTATAATAATTATATTTCATTTCATATGACTAAATTTTTAGCAAATGAATAAACCGAGAATGTGTGACAGATTTGTGCGTGCGGGGCAACTAAGCTAGTCAAGCCAGTTTTCTATTGTACAATGACCAAGGGCTAAACTGGACTGGATCATGCGGCGCACCACTTATGATCAGATCAGGGGCACCAGATGGGTGCCCTTTTCCTATTTTGAAGACCTACATTGTAGATTACGCTGATGATCTAGCCTTACTAATACTATCACACACCCTAATTGAAGAAAAGACGCAACAACTTAACACCTTTGCGAAGCAACCTGGCCTCAACATCAGCAGCAAGAAGACCGAAATTATGTCACTGAATACTACCGACGCAAGACCATATGGGGCGCCGTTTGTAAAAAAATTATTTAGAACAAATTTGTGACATTTTTTTCCTTATTTAGAAATAATTAAAACTGCCAGAAAATTTATTTATAAATAAGACGCAAAACTTGTCGGATGATATGTAAATAATTGTTTTAGGCACATCCCGGATTTATAAACAATTTAAATAGCGAAATGAATTATATATAAATAATGAATCACACAACTTCAATAGACCGTGTTCGTATTCTCAGTATTGGACTGGAACTAGCTCGCAATGGAGGCTAATGCGGGGGAATATACATGTATTAAAATGTATTTGCATTTTAAAAGATTCCCCCGCATAAGCCTCCATTGCAAGCTAGTTCCAGTCCAATACTGAGAATACGAATATGGTCTGTTATTTATAAATCAGCCTGTCTCTAAAATATTTATTTACATATCATAAAGTTAGACAAACCAGTTGTACATTATACATAATTATGTAAGTTGCAGCCCATGCAGTTGTTTTCGTTTTCCTGACTATCTGGGAGCCTGGAACAGGCTAAATAGAACGTCCCTATTGATTCGATTGTTGAATCGTTTATGTCGGCGTACATAAACCATGTGGGTTGTTTCAGTTATGGTAAAACACTGACCTCCAACCTGCACTTTAAACTTTTTTGTGCCTAAACATTTTATTAAGGCAGGATCCTGTAACATGTTCTTTTCAGTACCTCTGGTTTTATTTTGTGATTTCATGACTGTTTCTTATTTTCTTTCAAGGACCTTGGGTTGCTGTGCTGATGCCAGTAATGCCATGTTTTCTGTGAGCAACAGCTCTCATCATTGCAGCCGTTTTCATTAAAAGAATCATCCCAGCAGTAACCCTTCTGTTTGGATAATAATATTTACTTGTACATAGACCTCTTATGCAATTTGTTGAAACTTTAAAAGTGACTAAAATTTACTTGGACATTTCTGATTCATGACAGGTGATTATCAAAGTTAGGCAACTATGGTAACTAGTATTTTTTTGGTATAATTTTATGTACATGTATGAGAATAATTTAGCTTCCTGCCCGCACTTTTTTTCAATCCCTCTCTCAAGATTGACCTTTCCATGATCACTTATTTTTTACATTTAGGTGTGGGAACCAAATGACTACAGAATGGCACGTTTCACTGACAGACAAAAGGAGGTAAGGCTTTTCAGTAGCTATGCAGTATCAACCAAGCTTAACCTCGTGCATAAACAAGAATCCATCAACAATTTGCAAGAAAGGGAACTTCTCCCTTCTTTCCCACAAACCAACAAGGAACCTGTTCGCTACGGTTCGTTCATAACTGAATAATTATGAGAAGGCCGCGTGAGTAACAGGTGGCTTCTGCCTCATAAATTATGTTTCAAAGACCTTAGGAGCAACGTCCTCGTAAACACAAACCTAACATCAAAATGACACCAGAAACAACACGGACCCCTCACATTCCTACTGGACGTTCCTGTGATAGAACCATGCTTATCCCCAACATTGAATAAAAACTGTGGTCTTAAGAGAAGAGGGGGGTGCACAGATACACAGACCAAGACTTTGATGTAAGTAAGGGATTAAGCATACTCATAATTACATGTTTTTATGGCCTTCACTACTATAGAAGTATCCACATTTTTTGTGCAGCAACGTGTGTAGCTTCAAGACCAGGCAATTTTATTGTTTCCTTGACAATTCCTTTTTTTGTCTACTTTTAGATCAACGAAAACTTTGCAACTGACCTTATTGCGGAAGAGCCGCCTATAGAAATTCATGGACGTCATGTATGGTGTGATGGAGGTGGGATCAAGTCAAGTTTTATTTATTTACAGCAAACAGTTTAAGTTATTACTCACCGCAAGCCAGACTGTACACAAAATTACTTAGAGAACTTTTTTTAAAAGGAATAAATGATTATTACATACAACAACAACATGTAAACATTACTCTTTGTGCTTTCAAATATTTAGAAGGTAGAAGGATTTAGGAGAAAAAGCAAGTTTTTGAGACTAGTTGGTATGCCATTCCAGATTTCAACACCAACACGTGAAAAGGCCTTAATTAAGTGCGGATTGTTTGGTAAAAACAAGGCTCAGATGTTGATGAGCGTGTGCTCTGAGAATGAACACAAGTTATTTTAGAAAAAAAATGAAAAATTTTAATCGGTGTTATAGGGAATTTGAGTGGTAGAAGTTTTCCTTTCAAGAAAAGAGGTATTGCATGCTCCCTTGCTTGAGCAAAGTGAATAAGACAGTTTTTTTTTCTCCAAGTTTTCAAGTGAAGTTTTGTCAAGTATTAAAGGTCAACTAGACAGCCATTTGTAACTTAAGATGCAAGCCAGCAAAATTAGTCATTTTGTCACCAGGGGATACCATAACCAATGTAATTTAACGAACAACAGTACTGTTTAAATTAACTAAGCAATTTTGTATGACAGCTTTTCTTGGCAACTGATATTGTACCAGTCAATGAAATTGACTTGAATAACAACAGATAAAAATGCATGACAAAAAAAGACAACCAATCGTGTGGCCGTGATGATGAAAACAATTCAACCTGTGCAAGAACAAACTGAGGGCTGTGCTATTACATATTCTTACAATACTAAACGTTATTTACAATGTACAATTATATCATTTGTTGGTATTAAAGTTTTAACGCTTGTTTTAACCCATTGATTCCTGGGAGTGATCGAGACGTAACAGATTTTATTCTAATGTCAGACGATTTTACTTGTCAACTGGAGGTGTCCAAGGGCACGTGAGGAGTCAGTGGGTTAATCAGTCAAAAATTACAGCTGTCTGTCCCCTTCATTAAATAAATGTAATATTTTTGGAATTATTTTGTTTATCATTAGGAGGAGGAGCTCTGGGACATCCAAAGGTGTACATCAATTTGGTAGGCTCTTGTATTTACAGATTGCAATTTATATAATTTATATTTTGAACAAGAGTGACTCTTGATATTAATGTTATCAAGGTCCTGATCAGGGCCCGGTTGTTCAAAAGCCGATTAACGCTAACCCCAGGTTAAAAATTAACCGAGGAGTTTATTTCTCTTTTCCCAAATGCTGTTCAACGCTGATATTCGGCAAAACTTAACATCAGAGGAAGTCAATCTTGAAGAACGAAAATAAACAAAAGAAACTTTCACCATAAAGTTGAAAAAATGAAACCAAAGTTTACGCTAATCCTAGGTTAACTTAATCGGCTTTCGAACAACCGGGCCCAGTACAGTAACACACTTAGGGTGTGTTTGATTCACCCAAAAGACCATTATTTTGCATAAACGGCGCCCAAATTTGAATAACAATACTTGATACATCCTTAGCCTCGTGTTTATGTTTCAAGACAAAGGATTTTTCTCATGAATGTGAGGCTAAGGATGTATCAAGTGTTGTTATTCAAATTTGGGCACCATTTATGCAAAGGGTCTATTCCGGAGTAAGTATACGTGGAGTGACTTAAAACAGTATGTTTGGCGTTTTGAAGCAACAAGGACAATAAAGATATGCTTAAAATAGTGTTTTAGCGGGTGTTTGACAATTTTAATGTGAATCTCCATAAAAACGAAGGATTTCTACATTTAACTTCTATTCCTTGTATTCCTAATTCCGGAATACGGTCAATCGAATGCACCCTTGGTGTATCAGGTCATTAGTTGGGCAGGGTTTCCAGGAGTTAAAGTGAGGATTCCAAACTTGTGACCATTTTCTTTTATTACATGAAATCACTACATGTACCTTTGGTATCTATGGACTGTCCATTCTGGAGGTGAAGGTTGATTTTCTTGGTTTCAGATTGGATTTGGTTGACGTTTGCACACTAAATAATGGGAATTTTTTTTTTTTGCTAGTGGTTGCTTCTAAGATCATCGCTGTAAAAAACAGCAGTTCAATTACATTGTAGATAAAAAATTCTACCCTCGGATGTCTTCACATAGTTTACAGTACACGCCTTAAAAAAGAGAACATGCCCATGTTGTAATTGGCTTATAAATTTATTATTTGTGCACAATTTCTGGCCTCTATAAAAACTACTTGTAGATGTTCATGTACACATGATCACAGTCCTGTTTGCAAGTCAATTGTTTTATTTGCATATTTGGTGATAGCGGCTATCATGACTTCCTTGTCCATGTTAGCTTTCATTAGCTTCAAAATTGAACTGGTAGACAAGTTACATCAAAACTCTTGGAATATAGATCATTAATTTTTTCAAATTAATTTCTAAACTAATGTGTCTGTAGAACCATTCTCCATGATGATGTGTAACTAACTGTTAGAGCTGGGAAAAGGTTGACATTCCCCGGTACATGATCTAATCTTTACACATGTGAATGGGTCAAACCTGGTCAGGTTGCGATCATTAATGATTATTTTGATTATATTACAGGACCAAGAAGGGCCACAGGCCTGCGGATACTGTGGTTTAAGATTTGTCATGGCTTCTGATTATCGCTGAAGAATGTACAGTTTTTTTTTTTGGTTGGTTTTTCCTTGAAACAAGTATATAATTAAAGTTCAGAAATAAACTGTAAATAACTATGAGTGTGATGCGAGGTTTATATTGTTACTGAATGAAATAAAATATTTAATGTATAATTTATATAATTTGAAGTGCGAGTTATAGACAAATATATAATATTAAATATAAAGGTGTAATGAGCCCGAGGAGAGGATATTGTAAAGATTGCGTACCGATTGCCAACGAATCACACAGATTGAACTAAACGCAACAGTAATCTTTACTTCACTCGCACGCCATGACACTCAAAAGAGCATGGTTTTACATTTCCCATGAGTCTAAGTAAGCCCGCGATTTCTATGGACTTCCGATATGAAAACCCATTCAACCAAAATTTCCGGAAATTTCGGTCCAAAACTCAATGGATCGGTTCGGTCCAACCGGAAAAATTTCGAAAAAACTGGTCCACCTTTTGAGGTGGTCCTCTTTTCCCGGTCGGACCGGTCGGAAATTTTGGTTGAATGGATCGCGCCCATCAATACATTACATCCCTTCCTTCCTTTCGAAACAAAGTATAGTGAAAGGAAAATGTCAAGAAAATATATAGTATGAAAAACCGTTCCACACGGACTTCGCAACTAGAATGACACTGTCCTTTTCTACTAAACTATAAACTTAAAGTCTACCAGAGTTCAACACAGGTTCTATGCGTCAACAGTGTCTACTTGATAAAGTACATAATCCTTGTATTTCTCCGGCATTCTGATTGTCTGTTTGGGTCGTGGTGTTACTGTACTTTCTTCCAGTGTACTTGGGGCAACCGCTGGGCTTACAGCCTCTCCAACTGCTGAGTTAACAGCCTTTTCACTTCCATTTTCTGTTAACTCCTGTGCATCCTCGAGTGGGTTGTAACGTTTAACAAAACAACTGTTCCGCCTGTATTCCACGCCCTCCTTCGACCGAACAGTCACCTCACGGCCTTCCTTAGTTTGCACTGTGTATGAATCACTCTCAAAATTTGCTTCAAGCTTACCAGACGTTTTTGTGTTCTTTAGTAAAACTTGATCTCCAGGCATCACAGGATTTTCTACAGCACCTCGTCTGTTGTCAGCATATGCTTTGTGGATCAACTTGTGATTCCAATCATTGTCTCTTACACTCTCATTCAACGGGTTATCAGCTCTCTTCAGCTCTGGAAATTTAGTTTTCAGTTCCCTACCGAACATGAGGAAAGCAGGAGTAACTCCTGTGCTTACTTGTGGTGTGCTCCAGTACGCGAGCAGAAACTTATTAAGTTCTCCCCGCCACTCTTTTCCTTCACCGTGAGCCACTTTCAAAGCCTTTAGACTGAGCGTTCTATTCTGTCTCTCGACGTGCCCATTGGCGTGCGGCCACAGCGGAGATGTCCGGTGTTCTACTCCGTGGTCTGAGAGGAACGTCTTACACTCCTCGCAGCAAAACTGAGGACCATTGTCGGACTTGAGAGTAAAGGGATATCCATATCTTGAAAATATTTGTGTCAGTACATCCATCACTTTTTTGGATGTGGTCGAACGCATGATTTCCACCTCAGAATCTGCTGAAATAGTCCAAGACTGCAAACAAACTTTCTCCCGTCGGAAGAGGACCCATCAAGTCTATGGCTATATCCTGCCAAGGACCAGTAGGTGGTTCCACTCTTTTCATCGGCTCTGGAGGCTGTAACTCCCCTACAACCTGGCATCCATGACAAGACTTGCAGACTCGTTCGGCATCTAAGTCCATTTTTGGACACCAAACCTTTGTTCTGAGGCGTGCCTTCATCTTTACAGTGCCCTGATAACCCTCATGAGCAAGACGTAGGACCTCTCCCCTTAGAGCCTCCGGTATGACAATTCGAGTGCTACGCAAGACAAGTTTGCCTAACACGCATACATGTAGCTCATTCCTGACACACAAATACGCAGACATCCTACATTGAGACCAGTCCCCACTTAAAATGTACTGTCTCAGGCTAACCATCTCTGGATCACTCTCAGACACCTCTTCCACTTGTTTAGCCGAGAGTGCCACTCGTAGGCTTCCTTGAGCGAATGCCATAGCAAAGTCAGTCTCCTCTCCGCTTGCGTCTTTGGGGTTGACTTAATTAAGCCTCGAAAGTGCGTCAGCAATGTTTGCTTTTCCGGGTCGGTAAACAACCTTGTAATCAAAGCCCTGTAACCCTAGAACCCATCGCTCTATACGCGCCGATGGTTTAGAGAGCCTGCCAAAAATGCACTCAAGCGGTTTGTGGTCGGTTTCTAGTTCAAACTGGCGTCCGTATACATAAATGTTAAACCTTTCACAGGCCCATGCAAGGGCCAATGTTTCTTTTTCTGTTTAGCTCTTGAAGTTGAGTCAACACCGCACCCAAACCGTGTGGGCCTGCATCCGCAATGATTCGTGTATTGCAGTCCCCTCTGAAGTATGCAAGTGTGCTGCCCCTGCAGCAAGCTCTTTTAACTTCTGAAAGGACCTTTTCTGTGCTTCACCCCAAACGAAAGGCTCATTCTTCCTCAGGAGACTCCTAAGCGGCTCTGCTTCTTGCGCGAAGTTAGGGAGAAATTTTGCAGAATACTACACCAGCTGAACGAATGATCTGACCTCTGAAGCATCTTGTGGATGACTTTCATTCATAATAGCAGCTACCTTCTCTTCACTGGGCGTAACACCTTGACTGCTCAGATCATGACCGTAAAAGGTCAGTTTGGGAAGGCGAAACTGACATTTCGTTCCATTCAGAGTTAATCCTTTCTCTGCCAACCGCTTTAAAACAGTATGCAAATTCCTGTCGTGCTCTTCAATACCACAACCATGCACAATCAGATCATCTGCCAAGTTATCCACACCCCTACACCCCTGCAAAACATCAGCAACTATTTTCTGGTACTTTTCGGGCGCTGATGTTATGTATCGGTACAAGCCGCAGTGTGTAATAATAAATGTTGTAATATCACGCGATTTTTCATCCAGTTCCACTTGGTGAAAACCCCATTTCAGATCAAGTTTTGAGAACACAGTTGAACCATGAAGATCATATAACACTTCCTCAATCGAAGGGATGGGGTGTCTCTCCCTCTCTATTGCTATATTTGCTCTGGGCATGTCCACACAAATCCGTATATCGCCGTCTGCCTTTGGGACCACAACCAATGGCGAAACTCATTCAGTAGGTTTGTGTGACACCTCTTCGATGATGATGATGTCCTTGGCTAACAACTCGTCCAACTTCTCTTCAGCCTTGATTCTCAGTCCAAATGGTAGCCTCCGTACCGGTTGTGCGACAGGTGTGACATCATCTCTTACATGAAGCTTCAGCTGGAAATTCCTCAGCTTCCCAACCCCTGTGAAAACTTCTGCGTACTTGTCACGGGTATCAGCACCATTGCCCTCTGTCATTAATGAACGTATTTCTTCTTTCATGGGACCAACCCTCAACACTTCTTTTTTCTCTGCAGTGCTCTTTCCCAGTAGAGATCTGCCTGGACCCTTAACAACTGTGAATTCATCAACACACGTCTTGCCATTAGACCCACATACAATTTCAGACACAAATGTACCAATCACTTCAATAGGCTCCTTTTGACCATACGCAATCAACTTTTTGCTTGATTTCTTGGAATCACACTGTACACTCTCTTTCTTCATTGCTTCCCAGGTCGTCTGATCAAGCATTGCATGAAGCGCCTGAGTCAATAAGTACTGAACGTAACATAACTCCTCCAACCTTCAAGTCAACTTCACTACCACCTGCAAACTCACCAGCTCCAACTGCAAATGCATAGTAACCTTGGGCACCAGCAGCTGAATTTTCTGACACTTGATACGCTCTGCCCCCGGAGGCTTTCCTTTTCTCAAAATCTTGAGAAGGAGCTCTGCGTTCCTTTGTTTTGAAACAAATAGCAAAATGTCCAACTTCCCCACACGTATTGCACTTTTGGTTGCGAGCTGGGCAATTCCGATCAAGTGCGATATGGTCACTGTAATTAAAACGGAGACATCTTATCACCTTTGCACCCTGACAACCACCGGAATGTTTACCAGACTTATTTCCTCTACCTTTGACTTGAGCGGTCCCTTTTAGCTTTCCCCGTAATTTGAGGTTTGCCGAACGAGACAGCATTCACCTGGCCTGAGAAGCTTAACTGATCCATGGCCTTGACCTGCATATGTACTGCCTCCTGTACACGAGCTAGGTCTTGCAAACCCTTCAGGGTTGCGTTTGATTTCTCTAGGAACTAACGCGGGCGGAATCTGGAGTCCTTGCACCTCTCATCATCAACTTTTTCAAACTCGCAGGTGATCGCTTTCTGTCGCAACCGACTAATTAAACAAACTGATCAACCGACTCTCCCGAAGTTTGCTCCATTTGCCTAAACTGATGCCTTTCGAACGGAACATTCAACTGGAGCGGAAAAAAACCATCCAGCAACACCATACTCTCAGCGAACGATACGATATCCGTTCCGGGCATTAACGTATAGAGTTCCTGCAAGTTCAATCCTCCAGTATGTAACAGCAACGCGGTTTTCTGTTCATCCTTCGTTATGGATCGACTGCTACACTA
>NC_090892.1:37282261-37284761 GCF_036669925.1 Montipora capricornis
TTTAGATAATGACTAGGTCGAATGTAAAACATTTTTGTAAATTTAAGGTTTGGTACCCTTCACACCCTACCCCTCACCCCCTACCTCCCACCCCCAGAATAGTCATGCTGGATTAGTGATTTGAGTACAATAAGGAATTGTCTCTTATGAAAAAAACGGCCAGATAATGGACATAGTAATTGGCTGATGTGTTCCAAGTTGCATGTACTTTAAAAACGTAAAGCCGAACAAAAGACAGCTTGATTTTACATGTAAGCCACAGGCCTTATTCTTAGCATGCAGTCTCGGAGGTTTTACCTCCCGTTGACATGGTCAAACTAACATTTATGATTTTGGGGAATAAAAAAAGAGCCAGACAAAAGTCGTGTAAGACATTTGCTTTGTTCGGCATTGCATAATTATAAATTATGATAATAATATAATAATTATTGTTACTCGATCAAAATGTAGCAAGAACTAAAAAAAAAAAGTTACATTAAATTTTCTTCTTAAAGTGCGTTGTTTCCCTGTACATTTTTCTACATCTGAATAAGTTCACCCTGTGTTTAACAACAGTACTAATAACTATTAATTCCTTTACAGTAAAATAATAATCAATAATTATTACAGTCAGTGATACAGCAAGTGACTGTGCTTCTCTTTGGGTGCTGAGAGGTAGAGTACTTTTGCTAGTATTAAAAGTGCCCCTAACCCCAAAATATTTTCTTCGCTAAAATGAATCTTTGCACCTGTTCGAAACACATTGCCGCTATTTTTCCTTTTTCTAACAAATCCTGCCTTTTTATAGGCTGTCAAGACTTGCAAAAAGCCAAGCATCTTTTGTTCATGACCGAGTCAGAAGGGGAGTGGGTCTATTCCTGATTTGACATCGCAATCTAATTAATTTGCATGCATGTTTACAAAGAGTTAATTAAAGAGATGTAAATCAGTTTGTGACGTCACAGGCATAGATCCACTTCCCCTCTCATCCGTCGTGAACAGAAGATGCTTGGTTTTTCTAAAGTTTTGAAGCCTATAAAAAGGCAGGATTTGTTAGAAAAAGGACAAAATGGCCGCAATGCGTTTCGAACAGGTGCAAAGATTTATTTTGTAAAAAAAATATTTTGGGGTCAGGGGCACTTTAAGCTCTTGCTCAGGTAACCAATATGAACATGCAACAGCCCAATTATTTGTGTTTTACACTGAAAATAATAAACGTTGGTTATCAAGGATACAAAACCATGAGAAGGTCACATGCATGTTGGTAATTCTGTGTTAGCAAACACAAGGAAACAGTGGCTACAGGGTTGTGACACCATGACTGATACAAACAGGAAAATAGTGAACAGCTCTCCTAAAAAAATGGCAAAGGAGTTAATTAAGGTTAATATCCGCACTCATGTCCAGGCTTGATCCTAATTAGATGCACACCCAATTTTGACATGCACAAAGTGTCCCTTTAAGTCTAAGCATTTGCTACCTATTTCAACAATAAGGTACACATAAGGGTAAAATTAATGTAAAGGTTTTAAGGGTTTTTAGCTTTGGGTAAATGCAGATGTTAATCATTTAATACTTGAAGAGCAGCATTTTGGGGACACTTTGTGACGTTACTTTCTGTATTCCGATCAGACACAAGTGATGTTGCAAAGCATGCAGTACCAGTGCAAAAACAATAGCACCAACCCAACCCTCTCCTAAAAATAACAGCAACTTAATAATATAAATAGACTATAGGCTGCTTAACAAGTGCACGAAGCAAGGGTATTTACCTGGCGACATTTAGGACAAATTATTTGGGAGTAATAAGTTGCGGAGAAGAGCAAGTGGACACTTCCTGATGCTTATTGAAACTCAATAAGTGTGCATCTGATTAGGGTAAATCATGGACATATCAGGTTAATGGTAGCCCATAAAAAGGCAAGAAGTCCACTTTTTTTAACAAAATGATTACAGTCTATTTCTTGAGGGTGGGTTGGTTGGTTGGTTATGGGAGAAAAAACAGCTGAGACAAGGTGCATGAAAAGCAAGTTGGCCAGTTTCCTATCCACCGAATGGAAACATTATTAATAAAACTAAATTTAAAAAAATCCTGCCGGTTTGGATACTTTGGAATTTTTGCCTTGGATCAAACAATTACTTTTGGCTTGGGAACACTTGTGTTAGTGTTTTTGGACAGGCTAACTGAGGCATTCACTCATTTGATAAAATAAAAATGAACAAAGGCGACAAGCTTTTCTTACAGGTGTGGCAATTTCTCTGAGTTGGTTTCTGAGGTCAAACAGTTCACTGGATGTAAGGAGAATCATGTTCAAATATCGCACCATCAGTGCCGCGAACTGGAAGTCTTCTTCTTGAACAATTATCTCTGACAATGCTCTATAAATGTCTTCTGCATTTAACAAAAGACAGAGTTGCCTAGAAAAAAATCAAAATAATGTAATCATAATCCAAAAATCATAAAAAGTCACTATGGCACACTTACTATGCCACAGTCGGTAAGTGTGTGGCCTTTGCGCTA
>NC_090892.1:37289761-37292261 GCF_036669925.1 Montipora capricornis
ACCTCACTGCATTTGCTCTGTACTCACGATTTCGGTCAAGATTCTCCCATACAGACGTCCTGCTCGGTTAATAAGAGCTGATAAAACCACAGAAAACAAAATGACTTGCCTCGTCAGAGGGATCTGACAAAGCCTCCAGAAGTTTTGGGAAAAGATCTTCAATTTTACCAAATATCTGTAACAAATAAATTATCAGTCAAGCAAAACATAATTTAATTTTGTGCCTCAAAAGAGTTTTAAAGTTATTTTTACTGTCAAAGGCTTCAAACTTTTAGGATTTGCACCTGCAGCCCTTAGCCCTTCACTACCAATATTTATTATTTTGATGGCAATTTTTTATACAATGTCATGTACATTACATTAATGATATTTCTCAATTCAAGATGAGATTCATGGCCGACGCACTTTACATTTCTATTAAAGTGAAACACAAAAAAGGTCACCCAGTATCTCCTTCACCCTACAATACACTTCATGACTGCTTCCAGAGCCAGAATGAACAGGACTGGGGAATGCTCCAAGACAACAAAATTACTTTTTGACAATCAAGTTCAGCTTCATTCATGAGCAAAGAACTGAACATACCTTGTTTGGTGTTTTCATGTGAAGTAGTAACACCCATCTTAGTACGGCTATTCTGGTCTGTATGGACTTGTGTATTAACTGATTGGTAAGTACACTGACTACTGGGCCAAGATCCAACAGAGTTTGTGTTTCAGAAACAGCATTATCGCAATCCATAGACATGGCATCAGTATCAACATCTTTATCATCATCTTCTGTGATCAGTCTCATCAAACTCTGATTGACAGTTTTAGCAGCTTCTTTGATATTTATATACAGTCAAGGATGTGATCTTTGGGGTGTCTGATTTCATTCAGGTAAATGATAACAGTTTCAGATACAGTGTACATGTACCAAGGCTTAAGATTTTATTTGCTTATAATTCACTTTGCTTGTGAAAACTGGGTTTCAGGAAATAATATATTACTGTTCATGAAGTCCATTATTTAATGATTATTGTTCAAACTTGAACCCAGCGACAACAGGTCAATATAGATAGATAACTACTGCATGGCAATGTCCACCATCTTGCATTAATTTTTGGAACTTACATGTTGCTACACAATTCATTCAACTGTATTATGCAAATTACTGCAATGCATATACTTACTAACAGGACATAAGGTAATATGCTGTCAAGTTTCACAATAATTAAGAATACTATCAAATGAACGCTATATAATCTGCTGCCAGTGATCAGATGCTGGATGCAAAGAACTGAATGGACCCGAAACATACTGTCACAGCTTCTTTGCTGGCCAGGGGTACCCTATAGTTATCATGATTACATGTATATGTACATGTACCTAACATACATGTAGTAAGCAAATAGCCAGCAGGCATGTGCCATTCACCATGACCAGATTTGGCTACAACGATGATACACAGTTCATGTAGGAGCTTGAATTTCTGGAGCAGAAGGCTGCATCCATACAAAGTGATGAGACAGAATTGTATTATGAAAGGTTTATATTCTTCCCTAACATAAAATTTTGTTGGTAGTCTTCATGCACATCCAAAATTGAAAAAGCATGCACATGTACAAGTATCTGCATCATATGTAAAAACTAATTTGTAAACCACATGGGTGTGGATGAAAATATAGGTATTCTTCTCACTCTGTATTTATCTCTTGAGGTAAATCCCAAGACAAAGCTATTACAATCAATTTTAATACCAGTACTTTATATTACCCTGAAAAATGTATTGTGTTTGCGATTGATGCACTAGTGGGAAATCTGAATAATCAGAAAAAGAAAGCAAGTAACAAATTTCCCATGGGGGAGGGTAACAGTGACATTTGGCTTGAAGATACCTTCCATCTCACTCGGTATTCTCCAACAGATCGAACAGCCAAAACTTTTGATACTTCGTAATACTTAGACATGCTTTCATAATTAACAAAAACGTACTTACATAAAACTTAGTGTAAAATAAGGCTTCTCAAAAGTTCATTGTGAGACCTGACCCGCTAGAGCCTAAATTCTCATACAACAACAAAAGCAACGCCAATAGGGCAGCCTTCTCTATTGACCATCCTTTTAGACAGTGAATAAGAATTCTCGGAAATAATTTACTGTATAAAGGAGCACTTTAAAGCTTCAACTGATGTGCATCATACAATAACATACTTGTAAACATTAAAGGATATTTTGTTTGTCTTGTTCATAGGCCATACAGGGCAATATTGACTTTAGTATTCCAGCAATAAATGGCAACATTGTGCGTCCAGAGAGAGTTATAAACTCTCTCAGCCAAGTGATTGCAGTGAACTGGATAACATCATCTGAAACTTGAACAACACTGAAATGTGCCAACAGCATTTCATTAAAGTCCAGAGTAGAAGTTACATGTAGGCAAAGGTAACTTCATCACTATTAAAGAAAATAAAGCTTTAAAATTTAATGTGGCTAAACAGAATTTTAGGCGATTAGTT
>NC_090892.1:37297261-37307045 GCF_036669925.1 Montipora capricornis
CTCAATTGGTTTTGCAGTATTTATCCACTGGATAGTGACTTATCCGGTGGATAGCGTTATCCACCACTGCAACAACTGGGGCCAGATCATCTGGAACCTCCTTCTACCACACATCAGCACACTTCACACCATACTTTCGACAAAGCTCCCAGTACATCCTCAACCCAATCTGATCATGCCTCCTCTGATACTTCCTCTGTGTTAAACCAGTAGAACCACGTACCACATGCTCAACCACTTCCATCTCCTGGACACACTCTACACCTTCCTTTATAATCGTGGCCCAAAAAACCCTCATTCACATATTCAGCTTCTGTGCAGCAAATACTTATTATCCCTCTGTGCTGTTCCCCAAATACCCAGCTATGGCTTGGTATACAGCTCTGAGCCACTGCCACAACCTCTCATGAGCCACTTCACTGACATCCATCATAAACATGCGATCTCTTCTCCCAAAAAATCTCCTTCCTTCCTTGCTTTCTCCACTTACTTCTTGTAATCGTTCTTCTTTACTCCCATTTGCAACGTCTCTCCAACTACCTTCAACATCTACTCGTTACTTGCCTTGACATATCCAAACAGACCAAGTTCCTCCTCCTTCACACAATCATACAAATTGATCAATCCCCTCTCGCCATCCTTCCCCTTTTGGGGAGCTCTTCTTAACAATTACCAATTCTGTGCAGCCTCACCACATGCATGTACACTCCCCTTCTTGTAGAATTCCCCAAACATTGTCAACCTCTTCCCTGTCTTCACATCCATCACTCCCTGATATACTCAAATCCAAAATCCCTTCACTGTACCTCACCACACCTATAGCCCATGCAGTTATTACCGTAAACAAATTCCCACTGTACAACTTCAACCACATCACTAGTTTCACCCTTCTCAAATACTATAATTGCTTGAGCTTCTCCTTTATCTCCTCCTGCATAATATCCACACACTCCAACACACCCATCACCTTACCATCCAGCAACACAATTCCTTCACAATGAACCTTCACCCCCTGCTTCAACACCAACACAGCACAATTGTCCAGCCCAACCTCCATCTCAGTCTATGGCCTAAGAAAAAACTCTCACAACAATGATCAAACATTACAGCTCTTTTCAGACCTTCCATAAAGCTTAAAATCGAACAACAAAATGGTTGATATAACTTCCGATCCTTCCCAAGCTTGTACCCAACATGCTCCATTTTCAATAACAAGACGAGAGGGATCATTGCAAAAACAAGGAGTCCCCCTGGAATATTCCCACTTCACCCAACACTTCCACATTTGATGTTGACACAGTTTTATTGCTTACAGCAACCCTTAACCATCCAGTCCGGACGGCACCTCCCCACTGCAAACTCTCTGAAATCAATCCATGTAATGTCTCCTTCAACCAGAGCCTCTGACTCTGTAAGTGCACCATCCGCACCGGAGTCACATCCCTCCCCACATTCAGCATCAACTCCTACAAATTCTTCCTAATCATCACTTTATCCAAACAAGTCATTCCACTCAGCTTTGTGATCACACTCTTCTCCTGATTTGAACCAACCTCCTTTAATTTTAGATCTCATCTCTTATCTTCTCAATCTCCCTCTTCTCTATCTCACTCCTCTCTATCTCAGTCAACAGATTATTCAGCTAGATGCACTTCAACTGTGAGATAGATCAAACTGGGTTCTTCTGCACCCACCCAAACCTTTCTCGACCCACAAAGCCTTCACCTTCTTGATATACCCCCTTGTCTTCTTCCCAACACTCCTGAGTAAACATCCCACAACACTTCTGCCATTGGGCCCTCCCCCTCCAACACAATCAAATCTTTCAATGACACTGGCCTGATGCCCTGATGTGGCTTTTAAAACAGCCCTTTTCCTGTCAATGGGGTCGAAAGCGGGCCCATGCTCATCCACCCCTTCGGAACCTAGCCTCTTCTGACAGCACTTGCTTACATGTATGCTGGAAAAGTCTTGAGAAACGCTATCAAAAGCAGTTCAAAAGTATTAACTCGCCTTTCAATTCACTATCAAATCTCTTGGGCAGTTCTCCCCTTAGGGATTCCCAGCGGAACCACCCAGGAGTGCGCTCACAGGCATCAACATAATAATAATAATAATAATAATTATAATAATTATTATAATAATTATAATAATAATTATAATAACAACGACACAACTTGCCAAGTACATTGTCCAAGTACTGTATGCTTAGTAAAGACTGTACTCTTTAAGGTGTAATTTTATTTTTGCTTATTGATTTATGAGCTGATTATTAGAAGCAACATGACATTTTTTTATTCTTTATTACTTTGTTCGAAGAACAAAGTGTATGATTCGACTCCAACGTTTTAATGTTTTAAAACTTATTTTGGGGTAGCAATCTGGCTGCGTCTCCATAACATTTCTTTGCCTCTTAGAAAGCAGCCCAAGTAGGATTTGAACTCTGTATCTCTTCCTTCAAACGCAATATGTGACCCTTCACGCAAAAAGGGAGCTGAGGGATGTCATCGAAAACCGTGAAATTTTTTCACGGTCACGGTACGCGAATTTCCAATTTCACAGCGTGAATATGCCATGATCACTCTACAATAAGAAACTTTCACTCTTGGTGTGAGACTAATCATGCCGTGAATGATCAGTGAAAACTTTCACGGCGTGAAATTATGGGTAAAAATTAATACCGTGAAATTGGGAGTGAAAAATAATATTTACGGCGTGACATTGAACAGATTGTTCAGAAATCAGTCACGCCATGAAAATAATCTAGCCTCTTTTGTTTATCTACGCTGTTGCCGTCTTTGTCACTCAGTACAAAAAGAATGCCTAATCACAGGGTACGAGAAATCTGTGAAACCTGATCAACGCCAAGAAAGGAGAATTTTTATTCCAGACCTGAATATTCACGCCTGGAAAATAAAGTCGCATTTGAAAGAAATTTCTGATGTCCACTTGATTGATATAAAGCTCAGGAAAAAGTAAATTCTACCGTCCTGAAAGCCACAGAATAATTGCAAAATTGGTTATTTTGCTGGTGACTTCTTCATACATTTACACTGGTTAGTTGACATGACTTGATCTACATGTAGATCAAGCGAAAACTAATTTTAGGGTCGGCATGTATTATGGAATTGTTTACTGACATTGTTCCAGTATTGATGTTTGTAATTACCAGTGACTTAATTACCGCTTTCAGTGCATTTCTCAAATTTTCAAAAATAGTGAAATTGCTACACCAAAGATCAATTTCACCATAATCTCATCTTTTCAATAGAGCTTGCGAGTTTTCATTCCAATCACTTTTAAATGTTTTGGGCAAGCGGATATAAACTTTTCATGAAGTTACAGAGAATGATTTCTGGCTATGCCAACATTGCCAGACTCTGTGGTGCCAAATATGTCTGTTTTTTTATATATGTCTGGAAGGGAACGTAATTTTTTACTGATCCCATAAACTGCAGACAGCGTGTGACACTTTGATTTCTGTTATGGTTTTACTGAGTTCATTCATTTGATTTTCTTAACTAGTAAAGATCCGACTACTATGGAGATTCTTTTACCAATAGTTGACATTTAAAACCAACTCCAGCAAACTGAAGTTGCGTGCTTTTTAGCAGAGAAACAAAATAAGAAACGCATATCTCATTTTGCATGGATTTGGAAGGGTGTCGGGTAATGTTCCATGTTTTAGTAACTACAAATTTTTTTTCTGTTGTTTATTTTCTTTTGTTTTCCTGAAATCCCAACATAAAACAGAAAAGAAAACAAAAGAGCGAATGGACCCCGAGGTGGCGATTCGCTGATTAAGATAGCCGATTTCGAGGCTTTCTTTTTTTGTTTTAATTCTATTTGTTTCACCAAATTGCAGGCCAATTTCAAGGTAAGAATAATTAACCACAGCAAAACTTATCCAAAAACTGAGGACAGGGCAAGAAAATAAAATGGCATAAAAAACTACTACGCTCCATGCAACAAGCCTGTTCAATCAGTGAAAGGCATTGAATTTTTTCATTTCAAAAAACAAAATGTTATTTCCACATTTGGATTGTACAGAGTAACCACAGGGCTGGTATATCTGAATGAAAAATAATTTTAAAAAACATACAGTAATACACAATAATTATTATAAAATAACTGTAAATCTCACTTTCTACTTATTTACAATCTAAAAACAGGCTTGATTATGATAGATTCAAACTAAATGTATTCTTGACTAAAACAAGACATTACCATTAAGCATTATCCAACCCATACACCTCAGTTAAAATTTACAACAACCATTTTAAAAGAGAGCAATAAAATTATTTGCAGTCATGCGAATCCCAGCATTATCAGTAAGAAAATTATGTTTATTGGAGGCAGCCCTTGCAGGAATTCAGTATACTTTCAGTCTACTCTTCCATAAAGTATACTTTTCATAAGTAATACTATTTACTGTACTTCAAGTATACTTAATATACTGTACATGTAAGTATACTTTAAGAACAAGTGAAGTACTGTATACTTTATCGATTCTATGAAAGTATGCTTAAAGTATAATGAATTCCTGCAAGGGAAAGTATATATAGGAATTCAAGCCATACAAGGTGGTTTGGTTCTTAGATGAGGTAAAAATGAGCTTTCTTTAATCCTTTGATGTCCAAACCAGCCAGACTTAGCATTTTACTCTGTCTAACGCCAGACGATTTTACTCGTCACTGGGGAACCCCTGGGAGTCAATGGGTTAATACATGTAGGTAGTTAACATGATTGCTTGCTGAAGCAAAAATTTATTATGTTTTTTGTTCCTTTTTTTTTATTCCCATAGTTCATTAGCATTCTGGTGTTAAGTGTTGTCCCTTTCAGCGAGTTTTATGCTTCATGTACATACTTTATTGTATAAGTTTTTTGTACCAAGGCTCTTATTCATTTCCATAGCTTGTTCTTGAAATGAATCTGTTACTTTTATTTTGCATAAATTGCTACATGTACATGTACATACTGGTAAATACAGGAACAAGTTGTTACTTACTTTACTAAGGCCATCAAACACATCATTGAAGAATGGTAGTACAGATCCCCTTGCTACTTTAGCAATGTTATAAAGAGCTTCACAGGCATAATATCGTACTCTGCTGTCCTGATCATAAAAACATGTCAGAACTGGAGGAATGAGATTTTTAAGATAAAGACCAGCATCCTGTAAAGACAATAAACATTCAAACTCACTATTTTTATTACATCAAAATGGGATCTTATGTGTACCATACATGCACGTTCACTTAAGGTGAGCAAGGAGGAAATCTCTCTGTGAGAAATTTATGTGCTCTTGTACTTTGTGGCCTGTGTTATCAATGGTGTTTGACTAAATATTACAACACTGTACACAGTACATGTACTTTAGGTTTAGGGTGTTGTTGATTAATTTCGTTTGATGATCTTTGATGATCTTGAGAGAGTGCAGCATGCCACAGATGTTTGCTCTTAATTCAAACTAAACCTACTTGGGGCTAGCTCCTCAGAGACTTGGGTTGGTAACATAAAGCTACAGCTTGCCCGAAGGGCAAGCTGATGCTTGGAACTTCATCTCACCATGCTATTAAAATAAAAATGTGTGGTGACCTTTTAAAGCCTCTGTCTGCAAATTAATTTTACTGAAACAGAGTTTCTGCCTTATACTTTGCCTCTTCTACTAGCATATCTGTGAAAAGTCAGCAATTCAGAGTGAATACAATCAGAACATATATAAATTATAATAATTATTATGTATGTTTATTTTGGCAGGAAATTGTTGTGCAGATAAATGTAAAACTACATTCACTAAACTTTGGAACAGTACTGGATCATTAGAGAAAGCACTGTAGGGTAACTGAGTTTTCTAAGTGATGAAAGCAATCTGCCTTAGTTAGCAATATGCATTCACACTGTATAATTATTTATTTCTCAGTTTTCCGCAAACATACGTGAGGATTTACAGATTATTTTGGTACACTGTATTGCCTTTTCACTTTCAGGTTTTGATTCAACATCAGCAATAATGTCCCTTAATGAGTATTGGTTGATAAATCAAGGCTATTGGTTCCAAACTTTAATCCCAGATGCATAGTAGAAGTATCTTGGGGTTGTCAATTTCCTAGTACTTTTGTCAATTAGTGAGACTGTTTTGCGCAGTAGTGTAATTTGTGTCAGTCGAAGCTTTAATCTGAATAAGAGATTCTATCAACAAAGCAAATTGTACCAACTTCGATTTCACCTTAAATACCCAGGCATACAGTGCCCTCTTGCACACAAGAGAAGATAAAATTATAATGTCTAAACACCATTATTCAATTTCCAAAGCAGAAATTTAATTGTTTAACCTTGTTAAATGCCATTTTTATTGCAAACCCAGACCACAAAGTATTCCTAACGATTCAATTGGATACTGCCCCGTTATCCTGGATGGCATAGCAACATAATTTTAAGGCGTTAACATACATGTAAGTGAGTTCATGACTTGACTTAATTTTCACAGTCTTCGACTTCACGCCTTGAACTTTTTTCACCGAGTGGGCATCATGCACAGAGTGAGAGGTTTTGAACATTAGAGTGAACATGCCGTGAAATATTAAATTCATGTGCCGTGACAGTGAAATAAATTTGACGCTTCACCATGAAATCTAAAAACCCCCTTTTCGTGGGAATTAGGTCACATTTGTTATATATTAGATGTGTGTAATTGATACAGTAGTATCAATTATTCCAACAGAGAATGAAACACTGTAAAAGTTATCAATGGCATTCAGAGAATTTGTTGTGACTGCAATTTTTGCCCCACACTGTTACCTGAAGTGCGCTGTCAGTGTATTTGAAGCTGAAAGTGCAGTACTGTGAGGCATCTCAATTATTAAGAAGGAAGAGTTAACTTTCTCCTCCTCAGGCCTCGATTGCTCGAAGCATGGCTAGCAGTAACCATCGTAAAATACCATGGAAACCTATAGGTTTGATACCTCTTAACCAACGGTTAGCCCAAACCAGTCTTCAAGCAACCGACCACTGGGCGTAAAAATATTATTAACAGTTATTTAATTAAGTACATGTATAATGAACAATACTATATAAAACAACGAAACACCGAAAGAGCAAAATTAAACACCAAAACATGCATGTATGACCCCACAGTGTCTATAAATTAAATACTAACCGATAAAGGTTGGATTCGAGATTAAAATATTTAATATTGTTTTAGGCCTAAACGTTATTGCTCCTAATCTCAGTCTTACTCTGAATCCTAATATTAATCTCAATGAATTAGGAGCAATAACATCTTAGGCCTAATTAGGCCTAAAATGATATTTAATCTCAAATCCAACCTTTGTCGGTTAGTATTCAATGTATGGTGTGGTCATACAGGGTGTCTAGAAAACACAGACCTAGAAAACGCAGACCTAGAAAACACAGACCTAGAAAACGCAGACCTAGAAAACACAGACCTAGAAAACACAGACCTAGAAAATGCAGACCTATATGTAGAAAATAACGATTTGGTGTTAGTAACATTAGTTTATAACTTTTAATTAAACAGTGAGTCTGACTACACTACAACGAGCTTCAAGTGAAAGTTGCGAATGCAAGACAAGCCTACTACAATAGCTAAAATTAAACATAATCTCATAGAAGTTGTGCTACGCCAGACACGACAAACCACAAAAAAAAACACACGCTTTAGAAGTGGCCAAAAAGCATGTGGAAATGTACTCCTCGTCTCATGCTGCAGCACAAAACCCAGAGGAAAGGGTGAAAATAATTAAACCGTGACAGCACATAATAAGATGTAAACAGACAGGGAGACTGACCAGCCTAGAATGAGCTAAGTCCCCTGCCAAAACCGTTAAATAGTCCCGTGACATCCCACGAGCCTCTCCATCGTGCCGCCAGAATATCAATTTCTGACTAATTCATTCAGTCATTCAATCGTCAGAAATTACATTTTTTTTTCAAAGTTCCAGTAATGCCACAAAAAATTTCAGTTATTAAGGCACGCTATCGGGCCCATGAGAAAACAAACTTTCTTCAGCAAAGTATACAAAGAAGTACTAATTGCATCCGGCAGAGTCATGACTAGATTTCCATACTCTAACCAAATCTTTAGAAATACGAGATAAAGTAAGGGCCAACCTAAAGGACGCGCTCAAAATACTCATTAAGGAAGAACTCGGTCATTCATGTTGACTGTTTACAAACATACACATCGCGTGATTCGTCACACTGGCGTCTTTTGTTCATAGCAACTTAGTAAACTAGAGGACTTTGTTTAATAATACTAATTAATTAATCAGTGAACTGGACAACACTAAGCAATCTTAGTAAAGCCAAATGAAAGCTCACACACTGTTAGGTTTATACCGTGGATTTATCATTTAACATTTTTACCCATTAGTACCCATGACCGGTTCAGTCGTTATTACCATGTTACTCGCGCAAACAGGTGAAATTGTATTTTAGTTAGAAAATTCAGACGTCGTAGAAAGCAGGGTAAGGCAATTCTCATGAATCATAGCATAAATGTCTTGTTAATGTACTTTAACTGTAAAATGGCAGCAAAATCCACTCAGTGTGAAAAATCCATGGCAGGTTAACCAAGGGATATCATTGTATATAAAGCAGTAGGAGATCCTTATTTATACAGATGTAGTGCCACTGATGAGTAAAAGCAAATTCACCTGTGTTACAGTTGCGACTGAGTACTAAATGGAACTTTTTGTCTAAATACGTTAAATCCCACGTTTCCCAATCCCCGATAATAAAAGCAACGGTTGTTATTTGTTCCTCGGCATTTTGTGCAAAGTTAGAATTCTGCACACTGCCATGATTTGCTAAAAGATCACAGTACCGCTCACAAGGATAAGCGAACCCACCAAATGCGTTTCAAACTAGTCCGTTTTCAACGCGGTTTGCGTTTGACTTTCAACGCGTTTGCGTTTGTTTGTCAACGCAAACGCTTGTGTACCAAGGCAGTTCAATAACTTTCCAAGTATTGGGTGAGCAATGGTCTGGAAAGAGGTTCAATGAATGTGGGGGTGTGGGTGGGGGGTGCGGGTCGTAGGAAAAATGATGTCCACAAAATAAAAACACAGTCTTGGTTGTCTGGCGATACAAAGTTCGAAGTTGCGGCCTATAAAAAACAAAAAGGTTTATGCTTTTCGGATTGTTTTCACACAGACGACATGTCATGTAAACTGAAATTAACAATTGATAACATTTGGAAGCACAACCAAAAACGATTCAATGACAAGCGTAATGAAAATCCATAATATAACGCGGCTGGCAATCCGTTGTAAAGCCCGAGAATGCTGTGATAGTGACGAATCGGGTTATGGGTGTGTGGAATGGGCTTTTTACCTGTCTTGCAGCTTGTTGGTAATGTCAAAATGAACCAAAAGCACCGGGGACAATGGAATTTGTCGACATTTTGAGTGGTAGTTTGCTTCCACAATACAATCATTTTACGTATACCATGTACAAACGATTACACATTGCGCTGTACCTATCAAACACGGAGATGAGAAAATTTGATGCGACAAGGCTGAAAGACTGTTGTAGTTGAGCTGCTAAAACTCAAAGGACACCACGTCACAAAGGGTCAACTAAAAATAACAAATGGAGATTTCAAATAGATAAGGCGGCGATATAAAGATGTGCAAAATGCGTTGCAAGAAAACTATTTCGCAAACGTGTTTGTTTTTTTTTTTTTTTTTCAAAACGCATTGGCTTTTCGTTCCCCAACGCGTTGTCAACGCTTTTGATGGTTCGCGTTATCTTTGAGTGG
>NC_090892.1:37311545-37321545 GCF_036669925.1 Montipora capricornis
TAATCTATCACTGTCAATGTCTAAATTATGTCATATCCTGTTCATGAAAATTATGTGATCGGGTTTCTTAAGATGCTCATGCCTTCAACACCTATCTGATATGTATATGTAGTGACAAGTATTCCTTCTTTCTTCTTCAATTACTTTCCGTGTTCTAAACGAGCTTCCAATGAAATGAAAATTGAAAAAACTGGCACACTTAATGTCAAAAATTAATGTGAACTTTTATACATGCTGTACCCATCAATACTTATACCATAATGCCAGCCTTGTAATAACATAATTATACCCATGGATGCTCCTACTACAAGTTACTAGTCATGATGCATGATTAACTAGCTGTTTCTCGAAAAATTGAAGTCGCATCACTCACCCAAGAGACCATGAATTGTTTGGCAAATGGATTGGCAGTATATATTCTGTCTCTCAGCAGGGGAATGAAAGACACCAAATCAAATGAGGAACTCTCTGTTACAATATCCTGCAAGAACAAGGGCATGACACTTTAAATTAAAACTACTTTACAAGTAACCTAAAAAATTGATTAAACATTGAACATTCGTCTAATAATTTACGTATAACATAATTAATATTATTTTGTTTTTGGTTTGTTCTTTATAATAATTTATTGACCGAATGCATCAATGGGCGGCCAAAATTTGTAATTCTTTTGTTTATGTGCTAAATGAGTCTCCACTAGCCTCGCTCGTCAAGCCACATTCTTTTGTATTTTTTACACATGCAAACGAGGCTAGTTAGGCTAATTACATGTAGCACATATTAAACAAAAGAATATTTTTTTGGCCACATTTATTGCATTCGGTCTATTGACTTTGTACAGTCACTTAAACCCCTTTTTAATGCAATCTGTCCAGCAACTCAGCCCCATTTTTTACATTGGGATCGGGCATCAGCTGCTAAGCGTGAAATTCAAGGAATTGTAAATAAAGAATAGAAAAGAAATAGATAATAGTTACTGTCTTGGAATCCTTTCTGTGAACAGAACAACCTGCAAGGCAGATAGTAATCAAATCACTTTGCAGGCAAAGACACCTGCTTAGCCAGCCTCAGCCCGGGCCCTAAAGATTAATATACGACTTCTAGTCCTAGAGGAAGTGGTGCCATGATGGCTGGAGAAGCCTGCATACCTCCCAACAGCAATCCAGACTACAACAGATCTCAAAAAAAAAACCTCCAACCGAGGCAGACACCACAACACAAACAACTTGTAAAAGGCCACCATTTTTCGTCAACACCCGATGCATTTTTTTATATTTCCCTTTTTTACCAGAGGAGAGAAGGTTGGTGATTTTCTCATCCTCTTTAGGTCACCAGGTTTATACCCATGGACAAAGGAATTGACTAAAGCCCACTCTTGAGCTGCTCAATCCACCAAAGGAATTAAATGTTTGGATGATTATTGTTTCCATGTTCTGTGTTGGTCTCAATGTTGGTTTTCACTCACATGCTCAACAGCACTGTTTTTCACTGAAAACAAACCAAAGGACAAACGTTTGCATAATCATAGAGTTAAACTTCCCGGAGGAATCACCATGCCTTTTGGATTTGTTTGATTTGTTTGGTCGGGGCACCAAGATGGCCACCATTTCTCTTGTTTAGTGGGCTCCAACATGGCGGCTGTGACGTCATGTGAAACCGATAATACTCCTTCCCTAGCAGGCCTTAGTTGCTTGAAGGGTATAGCGCTATCCACATGGATAAACTCAACTTGGTTTGGCAGTATTTGTCCACTGGACTAGTGACTTTTTTATTTTTTTCTTTTTTTTCCCGGTGGATAGCGTTATCCCCACTGCAACAACTGGGCCAGATCATCTGGAAACTCCTTCTACCACACATCAGCACACTTCACACCATACTTTCGACAAGCTCCCAGTACATCCTCAACCCAATCTGATCATGCCTCCTCTGATACTTCCTCTGTGTTAACCAGTAGAACCACGTACCACATGCTCAACCACTTCCATCTCCTGGACACACTCTACACCTTCCTTTATAATCGTGGCCCAAAAAACCCTCATTCACATATTCAGCTTCTGTGCAGCAAATACTTATTATCCCTCTGTGCTGTTCCCCAAATACCCAGCTATGGCTTGGTATACAGCTCTGAGCCACTGCCACAACCTCTCATGAGCCACTTCACTGACATCCATCATAAACATGCGATCTCTTCTCCCAAAAAATCTCCTTCCTTCCTTGCTTTCTCCACTTACTTCTTGTAATCGTTCTTCTTTACTCCCGTTTGCAACGTCTCTCCAACTACCTTCAACATCTACTCGTTACTTGCCTTGACATATCCAAACAGACCAAGTTCCTCCTCCTTCACACAATCATACAAATTGATCAATCCCCTCTCGCCATCCTTCCCCTTTTGGGGAGCTCTTCTTAACAATTACCAATTCTGTGCAGCCTCACCACATGCATGTACACTCCCCTTCTTGTAGAATTCCCCAAACATTGTCAACCTCTTCCCTGTCTTCACATCCATCACTCCCTGATATACTCAAATCCAAAATCCCTTCACTGTACCTCACCACACCTATAGCCCATGCAGTTATTACCGTAAACAAATTCCCACTGTACAACTTCAACCACATCACTAGTTTCACCCTTCTCAAATACTATAATTGCTTGAGCTTCTCCTTTATCTCCTCCTGCATAATATCCACACCCTCCAACACACCCATCACCTTACCATCCAGCAACACAATTCCTTCACAATGAACCTTCACCCCCTGCTTCAACACCAACACAGCACAATTGTCCAGCCCAACCTCCATCTCAGTCTATGGCCTAAGAAAAAACTCTCACAACAATGATCAAACATTACAGCTCTTTTCAGACCTTCCATAAAGCTTAAAATCGAACAACAAAATGGTTGATATAACTTCCGATCCTTCCCAAGCTTGTACCCAACATGCTCCATTTTCAATAACAAGACGAGAGGGATCATTGCAAAAACAAGGAGTCCCCCTGGAATATTCCCACTTCACCCAACACTTCCACATTTGATGTTGACACAGTTTTATTGCTTACAGCAACCCTTAACCATCCAGTCCGGACGGCACCTCCCCACTGCAAACTCTCTGAAATCAATCCATGTAATGTCTCCTTCAACCAGAGCCTCTGACTCTGTAAGTGCACCATCCGCACCGGAGTCACATCCCTCCCCACATTCAGCATCAACTCCCACAAATTCTTCCTAATCATCACTTTATCCAAACAAGTCATTCCACTCAGCTTTGTGATCACACTCTTCTCCTGATTTGAACCAACCTCCTTTAATTTTAGATCTCATCTCTTATCTTCCCAATCTCCCTCTTCTCTATCTCACTCCTCTCTATCTCAGTCAACAGATTATTCAGCTAGATGCACTTCAACTGTGAGATAGATCAAACTGGGTTCTTCTGCACCCACCCAAACCTTTCTCGACCCACAAAGCCTTCACCTTCTTGATATACCCCCTTGTCTTCTTCCCAACACTCCTGAGTAAACATCCCACAACACTTCTGCCATTGGGCCCTCCCCCTCCAACACAATCAAATCTTTCAATGACACTGGCCTGATGCCCTGATGTGGCTTTTAAAACAGCCCTTTTCCTGTCAATGGGGTTGAAAGCGGGCCCGTGCTCATCCACCCCTTCGGAACCTAGCCTCTTCTGACAGCACTTGCTTACATGTATGCTGGAAAAGTCTTGAGAAACGCTATCAAAAGCAGTTCAAAAGTATTAACTCGCCTTTCAATTCACTATCAAATCTCTTGGTCAGTTCTCCCCTTAGGGATTCCCAGCGGAACCACCCAGGAGTGCGCTCACAGGCATCAACATAATAATAATAATAATAATAATAATTATAATAATAATTATAATAATTATAATAATAATTATAATAACAACGACACAACTTGCCAAGTACATTGTCCAAGTACTGTATGCTTAGTAAAGACTGTACTCTTTAAGGTGTAATTTTATTTTTGCTTATTGATTTATGAGCTGATTATTAGAAGCAACATGACATTTTTTTATTCTTTATTACTTTGTTCGAAGAACAAAGTGTATGATTCGACTTCAACGTTTTAACGTTTTAAAACTTATTTTGGGGTAGCAATCTGGCTGCGTCTGCATAACATTTCTTTGCCTCTTAGAAAGCAGCCCAAGTAGGATTTGAACTCTGTATCTCTTCCTTCAAACGCAATATGTGACCCTTCACGCAAAAAGGGGGCTGAGGGATGTCATCGAAAACCGTGAAATTTTTTCACGGTCACGGTACGCGAATTTCCAATTTCACAGCGTGAATATGCCATGATCACTCTACAAAAAGAAACTTTCACTCTTGGTGTGAGACTAATCATGCCGTGAATGATCAGTGAAAACTTTCACGGCGTGAAATTATGGGTAAAAATTAATACCGTGAAATTGGGAGTGAAAAATATTTACGGCGTGACATTGAACAGATTGTTCAGAAATCAGTCACGCCATGAAAATAATCTAGCCTCTTTTGTTTATCTACGCTGTTGCCGTCTTTGTCACTCAGTACAAAAAGAATGCCTAATCACAGGGTACTAGAAATCTGTGAAACCTGATCAACGCCAAGAAAGGAGAATTTTTATTCCAGACCTGAATATTCACGCCTGGAAAATAAAGTCGCATTTGAAAGAAATTTCTGATGTCCACTTGATTGATATAAAGCTCAGGAAAAAGTAAATTCTACCGTCCTGAAAGCCACAGAATAATTGCAAAATTGGTTATTTTGCTGGTGACTTCTTCATACATTTACACTGGTTAGTTGACATGACTTGATCTACATGTAGATCAAGCGAAAACTAATTTTTGGGTCGGCATGTATTATGGAATTGTTTACTGACATTGTTCCAGTATTGATGTTTGTAATTACCAGTGACTTAATTACCGCTTTCAGTGCATTTCTCAAATTTTCAAAAATAGTGAATTGCTACACCAAAGATCAATTTCACCATAATCTCATCTTTTCAATAGAGCTTGCGAGTTTTCATTCCAATCACTTTTAAATGTTTTGGGCAAGCGGATATAAACTTTTCATGAAGTTACAGAGAATGATTTCTGGCTATGCCAACATTGCCAGACTCTGTGGTGCCAACTATGTCTGTTTTTTTATATATGTCTGGAAGGGAACGTAATTTTTTACTGATCCCATAAACTGCAGACAGCGTGTGACACTTTGATTTCTGTTATGGTTTTACTGAGTTCATTCATTTGATTTTCTTAACTAGTAAAGATCCGACTACTATGGAGATTCTTTTACCAATAGTTGACATTTAAAACCAACTCCAGCAAACTGAAGTTGCGTGCTTTTTAGCAGAGAAACAAAATAAGAAACGCATATCTCATTTTGCATGGATTTGGAAGGGTGTCGGGTAATGTTCCATGTTTTAGTAACTACAAATTTTTTTTCTGTTGTTTATTTTCTTTTGTTTTCCTGAAATCCCAACATAAAACAGAAAAGAAAACAAAAGAGCGAATGGACCCCGAGGTGGCGATTCGCTGATTAAGATAGCCGATTTCGAGGCTTTCTTTTTTTGTTTTAATTCTATTTGTTTCACCAAATTGCAGGCCAATTTCAAGGTAAGAATAATTAACCACAGCATAACTTATCCAAAAACTGAGGACAGGGCAAGAAAATAAAATGGCATAAAAAACTACTACGCTCCATGCAACAAGCCTGTTCAATCAGTGAAAGGCATTGAATTTTTTCATTTCAAAAAACAAAATGTTATTTCCACATTTGGATTGTACAGAGTAACCACAGGGCTGGTATATCTGAATGAAAAATAATTTTAAAAAACATACAGTAATACACAATAATTATTATAAAATAACTGTAAATCTCACTTTCTACTTATTTACAATCTAAAAACAGGCTTGATTATGATAGATTCAAACTAAATGTATTCTTGACTAAAACAAGACATTACCATTAAGCATTATCCAACCCATACACCTCAGTTAAAATTTACAACAACCATTTTAAAAGAGAGCAATAAAATTATTTGCAGTCATGCGAATCCCAGCATTATCAGTAAGAAAATTATGTTTATTGGAGGCAGCCCTTGCAGGAATTCAGTATACTTTCAGTCTACTCTTCCATAAAGTATACTTTTCATAAGTAATACTATTTACTGTACTTCAAGTATACTTAATATACTGTACATGTAAGTATACTTTAAGAACAAGTGAAGTACTGTATACTTTATCGATTCTATGAAAGTATGCTTAAAGTATAATGAATTCCTGCAAGGGAAAGTATATATAGGAATTCAAGCCATACAAGGTGGTTTGGTTCTTAGATGAGGTAAAAATGAGCTTTCTTTAATCCTTTGATGTCCAAACCAGCCAGACTTAGCATTTTACTCTGTCTAACGCCAGACGATTTTACTCGTCACTGGGGAACCCCTGGGAGTCAATGGGTTAATACATGTAGGTAGTTAACATGATTGCTTGCTGAAGCGAAAATTTATTATGTTTTTTGTTCCTTTTTTTTTATTCCCATAGTTCATTAGCATTCTGGTGTTAAGTGTTGTCCCTTTCAGTGAGTTTTATGCTTCATGTACATACTTTATTGTATAAGTTTTTTGTACCAAGGCTCTTATTCATTTCCATAGCTTGTTCTTGAAATGAATCTGTTACTTTTATTTTGCATAAATTGCTACATGTACATGTACATACTGGTAAATACAGGAACAAGTTGTTACTTACTTTACTAAGGCCATCAAACACATCATTGAAGAATGGTAGTACAGATCCCCTTGCTACTTTAGCAATGTTATAAAGAGCTTCACAGGCATAATATCGTACTCTGCTGTCCTGATCATAAAAACATGTCAGAACTGGAGGAATGAGATTTTTAAGATAAAGACCAGCATCCTGTAAAGACAATAAACATTCAAACTCACTATTTTTATTACATCAAAATGGGATCTTATGTGTACCATACATGCACGTTCACTTAAGGTGAGCAAGGAGGAAATCTCTCTGTGAGAAATTTATGTGCTCTTGTACTTTGTGGCCTGTGTTATCAATGGTGTTTGACTAAATATTACAACACTGTACACAGTACATGTACTTTAGGTTTAGGGTGTTGTTGGTTAATTTCGTTTGATGATCTTCAAAACTTGAACAATTATTCTTGAGAGAGTGCAGCATGCCACAGATGTTTGCTCTTAATTCAAACTAAACCTACTTGGGGCTAGCTCCTCAGAGACTTGGGTTGGTAACATAAAGCTACAGCTTGCCCGAAGGGCAAGCTGATGCTTGGAACTTCATCTCACCATGCTATTAAAATAAAAATGTGTGGTGACCTTTTTAAAGCCTCTGTCTGCAAATTAATTTTACTGAAACAGAGTTTCTGCCTTATACTTTGCCTCTTCTACTAGCATATCTGTGAAAAGTCAGCAATTCAGAGTGAATACAATCAGAACATATATAAATTATAATAATTATTATGTATGTTTATTTTGGCAGGAATTGTTGTGCAGATAAATGTAAAACTACATTCACTAAACTTTGGAACAGTACTGGATCATTAGAGAAAGCACTGTAGGGTAACTGAGTTTTCTAAGTGATGAAAGCAATCTGCCTTAGTTAGCAATTATGCATTCACACTGTATAATTATTTATTTCTCAGTTTTCCGCAAACATACGTGAGGATTTACAGATTATTTTGGTACACTGTATTGCCTTTTCACTTTCAGGTTTTTGATTCAACATCAGCAATAATGTCCCTTAATGAGTATTGGTTGATAAATCAAGGCTATTGGTTCCAAACTTTAATCCCAGATGCATAGTAGAAGTATCTTGGGGTTGTCAATTTCCTAGTACTTTTGTCAATTAGTGAGACTGTTTTGCGCAGTAGTGTAATTTGTGTCAGTCGAAGCTTTAATCTGAATAAGAGATTCTATCAACAAAGCAAATTGTACCAACTTCGATTTCACCTTAAATACCCAGGCATACAGTGCCCTCTTGCACACAAGAGAAGATAAAATTATAATGTCTAAACACCATTATTCAATTTCCAAAGCAGAAATTTAATTGTTTAACCTTGTTAAATGCCATTTTTATTGCAAACCCAGACCACAAAGTATTCCTAACGATTCAATTGGATACTGCCCCGTTATCCTGGATGGCATAGCAACATAATTTTAAGGCGTTAACATACATGTAAGTGATTTCATGACTTGACTTAATTTTCACAGTCTTCGACTTCACGCCTTGAACTTTTTTCACCGAGTGGGCATCATGCACAGAGTGAGAGGTTTTGAACATTAGAGTGAACATGCCGTGAAATATTAAATTCATGTGCCGTGACAGTGAAATAAATTTGACGCTTCACCATGAAATCTAAAAACCCCCTTTTCGTGGGAATTAGGTCACATTTGTTATATATTAGATGTGTGTAATTGATACAGTAGTATCAATTATTCCAACAGAGAATGAAACACTGTAAAAGTTATCAATGGCATTCAGAGAATTTGTTGTGACTGCAATTTTTGCCCCACACTGTTACCTGAAGTGCGCTGTCAGTGTATTTGAAGCTGAAAGTGCAGTACTGTGAGGCATCTCAATTATTAAGAAGGAAGAGTTAACTTTCTCCTCCTCAGGCCTCGATTGCTCGAAGCATGGCTAGCAGTAACCATCGTAAAATACCATGGAAACCTATAGGTTTGATACCTCTTAACCAACGGTTAGCCCAAACCAGTCTTCAAGCAACCGACCACTGGGCGTAAAAATATTATTAACAGTTATTTAATTAAGTACATGTATAATGAACAATACTATATAAAACAACGAAACACCGAAAGAGCAAAATTAAACACCAAAACGTGCATGTATGACCCCACTATAAATTAAATACTAACCGATAAAGGTTGGATTCGAGATTAAAATATTTACTATTGTTTTAGGCCTAAACGTTATTGCTCCTAATCTCAGTCTTACTCTGAATCCTAATATTAATCTCAATGAATTAGGAGCAATAACATCTTAGGCCTAATTAGGCCTAAAATGATATTTAATCTCAAATCCAACCTTTGTCGGTTAGTATTCAATGTATGGTGTGGTCATACAGGGTGTCTAGAAAACACAGACCTAGAAAACGCAGACCTAGAAAACACAGACCTAGAAAACGCAGACCTAGAAAACACAGACCTAGAAAACACAGACCTAGAAAATGCAGACCTATATGTAGAAAATAACGATTTGGTGTTAGTAACATTAGTTTATAACTTTTAATTAAACAGTGAGTCTGACTACACTACAACGAGCTTCAAGTGAAAGTTGCGAATGCAAGACAAGCCTACTACAATAGCTAAAATTAAACATAATCTCATAGAAGTTGTGCTACGCCAGACACGACAAACAACTAAAAAAAACACGCTTTAGAAGTGGCCAAAAAGCATGTCGAAATGTACTCTTCTTCTCATGCTGCACCACAAAACCCAGAGGAAAGGGTGAAAATAATTAAAACCGTGACAGCACACAATAATATGTAAACAGACAGGGTCACTGACCAGCCTAGTATGAGCTAAGTCCCCTGCCAAAACCGTTAAATAGTCCCGTGACATCCCACGAGCCTCTCCATCGTGCTGCCAGAATATCAATTTCTGACTAATTCATTCAGTCATTCAATCGTCAGAAATTACATTTTTTTTTCAAAGTTCCAGTAATGCCACAAAAAATTTCAGTGATTAAGGCAAGCTATCGGGCCCATGAGAAAACAAACTTTCTTCAGCAAAGTATACAAAGAAGTACTAATTGCATCCGGCAGAGTCATGACTAGATTTCCATACTCTAACAGCAAATCTTTAGAAATACGAGATAAAGTAAGGGCCAACCTAAAGGAAGCGCTCAAAATACTCATTAAGGAAGAACTCGGTCATTCATGTTGACTGTTTACAAACATACACATCGCGTGAGTCGTCACATGGCGTCTTTTGTGCATAGCAACTTAGT
>NC_090892.1:37331545-37349045 GCF_036669925.1 Montipora capricornis
CAATGGCTAACTGGCAGAAGAATGCTCTTACCTTTCTTGTCATTTTTGTGACGATTTTGCTCATTCAGATGTCAAACGGTAAGATGAAAATCCCGACTAAGTTAAGCTCTTGTCACTTAAAAAAGGCCGTTTAAACTATTTAGAATATTGATAAAATATTAATTAATTAAAGGAAAAGAAGCCAAATCAGGCTAAATTTAAGCGCTGTTTTCAGTAAATTATTTCATTTTCTTTGGTTTAGAGACAATCAGTCCTTTTTGAAAGGAAAAGGAATTGAGGTTTTTGTCAACACTGAAATTCTTTATTTGACAAAATTCAAAACTTTACGTGGCATTAGACATGAATTTGATCTCAACTAAATTTGTTCACGAGAAATATATTCCAACGGTATTAACGTAGGACTTGAAATATAAATAAGTCAAACGACTTCGCTAAAATGCTACCAAAAAGCGATACAGACTTTGAGCTAAACACTTTGGTGCTTTATGATTGGGCTAGACGCTTGTCGTACATCTGAGTACTATGCAAACAGAAACTCATGCAAACCATTGACTTCAAGTCGTTCATATCTTTCTAAAAAAATGTTGATTTTATTGCTTTTAGGGGGGAACGTCTCGTGTTGTCGCACCCTGCAAGTATTATAGTTTTGTTGCTCAAAATGGACTGCGTCACTTTCGATGACTTTGCTTTGGAGTAATGATAGCATATTTTTTATTTAATGGCTTTGTAGGAAAACAACATCGCTGTAAATCACCAGAGGACTGTGGGTTAAAGGCGAGGTGTAAAACTAAAAATGGTAGCAAGTTAGGTGTATGTGTTTGCGAGAGAGGTTACATCGGCGATCCAAGAGTGGAATGTGAACGTAAGTGCCAATCACTATATTTTAAAGATTTCATTTACCTCTTTAGAGTCCAAAAAATTAAATATGTGCACCGACAGGATGAATTAAAAAAAAAAAAAAAGAAAAAGAAAAGCGAATGGGAAATCTTTGCGCTGAAAATAGTACATATTTGAAAGACATTGTTGCACGCCTTCCCTGTGCTAATAGACTCCGCGGCAAAATGAGTGCGCAGGCTTGAGCCACGCGCGAATCGATTACACGCGCGAGGGATTGGTACCAATCAAATTTGCCATAGAAACAACAGCGCGGCAAAATGGTGGCAATTTAAATTCTCTGTGTTTGTTTTCATTTTGCGATGATAAGGACAACACTACTTTGATAAGGTTTAAATTTTGAAGAGAGCTTCCTGAAAGACTATAATCTTCCGTGTGTCTTTTCAAACCAAAAAACCATAGTTCAAACCGGGAGAATTTGACCTTGCATTCGAGCGCTAGAGCAAAAGGACGAAGTTCGTAATGTTATTAGTCGCGATGGTCTCTGCGTTGGTAAACTTCTGGGAGGAAAACTGTGCACTGAGAAGGAAAACGCGGGGTAAACATCTGCAAGGGCAGAATGATAATTCCTTCTGCGAAGATGGCTTATGTTGCTTCTGTTGAACGAGGAAATCGTCTGTTTGTTTCATTGGAATCATTTGAAAGTGAGAAAAAAGCTTAAGTTCTTTTCATGCCCGCATCCCACTCATTCGGCAACTTGGATAAGTCACTTCCCTGCCCTCCATTCTCATATTTTACAACACTAGTTACTTTTACAAGAGCGAGGCAATAAAATAAAGAAAATAAGTCTTAATTTTAAGAGAGGATCGCAAAAAAGTTTTAAAACTAAGTATAAATTTGACTCCAATGCTACTTGATGTTTCCCTTTTACTTGGAGTTTGGTAGTGGTCCATCGTTGAAAACATTTTTTCAGCATTTTTCCTGCAGCTGGCTGGTAACTGTAATTTTTTTCTCCAGCTTCGTCGATCACCTTGCAGAGCCTTGCTGGGATCAGGGTGGGGAGACATGAGAATCATGATATTCATTATTTAGACTATTACAAGTAGGAGCATTCTCGGAAGTTAATATCCAAACCCATGCTCAGCAAGAGAAAGACTAGAATAACATACAGCTGTATTTAATGAAAGTAAGACAGTTTACTTGAATAAAAAAACCAAATTATATTTGCTTAGGTTAGAAGGTGTGGCAAGTAAATAATTATCGTCCCTTTTCTAGACAATTTTGAAGAGCGGTTTGGAAGCCGTCTTGTATTAATCACCGACATGCTCACATCTGTGATGTTTAATTTGCTTTAATACTGTTGTCATCATGCAGGATCTCATGCAGGAAAAAATAAGAAATGAAGAACAACCCTGGCTTTTTTCATCACAAAACCAATAAAATATTCAACGCTGAACTCCTCATCACAATCTCTGAAAACAATCTGGAATGTTGTTTGCCTTGCATGGTTTGATCAGATCAGCACACACACACCAGGAAGAATTTAGACTTAAGCACTGGAATAAGAATAAATGACATGTTTAAGAAACAACAGGAAACTGATAACCTGGTCATTTTCATGCACAGATATCACTTAGGATACTTGAAAAAAACATGGAAATCTGTGCCCTATTTGTAAAGATCCCTTTATAAAAAAACTAAACAACTTAGCTAACTCCCTTAATAAGAGGTTTTGTCAAACAATGCAGATAAAAACGGTTGCTCACATCTTGCAAGTAATGACAGTCAAAATGACAGCCAGCCAGATATCAACACTTTCCACAAGATTTCTTCAGGTCAGATGACTGGTAGGCTCAATTCTCAGCCTCTGTTGAAAGCAGCCAGCGCTCACTCCCGAAATCACGGCTGAACGCGTAAGATGAACCATTGTTAATATCCTCCAATCAGAAACTCGCCTGCACAAATCGAGCAGGCTTAAATTATAATTTTTGGCACAAGTTGTGGCTGCGAAGGTATTCTTTGACCCGGCCTGTTCGACCTTAACAGTATCTTAAAGGTGGGAAACATCCAAGATTATGACAGCGGAAAGATTTCGAGAAACTGGAGAATGGTATTGTGTTGTTTTCTACCGCCTGAGTTCGGAAACTTCACTAATTTTCCAGTTGGCGCCAAGGGAAAAATACAGCTTTCAAATCTATTGCTATAGAGGTTTTGCACGGCAGCCATGTTGCATGGCAGGAACAATAGATTATTTTTCCTATGGGAACAAATGTTCTTTCTAATGCAAAACAATTTCATTGTTCCTGCCATGCAACATGGCTGCCGTCCAAAACTTCCGTTGCAAGTTCTCCTCAGATTTTGCTAATGTAAGAGCAAGCAAAATTCCTCAAGATTACTTGGAAATTACTGCTGAGTTTCGTGGTGGCAGAACAAGGGGGCCGGTGAGGCCGATTGAGAGATTTGAAGCGGCCGAAGATTTTGTTGATGAACGATGATTCGCCGCTTGAATTCAAACTCACATTGATCATTTAACCACAAACTCAAGCTCGCTTCATCTGGAAACTTCGCACAGACGTTTAAGCACTGTTATGTAATTACTGTTTTGATAAAATCAATCTTTTGTGTTGTCTAATGCAACTATTAACTTCGCATAAATTATATTTTGAATTTCAAAAAGAAACACACAATTTTAAATTTGCAAAACATGTTTCGGATGATCGACATCCATCGTCAGTTGTGAATACAAGTGAAACCGCTAGTCGGTGTTATATAAAAGATAGCTAATAACATGCATAAGTACTGATTAAATAACAACGTGAATAGAAAATACAATGATGAGAAGACAATGGGTATGGACGAGGAAAATTACAGTGAAAGTGTTAAATTGACATGATTAACCTGCTTATTTAATGAGGGTTTTTCCCAACCTATGTGTAAGGCCTCCTTGATTTTTAGTTGAAAAGGCGTGGAGGCGGTGTCAAGGATTGAAAAACACTCCTCCGAGCATAAAGATCTGCATGCTTCTGACCCATTAATGTGCTGAAAGATATGCGAGTTCTTATCCGATGTTAAATGTTCACGAACACGTGTAGCAAGATGTCGGTTTGTTTCGCCGACATAGCAGGCACTACAGCCTGCGCAAGAAAATTTATAAACCACACGGGATCGTGATAATTTGGAAATAGCATCTTTGGCACTGAATAAGTTCTTAATCTTGTATGGGGCAAACACTAGCTTGATGTCCAAGTTTTTACAATAGCGTTGTGTTAAATTCTTGATTCTGCGTTGAACGTGAGTCGAGAAAGGGCCAACGAAAGGTAATTTGTAATAGTGCGTGCGAATTTCGTTAGAGTTGGTTATTGCGGAAGCGTGCAGGGGGGAGGCAAAGAATTTGTTAAGGTATTGTTTAACAGTTCTGCTCACTAGACTGGATGGAAATTGATTCTTTCCGAGAATGTTGGCAAGCTCCTTAATGTTGTTGTGGAAACCGGTCCAGGTGTTGTTAATTTTAAATGTCCTGTCCACCAGTGTTCGTATTAACCCTAATTTGTAGGGAAAAGGTGTGAAACTAAGGAAATTGGTGACGTCGCAGACACGATCTATCGCTCACGCGTCCAGCCGTCTCATCTCGGGGAGGATACCCGAACTCGAGAGAGCGGCGGAAATCGAGCCTAGATGACTGGGACAATGAAATCAACAGAAAACTAGAGATCAATTAAATCTAATCGTACCACAACCTAGTGTGTCCTGCAAAGCAACACAGAGCTGGAAAAGAAAGAGCATCGCCATCTACCAGACAAACCATTGCTCTTGCTGTGGACAACCAGGTCACAGAAAAATCCATGGCTCTCGTATCACATGTCAGAGGTTAAAACTTCTGTTGTGTCAAAACCCTCCGCGTTTTTAGAGGAATTGCCCTTAAGCGAAAAACAGTAAGCGAAAAATGTTATCAGTTTAAAATTTACAACTTTTAGGTCTTCAACGGTGTGACCGAAACACGAGCAAACATGGTTTGGCAAAGATAACTTTCATGGAAACGACATAAAAAAATAAATATTTCATGCCTAAAATAAGCTTACCTCTTTTGACTTTCTCGTTGGAAACAACTCGGAACCACTGTTTAGTTTTTCTGTCGAGTCCATGTTGAGCGTGAGATCTTGATCGTAAAAGGTACAAAAGAACTTTTCCTTCACCGCCAAATAAACTCAAACATAAAGAGCTCAAAAGCTCGAATGAAATGTGTTCGAAGCAGAGCAGGCGCACTCATTTTGCCGCGGTGTCGTGATAATAGGGACGATAATAGGGAGCTTAATTTAAGCATGCGCATTTGACTTGATTTGCGTTAATTGTTAATTTCAGTTACAGCGTCCCCAATTAGTGCTCCAGCACTGAATGACTAGACGCATAAATAAAGTTCCTTCTATTCTCTTTCGCTTCGTTCAACCGAATAGAAAACATTTCTATTATATGTATAGAAGAGACAAGTAACAAACAAATAATGGAGGAAGCCGCTGCAATGGTCGAGTTTATTTACAAAAAAAATGTGCCGGGGACACACTGGATACAGGTTACAAGGTGTCCGTTAAGAGGGAGTTGACTGTATTCTATTTGTGGGTATTGTTAAAAGAAATTGATTATTAAAAAATTACTAAGACTATTGGTATTCATTAGTATTATTCTATTTGCCGGGTAATTTGTAAAAAGAATTAGCAGTTTGTAATATTATCTAAGACTAGTAGTATTCATTAGGGCCATTGTGATCTTTGTGTTGAATTCGCACATTTCTTGTCAATCTTTAAAATACTTGAAAGGAAAAAAGACAAACTAACAAAAACAAAAGCCCGGTGTCTTGCCATCATTTTGACACAGGTGTATCCTTTGTTTCGCGAGTAAACATGCAACGCAACTTGATCACGGCGCCCGCCGAATTCGATGTCACTTTCGATTTTGTGATTTACTTGTGCAACCAAAAGTACAATAGAAAAATTGAGTACGTAGCAAAAATCTCCCAAACGTTTTTCGCTGATGGTAACTCTTTATATTCTCGGCTCAAAATTTTGTTGCTGATGGCAAAGTATTTTTTTCTCGATCGACACTTCCTGAAAACTTTTTCTTCTCTTCCTAAAAACTGTCCATCAATATTTATTTACTTTTGCATCAATATTTGTTTTGCATAAAGCAGGCTAACAAAATCTGTACCTTGCTTCGTTCGCTCTTCTGAGCGTTAAAAAAGAATTTTCAGTCGTATGTTTTTGACGGCAAGTCGTTAGATTTTGAGTTCACCCATCCAAGTACTAACCCCGCCAGGCAGGTTAACTTCAGTGAACTTTTGTCTTAGAAAGCTGTCAGTAGCTCAGAGTGCAAGCTTAATTAACTTTGTGGTAAAAAAAAAAGGTGTAAGGGAACTTGAAAATGATCAACATGGCAGCCTCCAAGTCAATGTTACTCGATTCCCTTTTATTTTCTTCAATCTTTCTGGGATTTAGTAGTTTACAAGTAACCACATGTCCACTCAGGGAGCTATTTCCCTAAGACATCTAACATTGCACTAAAATGATATACAGTACCAAAACAACATCGTGTACTATTAGACCTACATATTACGCAAAGATAACTTGAAGACAGTACAAAAGACAAAACGCAGCACAGTTCCACCACACGTACGCAATGCGTGCCTATTTTTTTTGAGATGCGGACGGCAACCGGAATTGAGCTGTTTTCCCTCTTAACTTGTCTTCACACAACCACATTTACATTGCCACGTATCTTTTCTCCATTAAAGATGATTAGTATAAAAATATGGGAGACACCACTGTCCTGGGACGCGAAATGCTCTCTTCCGTTTGCCGTCCGCCTCTCAAAAATGCGAGTGCTTCATGCTAGTTTTCATATATCGGGAAAATCCTAGACCAGCGGGGATTTTGCAGTTTCCCGACCGTCCCAGATTTTGCTGACATATCGGAAAATCGCCAGACGCTTGTCCCAGATTCTCCAGATACTGACTTCGGCGGAAAAGTGAAAAGTGCGCCATTTTTTTTTCAATAGCCTTTTTTTTTACATGCAACTTCAATTTTACATTTGAAAAATTGAGACTTGCAATTTAGAGGATTGAAAACGAGCTAAACCCATCGCCCACGTCTGCGACAGTACAAATTTTAGTTTTTATATGTCGGGAACGATTGCCGACGATCGTAAACGTCGGGAAAATAGAAACGCTTCCTATTTCCCGATTCGACGCCGACCATCCCAGATTATCGAGGATGTCTACGATGTATGGTTTTCATTAAGCCTAGTTTTCATACGTCGGGAAAATCCCAGATTTTGCCGACATATCGGAAAACTGCCAGATGAATAAAAAAATGAATAACTTATTAATCAAAAAATGAATAAATTATTAATCAAAGGCCTCAACTGAAGAGGTGGAAAAGGCAAGGTTGAAGCAGTGGTCAAAAACTTTCGTCTTTCACAAATGTGTCCAGGGTTTGATTCTTGGACTCGGCGTTATATCGGTAAGCCTTCGTTACTTGATACTGCTCTAAGAGGTTTCCCTCTCGTAATAAAAGAAATAGAAAAAACCCCTCTTTTTGTGTTATAACCATTTAGAAAGCTTCTCCTTTTCAGGCTGCGGGATTCACTTAGTTATGTCTTAAAAAATATAGTTTGTTATTTGGGGTCGTTAACAGTAATCTTTGCTAATACGTATTCAGGTAGAAAATGCAACTCAACAAAGGACTGTGATTGGAAAGGCTCCGGATTCTGCAACACAACCACTGAACTCTGCCAGTGTGAAGAAGGTTACATTGGTGATGGATTTAAGTGTGTAGGTAAGTAATCGGCAAAGTATAGTATTCATAAATTCAATATGGCTAAGTATGAGTGCGAACTATGGTAAACGCGAAATTCAAACTGAACGTTCTTCTATTCTATTTTTATGCATAAAAATGGCCATGCAGCCCAATAGTGTTGAATGCGAATATAGAATGGAATTTATCTCCACAGAAACTGGGGTGATGCGTCGGTAGGTGCCTGCACCTTGAGGATTTTGTAATGTCAACTGGGTCGATACACTTATATTGACCACTGTAGGAAGATCGGCAAACAGAGCATCAGCCCTTTCGTCAAAGCGAACTCATAAGGGCAGGGACGTTGATGATATATACGGAAAGACCACTAAAGAACAGGTGTAATGAACAAAAACAATATTGAGATTTAGCATAGCGTTCACGGAGAAAGGGCAACGTCAGGCTGATGCCATTTATGCGTTTTGCGAAAACTTAAAGAAGCTTGTTTGATTTTAATTGATTTCTACCCTATAGCTACTCCAAAGAGAGAAAGAAGTTAAAACAATAGACAAGCAGCTGCGAGTCGTTTGATGGTCAATTCACGTAAACGTGAAGGGATACCTCTCTAATTGTCCTACATGCGTAGCTCGCTCAACGGCGAGAAATGGCCTTGAGAAACCGACAATCAATTTCCATTTTTTTTCTCCTTATGACCTCACCGTTCAATTTTATTTCTTCGCTCGGTTGTTGGAAGGCCGATTAACGATTTTCATGTTTTCAACTTTTTGGTGTAGTTTTCTTCCACGTGTTTGAGTTTTCAAGATTAACCTCGTCTAATGTAAAGTACTCCTCGGGTAATTCTTAATCTGGGATTAGCGTTAATATGCTTTTGAACAACCGGGCCCTGTAGTAATGATACAACTAACCTCTCATGACCAAGACGAACGACTTGCAATAAAACTAATAGTGACTTCTCGTAGCCATCTCAGTAGTCTTGATTAATACCCTTATCACATACAGGCAAAATTACCGAATGCTAATTGGCTGAGACGGAGGGCACTCTTGGTAATTAAGAAGTCATGATTATTTGATCCTGATTGTTTAACATTTGCTTATCCAGAGCATGCGCAAGCGAACTTACAACAGAATCTTCTTCCAGATTCTGACTATGAGTAAACTCTGCTTTTTTATCGCATGTAAAATTCAGTATAATGAAATTAAGAGCTATTTCTGTTGACAGCATCGATTCATTGAATTGAACTATAACCGAATGAAACCAATATTAAGTTGATTGTCATTTGTTGGGGCATTGAAGGGGCCTCCCTCAACAATTTTGCCCTTAATGCGATAAATATGTAATCGCAATGTGCACTCGTGCAATTAACGATTAATTAGGGAGTTGTAGGTTGTCAGGGGTTTTAATGACGCATAGAGGAAAAACGCTATGGACAGGAGCATAGCAACGTTAAAAAAAAGAACAAATCACAGGAACGAGAGCTTTCTATTCATTCCGTGTGGAGAGAGGAAAGGAATTTAACTTTTTGTTGAAGATTTTCTTCAGTTCTCCGTGTTGCCTTGACATAGGAAAGTTGTTTTCTCTGTCACTCCTTTCGACGTCTCCCTTTTCAGATCTCTTGTAAATTCCAGATCTCTTGTAAATTCTATTTGTCTATCTATCTATCTATCTATCTATCTATCTATCTATCTAACGTTTATTTGATGATTCTTGCAAATTGGAAAACGGTCAGCGGTAGATATATAAATAAATAGATAAATAAATAAATAAATAAATAAATAAAAGTAATAAATGATATTATGAATTAAATTAAAAGTTGATTTCCTCTTCTAGAACCGCCTAATTGATTTAATCTGCATAACACTTTCCGTTAAGGAGTTAATGAACCAATATGGCGTCACTCTTGGTACACCGGCAGTAGCTGACGCGATGTGGTGCTGAATCTTCATCTACATCTACATGCTCCACCACTCGGCAAAGTCTCATTGAGTTGTGGCGGTTTTTTGCTTAGGTGGCCTCATATTATACACCACAAGCCTTTTTAGAGACATTACGCCAAGCCAGCCACTTTTGCCGGAAAGAACATACTCACAGAGGACAGCCACAACACCTTGTTTGAATTTCATCCCCTACTCTTCTCGAATAGTGTGTGGGTTCTTTAACGTCCCACAGAGAAATTATAAACTTGGAAGATATTTGTGAGACGGGACCTACGGTTTATGGTCCTTATCCAAGAAGATTTGAAAGTCTAATCATTTGTGGATGTAATTACAAAGGTAGCACTTTCTCCTCAGTCATTTTAAGACCCTGAGTGTTGGTCCGGCCGGAGTCGAACTCACGACCTCCCACAGGGCAGCCCGATGGTCAACCAACTGAGCCACCGGTGCGCGATCACAGCCTTTCGCTTTTTTCAGTTTTTCTCATTGATGGTGCTTTAAGGGCTTTGAACTGAACTCATAACGTTGTTAGTTACTCAGCAAGTACTATCTTCGATTTACTAAAATAACTCACAATCTTATACCTAAATTAGATATACATAGTAATGCGGAAAATGTAAAAAAAACGTGTCGGTCACTCAATTGATGACGTAATACCCTGAAAGCACCTGTTGCCTAGGATATCTTTCTACATGAAAGTGATTCGGGTAAAGTCCTATGTCCAAGACTTGACCCAAGCACTGAAAAGCGTTCTGTGAGTGGGGAAACTGACGCTATAGAGTCAACCATCGTTTGCTTATGGATGATGTTGAGTTTTTTGGGAAAGATTACAACCAAATAGACTCGGGGGTGGACCAGACTGTTCACTTTGTTAGCTCAGATTTTGGAATGGAATTTGGTATCAAAAAATGAGGATTGTTAATACTAGGGCAAGAAAAAGTGGATAAAGTGGATGGAATTGTCTTACCGGATGGCCAAGAATGAAGGCCATTGACGTTGAAGGATATAAGAACTTGAAAGTTTTGGAGATGGATGAGATTAAGGAAAGGGAAATGAAAGAACAGTTTACCAGAGAGTACAAGAGAAGCCCGGATTGAAACCCTTATTAAGATCAAAGCTGAATGGCAAGAATAAGATATTTAACAATTAGACCCGTAGCCCACAAGGGCTACGGGTCAATAGCCCATGAGGCGAAGTCATCCATTAACAACTCTGTAAAACCTATGACCTAGAACGTGCAGATAAGTGGTATGAGCATAGCTCACAAATGGTGTCTGAAAATGAGAAAGTGAAAATCCTCTGGGATATGAAGATTCATACAGCTAAGATCATGGAGCACTCCAGACCAGAGATAGTGGTTCTTGAGAACACATTGTAATATTGTAATATTGTATTATATTCAGTGCACATTTTAGTATAAGGTGGCTGAACACAGTTTTTGATACCTATGTTCCATTTACCTTTTTCTCTAAAACCTTTGATCCTTTGGTCGCCAAAAATGGCAAGCAAGTTAACAATATAAACTTTGGTTTTTTGATAGTTAAGTGCCGTATATACCGTTGCCATGGCAACACGAATAATATAAACAGGCCTGTAAAATCGGCTTTGTTTATTTGCAGAAAATCTAGTCGTTAGATTTTCCTTATAATTTGCATGTGACGTTTAAAAGTTAAGGTGATTCCCTAGTATTGCACTGCGCATCCTGTTCTGCGCATAACACATCGTCTCAGTTCTGTTTTATTTTATTTTATTTTATTAACTTTGCCAGTCAAGCTGGCAGAGCGCCACAACAGCTTGCGCCAATTACTGTGGCCCCTTTTTTTACCCTCCCAACCATAATACACAACAGAAGACAGACCACAACGCCGGGAACTACGTGCCCTACTCTTAGCGACAAGTGTGTGGGTTTTTTTACGTCCCACAGGATTATTAACATTGAAGGGTTGTGAGACGGGACCTCCAGCTTATCGTCCTTATCCGAGAAGACTTGAAAGTCTAACCATTTGCAGATGTAGTTACAAAGGCAGCACTTTCTCCTTATTTAAAGACCATGAGTGTTGGTCCGGAATTGAACTCGCGACCTCGCGTGTGACAGCCCGGTGCTCAACCAACTGAGCCACAAGTGTCAAGTGAGTTTTCTGAACAAAAGACTGTTTAAATTTAACCATATAGACTCGTAGCCATGTGTGAATATTGATATGTCGAACGTGGCCAAAAGCATTTCAAAATGGCGACCTTTCGTGCGGGAAAGCTATCTAGAAAGAAGAATCTCCGTTTTCAGAGCACAGCAGTAAAGTGCAGAATGGAAAACTTTTTAGAATCTCGCAAAAAAAAGTCGAGTGATAGCCTTGCTGATGCTTAAGTGTCATTTCAGTCCGAGAGTGAAAGTGAAACCGCGCCATTAAGGAGTGGCCTCGGTTTTCTTTCTGTTTTCTCCTATAGAGGTTGGTGACCTATCTTTTTTTTTGGCATAATTTTATTCTCTTACTCCTCCTCTTTGTGCTATAAACCTTTCTAGAAAAATTACGTCAAAAAAAAAAAAAGTTACAGGGAAAAAAGTATTCGTAGCCATCGCTCGTGGACACAAAATTGTTTCCTCGAGATCACGCACCCAACGAATATTTGTAGTCAGTACCTTTTCATGACGAATGCCTGTGCCATAAAACAAACATTAGATTATTTCTTTTGAACAATACAATACACCTGTTTTGTTATTTCAAGAATTACATCAAAGCTGTGCTTCCTGTTCCTGCAAAACGTACCGTGAACCGATGGAACAAATTGTCCTTTATAGATGAAGTCGCAATGATTAAACGAGTAACTTGAGCAAGATATAACTCCCAAACGAGCATGGTGACCCATTTTTTAATTGCATATTTCTAGTCACCATAATGCAGGGAACAAATTAGCTCTTACGCGTAAACATTACCAGTTAATACGAAATTTGAAGGTTATAAATGTAAATATTTTAGACCTATCAAACTTGTGAGTCTACGGAACTGGCGCTATCACGCAACGTGTCAGCAAATCGTAGTTTGTAAGGTTTGTAAGGGAACCTCCTAAACTGGCATGGACTTTAACACTATGACATATCGATGAAAAGCGTGAATTTTAGCAATAGACAGGCTGAAAGTTAGCTAGTGAAATTACATATTTCAGAGGCTGAAAGTTAGCTAGTATGTAGTATTGTTCGGGGCCATTTACGGTACGATTTTTGTCGCATGCGACAAGCTTACGATAGGCTTACGATAGGCCTACGACACGAATTGTTTCGTGTAGATTAAACCTAAAACTCGCTTATATATATATCATATATCTCTATTTACCCTCGGGTTTTAGAGTAGCTTGGTTTAGCTAGTGTCTCCGAACATTGACCCTCCCAACCAAGTGTATGTGCGTCGGTTCTTTTACGTCCCGCAGGATTATGAAAATTTAAGGGTTGTGAGACAGGGCCTACGGGTCATGGTCCTTATCCGAGAAGACTACAGAGTCTAACCATTTGCAGATGTCATTGCAAAGGCATCACTTTCTCTTCAGTTATTTAAAGACCTTGACTGTTGGTCCGGCCGGAGTTAAACTCACGACCTCCCGCGTGACAGCCCGGTGCTCAACGATTTTCATGTACATCAGAAAAAATGTCTTACGGAGGCTCGAAAGGGTTTTCAGCTGAGCGCACGTGCGAAGAAGAAGAAGTTTGATCACATATCTCCCGTCCTTCAGTACTTACATTGGTTAACTGTTAATAACAGGATAATCTTCAAAATACTACTTATGACATTTAAAGCTCTGAGGAGCTTGGCCCCTGGTTATCTTTCTGAACTTCTCACTCCCTATAGGCCGTCCTGCAATCTAAGAAAAAATTTTCTTGCTGCTCCCAGATGTAGAACAAAAACCTACGGAGAGAGGGCCTTTGCGGTCGCAGCACCCAATTTATGAACAGGTCTACCCGCGACAATTAGAGACACAAGTTTGGATACTTTGTGAATGGTCAAAGAGCTGGCTTATTGTGAAGTCTGGGGAACTTGCAAAGGAAGCAAAGAGGGTGTTTGGAGAGGAAGTCAACATAACGACTGAAGGTCAGCGCCATCTGGGAGCAGTTATTGGGTCGCAAGAATACAAAGATCAGTATTGTGAGGAGAAGGTTTGTGCATGGAAAGAGGAAATCGAACGTCTCTCTGAAATAGCGATGAGCCAGCCTCATGCGGCGTACATTGCTTTCACAAAAGGCTGCAAGTCGAAGTTCACCTACTTCATGCGCACGATAGGATCGTTCGAAGATTATGTCGACCCAATCCAGGAGGTGATTGAGGATTCACTACTTCCAACTTTGTCTGGTCAATCAGAGCCTCTCCTAACGAGGTGCGCAGACTTGCTACCTTAGCAACGGGTCAAGGGGGTCTAGGCATTCCTGATCTGAGATCCGAGGACCCGCAGCAGTTTGCTGCCTCGAGACTATTAATCACCGCGCACGTAGATTCTATTACATCACAGAGTTCCATCATGGTGCCAGGAGAAAGATCTATGATGGAGCTAAAGAGGCATCAACAATCACTTAAGAGAGCAAGTGCCAAAGAGAGAATGGATAGCATCGATTCAAGCCTCTCCCCAGACCTGCTGCGACTGGTCAATCAATCGAGAGACTAGGGCGCAAGTTCTTGGCTGAATGCGATGCCCCTGGCAGACCAGGGCTTAGCCCTGAACAAGCAAGAGTTCAGAGACTCGCTACGCTTGCGTTATGATCTGCCCTTAGTCGATCTACCAAGTCATCGCATATGTGGGGATAAATTCACCGTTGGCCACGCCCTCTCTTGTAAAAAGGAGGGCTTTGTAGCGCAGAGACATGATGGTGTACGGAACTTGTTAACGACATTCATCGACAAGATCTGCAATAATGTCGAAATCGAATCACGCCTTCAACCCCTGGACAACGAGCGATTTCATTTGAGGAGCGCTGTTACAAGTTCTGAGGCGAGGTTGGACATCATAGCGGGAGGGTTCTGGGCAAGAGGAGTTACGGCATTTTTTGATGTCAGAGTTACGCACGTCAACTCCAAGTGTTACCAGAGCAAGCCAACATCGGAAGTGTTCAAGGAGCAAGAAGAAGAGAATAAGTGCAAGTACCAGCAGCGGGTGTTAGATGTAGAAATGGGTTCATTTACGCCTTTAGTGTTTGGAACCAATGGCGGAATGGGAAAGGAGTGTCAGCGGTTCTTAAAGCATCTCGCAGATAAGATAACGCAGAAAGATACCGAGCCTTATCATATTGTAATCACTTGGCTCAGGACACAGATTTCGTTTGAACTCTTAAGATCGGTACATGCATGCGTTAGAGGTTCGCGAACGCCGTTTCGTAGGAAGATAGAGCAATCATTAGACTGTAAAATAAATGTAGCTAGTGCGGGTATTTGAGATACACGGTCTATATGCTTTTATACTCGGGGCGTTTTATGGACACTGGTTTAGCCGTCATTAGTATAATTCGATTGTATGATTTTAATATCTCTGCATCATGGAATTATTATCAATCATTTCTATTTCTCTTATGTAAGTAAGTGAAATAAATAAAGTTGTTTTATTATTAGAAACACTGAATCACTGTCAGTTTTTAAATGACACATTGCTTCTTTTAGTGTTCAATATTTTTGTAATACTTTATTTGTGGAAACATTTATGTAAGAGCACTGAGACCGTGTTTAAGCACCCATAGAATGTATATAATATTATTATCATTATTATTATTATTATTATTATTATTATTATTATTATTATTATTATTATTATGTTCACATGTCGCGCGCGACGAAAATTGTACAGTGTAAATCACCGTTACAGGATTAGAAACCTCGTCAGAACCTAAATTTAGGACCCATATGGTGGAATAAGATCCCATCCAGTAGTTTTGTTCCATTTCAGGTCCGTGAGTGCCTTCCTAACCTCCTCAGCTCCTCAGCAGGAATTGTTTGGAAATCAAACACACAGCTATAGAATTTGTCCCCTTGATCATAACACATCTAACGCAGCGGTGATTCATAAAATCTTCAGTCCATCATTCCGACCGTCCGTAATGCAGCAAAATAATCACTAAGGGCATCAGCCGCCACTCGATTACTGATATTTAGTTTCATATATCTTGAGTTCTGCGTGAGGTTTTTCTTTGTCCCTAAACAGAGTATGGAGCTCTTGTAGGAAACTTATTCTTGTGGCCTCATTTCGAAATTGTTGAACTCTCTGCCAATCGTCTGCGTTTTTTGGTCTTATAGCCCTTATTAAGGCCCTTGAAATAAGCGAGGAGAAAGTGCTGCGTTCGTAATTGCATCCGCAAATGGTTAGACTTTCAAGTATTCTCGGACGAGAACTGTAAGCCGTAGGCCCCGTCTCACAACCCTTGTTCCAAAAACTGTGTGAGAAGCTGACACTTAGTTGATCGAAAAGAGCCGGTCACGAATTGATTCATTTCATCGTAACCTCTCACAATCTACTTGCCTTTTTGTCCCTCCAAAAACGTCTAACGCTCGAGACGCCCGTCTTTAATTTAATCCTGCTAATACGGTGGTATATTTACTTCCATCCACTCGGGGTGACACTACCGAATTCCGAATATGGCCGACTTACGGTCAGCAAGTTAATTGATTATTGCGGTAGAAGCCAGCAATACAAACGTCCAATTGTGCGTGCCATAGTGTCCGCCTCTCGATACATGAATCAGATGAATAAAATGACCGTTTTCTAAAAGTGAAAGGTATATATTTATAGTTATGTCCAACTGTAATCCTCACCTATTGAAAACAACGGAGCCCTACATGACACAATCTGTCTTGCAACAAGAATGATGTGTTGCAAGTTGCTGCAGCGTATTGCAGATATTAGAGTTCCGTTCTACTTTCTGCCACAAAATACTGCCTATCTTACCGCTCCAAGATAACTTGTTTCGCAACAAAATCACTTTTGTGGCGTTCTTGCATTGTCATGAATGGTGATTACATCATACGTGGCTGCAGTACGTTTCCTCTGCCAAGTGGCGACCGTCATCTTTGTTTTCATAGATTAATTAAGCTTACGTGACATCTTATCTGGCCAATTCACGCAACTTGCGACTCATTACTATATTTTGTCGTTTTTACTGGGTTGCCAGTTTGGTAATCCCAGTCAGAAAATGGGTAATATTTCTCGGTTTTTTTCTTATTGGGTTGCCAACCCAGTCGGAATCTGCGTTTCATTTGTCCGTATTTTTCTTTTTTTTCCGTGTCATGAAAAGTCTTGCCTGTCACTCCCCTGCTTAGTGGTGTCTTTGTGCATAGAATCTTCTGTGCGTATTTTGTTAGGTTTGAGGAGGTTGGGGTAATGCGCAGATTTCTCTGGTGCACACAGGAGATCACTTAATTAACCTGCAAATTATGGCGTCGAAAGTCATTGTAACGCGAATGGCGTTTTGGTGGATCTTTGAACAAAATATATCCTCATGGACCTCAAGAATGGAACGTCAATTGGATGAACAAGACAGGTGATGAAAAATAAATACCCGGTATCTGGAATATTTAAAGCGACGAGTAATGGTCTTCAACAACAATTTCATTTTTCGCCGTTGGATATCAAGTGAGCTTTGTTTCTTATATTTTACTAACTTGGTATTATATACAACACCGAAATCAAATGGCAATTTTTTTATGGATTTAACAAACATTTAAGGAATCGAACGCCTAGAATACATCACAGTGTTTACTGAAGTCCCATCTAAGTTGTCTGGCAATTTGCATTTATTTTGTACTTAACTCTGCAAAGGTTAAAAAAAAATTGAAAATGTGACAGTGAAGAATTATTTGAATGAAAGCTTGTTGTCTCCTTTGTGCTTCATAATTTACGGTCAAGGTTCTTTTGAAAAGGGTTTGACGTGAACTGTCAGAAATTTATTTAATTGCATATGCTTTGTGACA
>NC_090892.1:37359045-37361545 GCF_036669925.1 Montipora capricornis
CGCAATTTTAGCAATTGCGTAAAGAAGCCTGGAAAATTCTGGACTTCAACGGGGTTTTAACCCGTGTCATCGCGATACCGGTGCGACGCCCTGACCAACTGAGCTATGAAGCCACTGAAGTTGGGAGCTGGTCATTTGTGGGTTTTAATTTTCCCCTGAGGAATGAATCAGTGAACGAAATGATACATGAAGTGAATTCTAATATACTGAACGGCGGATATGGAATCAAGTAAAGCTATGATCCTTGCAGCTCAGTATAGTATTCATTTCATATATCATTTCGTTCAATGATTCATTCCTCAGAGGAAAATTAGAACCCACCTCCCATTTTCAGTGGCTTCATAGCTCAGTTGGTTAGAGCGTCGCACCGGTATCGCGAGGACACGGGTTAAAACCCCGTTGAAGCCCTGAAATTTTCAGGCTTCTCTACGCAATTGCTAAAATTGCGTCCATAACTGCGAGGATCATAGCCTTACTGACTTGATTTCATATCCGCAGCTCAGTATAGGACTCATTTCATGTATCATTTCGTTTAGACAAATACAGTGTGAAACATGTGATGGGGAATCAAACTCTCTCGCACATGAAAGTTGTTTCATTTGTAAAATTTTTATTTTGCAAGATACAGCCATGAATTATAAGTCAAATTGATTTTTGAATTGTGTACTTTGCAGACAACGTATTCTCTTTGAAAATTAAATGAAATTCTTCACGACTCTATAGTTACAAAACGAAAAACAAATGGCTCTACTCGCGGTCCGAGGGCCGAAATTGGCAGCGGCCGCCGATAAGAACACGTACGGCGGTTTAGTTTTGAGCTCGTTCACTCAATAAAGAACACGCTGGTTCGAAAATAAATATTAAAGAATACTCAAAGCAAGTGTACACAACACGATGGTCAGGGAATAGTATGTGGAATTGGATAAATGATTACCTCTCCAACCGTGTGCAAAGGACTCAAGTTAATGGCATAAGATCGGATTTATGACCTGTTAAAGTTGGAGTACCCCAAGGGTCTTTATTAGGCCCTAGACTCTTTGCAACTTATGTAAATGATTTACCGATCACGGTGACAGAGGGGAGTTATATATGTATGCGGACAATACAACAATTTATGTAACAGGTGACACTGTTCACGAGATTGCTCTTGTTTTACAAGAGGTTCTTAACCAGGTGTATACCGTGGTGCCTTAAGAATAGACTGATTATTTACGAGGGTAAATCTGACGCAATGATTTTGAGCATTAGTCCCTTCATTGGTCCTTTGAAACCTCTGAAGTTGGGTGAGGATTTTATTCGGTACATATCCTCTACTGCGTGTCTCGGGGTTACCATCGATGACAAACTGTCTTAGTCTCAGCATATTAAATCAACTTGTGTGTCATTCAATACCAAAGTCAAAATGCTGAGACGTATTTACGTTTTTTACCCAAATCTATGTTACAAATTCTGTATTTTAAGACTGTAATCCCAAGTGTCCTCTATGGGGTTGTGGTTTGGGACTCTGGCTCCAAATTTAAAAAATTAGAATTGATACATATTAGAGCTGCTAGACTAATTCATAAGTTGCCAAAGGGCATGACTGATGAAGATATCTTAGCAAGTTTGCGGTGGATGCCTCTTTAATATTCTTATAAATTTCGTATTTTAATTATTACTCATAAGGCTTTTTATAACTTAGATTTAGAGGAAATAAATTCATTAGTTGTTAGGACCTGTAAGAGCTATCATCTTAGGAAATCTTTAAATATTTTAGTTAATAGACCAAACACTGAGCTCGGTCGTAATTCCTTTGTACACAGGGTTGCAATCGCCTGGAATTCCCTGTCTGATAGTGTAAGATCTTTTTCTAATCCAAAAGGCTTTAAACATCGACTGAAGCAGTTAAAACATAGTGCTATGAATATCACGTTTTTGGAAAAGACAGCTCTGTAGTATATAATAAGCATTCAGATTTCTATTATTATTGATACATATTTATGTTTTATTTATTTTTAGCGATTATTTATCTTATTTACCTAAAGTATAATCACTACCATAGGTATGTATTGTTAATTTTATTACAGTAGGTCCACATCAGCTGTAAAGTTGCTTCTTTCCTCTCGACCTGCTTTACTAAATAAAGTTATGTATGTATGTATGTATGTATGTATGGCAAGCGTTCAACTCTATCGATCGAGAAGCGCTATGGAGAATCCTGGCTAAATACGGTTGCCCGGAGAAGTTCATTTCTATCTTGAGACTCCTTCATGACGGCATGTCCGCCAGGGTTCTAGGCGGCACTGGTGGCGAGGCCTTCGAGGTACGGACTGGCGTGAAGCAAGGATGTGTCATCGCACCAACCCTCTTTTCCATCTTCATCTCAGCCATCTTTCACCTGATCCAAGACAGATTACCTGACGGTGTAGAGATCATCTATCGAATGGACGGAGGGCTGTTTAATCTGCGAAGGCTGAAGGCATGGTCAAAGACCTCCACCACTTCACTGATTGAGCTCCAG
>NC_090892.1:37371545-37376545 GCF_036669925.1 Montipora capricornis
GTGATTCCTCAGAAAAAAAGAGTTGTTGAACGATTTTCTCGAAACTTTCCCAAAATGTCCCCTACTAATCCCTGGTTTGAGAACGACAATAAAAAAGACAAAAATACAGACAAAAAAGTCACCATGCTTGCTAAAACAGATATAATGGCCCAATCTTACCCCATAGATGTCTGTACTGATTCCAATCACGCGCGTTATTTCATGGGATTCAGGGTACATTTTGCGGTAGCTGAACGAGAGGGTTTTTAAAGTAGCACTTGAAAAAACACCTGATAGATAGAAAGTCTAGAGCATATGGAACACTGTATTACATAGTTTATGGAAAAATCACCCTCCTTAAAACAACGTTAACTGAAAACGTTTCTCGAGTCGTTGTTTTCAAGATCATAATTTACAGCCCTAGGTAAGGAGCTTTGTGTATGTTTTTTTCCTTCCGAGAATTATAAAAAGAAAGATTTAAAGGGGATAATTTGTACACCAAAATTATGCAAATAAGAAATATAGGTCACCTTGCTCGTTTCAATAAAACACCATCGTACCTGTCTATCTCGGTTATCGTAGATCAAATTTGTCATGTTCTCGGAATGCGCGGGCTTATTCGCAGAGAGTTATGGGTCATTCACAATATCTCTCACCTGTTTTGAGAACTTTTTCAGCGTGTATGATCGACTTACACCATATTTACATTGTTGCAAGTTTGACCAATTTATTAATATTGACACACCATATGCGCTGTACAGGATGCGCAGAAAACCACGCAATTAAGGACAAATTATCTAGCTTATTATTGGATAATTCATTTGATTTGACTGACGCACTCTATACAGAGCTTGTATGTTGAGTTTGAGTATCACGTAGCTCAGTGACAGCGGAATTGTATATCAAAAGATAATAAAGGCATGTTTGAATGTTTTTATCAGTCGTCACCTATCTCAGACTGTATTTTACTTCAACACATTTTCAAAACAAAGCCCAATTATGTGAAATAACTGTGTTAAAATATTTAATAATTTCTCATACCAGGAGAATTATAAAATTATGTAATGTGTTACCGAGTCATACGATAACGATAACCGGATACAATAACCCGGATATTGCATTGCATAGAACGAAAACACTAAAACTCGTTTCCGGTCATAGACAAAATTCTTTGGATACCAGCTTTAAATCCTACTTGGGCTGCCTTCCCTAGAAATCTTATTACCAGCAGGCTTACGCTTGCGCAGGAGAATCTTATTTTTATAGCCTTCTTGATATTTTGATAATATCATGAGATCTTGATATTCAAGTACCTCTGCAGAATATCAAAATATCATTGCCTTCTATCACTATAAAAATCTCATGATATTATGGACAAACCGTCCAAGAAATGTATGAGAACAAATTTGATATATCAAAAGTGATACGACCAATTGATATTTTGATATGCCGCAATACCGCAGCTCACTCCGCAGATCGCAGAAAGTTCTGCGGAGGAAGAGTTCAATTTCAGAAACACGAAGTTCTCTAACCAGTGTGTGGAAAACCCCAAGTTCCTGTGTCTTCATAAAAGTTTTTCGAACCCAAAACCGATGTTTCCTTCGGTTTTGAAGCTGATGATGTTTTTGCTTCAGGACTAAAAGAAGAAATAAATTTGCTTGCAGAAAATTTCCTCCTCGATGTCCGTCATGTCGTTGAACATGATAACGCTACTAACGAGGAATTTGTGGAGGAAGTTGCGCGGTATGAGTGCGTTTATAACCGTAACAGTAGAGATTTCAAAGACAAAAGCAAAAATGCTAACAGTGGAAAAAAAATCGGCGAGAAATGTAATTTATCGGCGGCGGAGGCAGAGGTCACTGTCCGATACACGAAGTTCTCTAACCAGTGTGTGGAAAGCCCCAAGTTCTTGTCTCTTCATTAATATGTTTCGAACCCAAAATGGATGTTTCCTTCGGTTTTGAAGCTGACGATGTCTTCGCTTCAGGACTAAAAGAAGAAATAAATTTGCTCGCAGCCATATTTCCTACTCGATGTCCGCCGTGTTGTTTGTTGCAATTTTCCCGCGAGCACAACGCGCGTGTACATTTGACATTTCCGCTGACCGAAATGTATAGCTACAGTCGGCTCTGGGATCGTTTGCAATCGCCTGCGATTATATGGAAACAGCTCTCTTTGCGATCGTTGCTATCATATGAAAAATTCCGCGCGATTTTGCAGGATAATTGTTAAATGTACATTCGAAGATCGCAGTGAAATTCAATGTAAGGTACATCTTTGAGTGGCTCCGCGGCTCGTCAGTCATGTCTAGCCAGCTGCCGAGCCACTCGAGTAATACTTGTTTCATTTGACTATCGAGCCCCGAGCCACTGAAAAAATATTTGTTTCAAAAGTGGCCCCGTATTCTGTAGTTTAGCTCAAAAACCTGGATATTTCAGACTTCTTTGCTTTTGCTGACCTCAGCTTCTTAATTCTGAAGCGTTTCTATGAAAAGCCAAACTACCGATATTTTCTGTTACAGACACTTTGCTTTTGGACCTACTATAAGCTCGGTGCCTACTAATTCAAAGGTATTTTTGCCCCGCGAGTTTATGAATATGAGGGAAAAGCAGATCTTAACAACCGTTATTGAAATCCAAGAAGATAATTGGGAGTAACCACGGATTTGTCATTTGAACTCAGAAATTGACTAATTTAGTGGCGTTGGTATCCCAACCAAAACAAGACGAATAATAGGCCTGTCGTAACCGTTTGCTTTTCATTGTACAGGAAATGAAAAGAACGGGACCAATGTTGCCAATAGACTGTGTCGACAAGGACTCGAAGTACCGAGTGAACCCTGGCTTTATACCTGTGGAGAAGAAATTCTTGGCCGGTACGTCCACATTCGCTTAATGGGGACACAAGCCCTTATGCTTTGTGAAGTAGAGGTCTATATGTCAGGTTAGTGTACTGTTGTTACTTTATCACTTAGATTATGATTCTACGACTTTTGCTAAATACGAATCTCTGTTCAGTACTTAAAAACAGTAGCATTTTTGACAGATAACGTGGAAACAAAATAATGGTGTGTCTTCATCATCAGTGCCTACTTCATAAGGCAAGGACTTGCGGTTGGAATGCAGATAAGCCTTTGGTTTGCAAACAACTGTAGTGCGCGGCCTTTGTGCAAGAGGCCCTAAGTTCGATTCCCGGATGTCACATCCTTGTTTCGACTTCTTTCCTTTCCGTGTAGCTAAGAGCTAAGTACCCATAAAACGGAGCACTGATGGAGAGGGGGGAGTAAAATGAGCGCACCGTCGACCTCAGGTTTGTCAGTTGAATTACTGTTACGAGTTATCTACATTAAATATGGTTGCTTTTCTTTGCTTTAGTCATGTGCCCATTTTGGAAGTGATCAGTTGCATTTCTCCGAGATATCTCAGCTAGTTGGAATATTAATTTCCTGAAATTAATTGTCCCTTTCCACTACTTCCTTCTCCTCTCCCCCCCTCCCCCCCTGAATGTCAGTGACGTCCTTAGTAGTGAAGACTGGTGAACAACTTGAGTATACCTGGACACTTTTGATCGTTACTGTGTTGTTGTGGAGGCATCATTTTACAAGGAAACAAAAAACAAAAAGTTACGAAAGATGTTAGGGTAAAATTAAAAGAAGGTCAGTGCAGGGGATTACAGGCAGCTCGTTCTATGACTTCTATAACCACCCTCATAGCGCAGCTGCCAGGAAAATAATCGTTCGTGTTTTACTAGTTGGTGAAAAGACAGAGGTATTGGTATACACATACACACTCGCTTCTTACACACTTCTCACTCATCTTTTCATCATCATTTCTCTACGTATTGAAAACTATGGTATTGTCCTGGAGAAGATTTTCCTGAGTGATCTTGTGGTAGGTACAACATGGAAGTGGGTGACGTTGAGAGCTTCCAAAGTGCTCCAAAAGCAGCCAAGTAAACTGACAATAGGCAACTGATCAAAACATCCTAGAAAGATTAGTTCAGTTTCATAAAGATAGTTTTAATAACGATGATGACAAAAACTTGAAATGAAAAATAACCTGTAGTTCTTATGAATGAACTGATTTATAGATTTAGCCAAGCGTATAACCGGAGCTCCCGGGTTATTTATTCTTACAATAAGTTAACCTGGCTTATGCCTGCGATCCAATCGAAACCCAGTACCTGGTCAGCGGTCAACTTCAAGAAAACAGCTGACCTCGATGAGCTCTTAAATTAAGGCCACGATATGGTCACGCGTTTCTGGTCAGCGGATACCTTGTTTTGACAGGTGTCAATTGACGATAACATGGATGTCCAACATCAAAGATGTACGCTATAAAACAAAGGAGACTGATGTCACGCATGTGCATCATCAATGGAAAATTCAATGTTATTTGCATTGCGATTGGTTGAAAACCTCCGAAACAGCTTTAGAACGCGAGAAGACAAGATTTCGACGCTATCGCTAGTTGTAGTTTTTATTGCATTCACTTTCAATGCTATCTATGCACTTGTGGTACAAATACTGAAAGAAGATGGACAAAGCCTCGGCAATTCCTTCTACTTGGGAAAGTCCTTTATTTCAGATGAAACGAAACAAGCTTAGAAGTTAGATCGGCTGTTTAAGAATGATACGGTGTGCTCAAAAAAATTTCACGAAGTTGGAAAATTTTGCCTTATTGCAACGGGTATGGTCATGATCGAATGTGCAAATTACAATGATGGATGTTGTTACGTATTAAAGTAACTGGAACCGGCATCAAGATTTTCCGTTGCGGTTTTTTCACGAGAATACGAGCGCTTGAAGTGAATGCAAAACAAATTTTCCAGTTTGATGGGATTTGCTTATGGCGCGTCACTGGTAAATGAGCTGGTAATCCGTTCAAAAGATACTTTGGTGCCAGAGGTTTTTCTTGAGCCGCGAAGCGGCGAGAAGAGAAAAACCTGTGGTTACCTTGGACTTGAATCTCACTTTCACGCAGACGCCAGGGTCAGGATCTGACCCTTAGGCTTGGATTGGT
>NC_090892.1:37379045-37389045 GCF_036669925.1 Montipora capricornis
CCATGGATCAAAGGAGTCCACAAAAGAAAATTAAAGTAAAAGACAAAAGAATTCTGAATCACCTTATTTATTGAAATAAAATATTAAGGCAAGCAACTACGAACCTCGCCTTCCAGATCTCGCCGCACTGGAGATCAAGAAGAAACATGGGAAAGGTGAGCACTAATTAACCTGCGTGGCAGGCGTTCGAAGGAGAAAGGGAGAACCGCGGGAGAACGAGGAGGGTGCGAGTGAAAGGACCCCCTAATTAATATTCATGCATAAGGTAGCTGCCAAATCTCTAACTGTCAAATGGCATCCAATCAAAAACATTCACAGGAAGATGCGCTACGCAGGAATGTGGTTTAACGCCCCATTATTGCAAAAAATCTCACGGCGGAGAGGAGTGTGAAACCAAAACACCGTCGCCCGAAAAAGGAGCAATCTTTCAACGACGTTTGTCAAGTTTGTGAAACGAGTTTACTGGCGGAATATGTCTCAACAAAATCGTGTGTGAATTTGTTCAGACCATCGCTGAAAAAGAAATCGTTTGCCTGAACGACTAACAAATGTGGCTGAAATCCATTGAAAAAAAAAAAAAAAAAAATTCGAAAATTCTTCACAACTTGTTTGCAACGTGTGTGTAAGGAAAATAAAAAAAAAAACTCTTGCATAATCTCGAGTTTCTATCCAAACGTTTTGAATCAGATCAAAACGACAGAGTTGGCGGCCTTTTTAAAGATTGTTTAGGAGAGAGCTCGAAAACAAACTGACGTTGAATTCAACCGCAATAGGTTGGTGTTGATTGACACAACTTTAATTTTAGCTAGCTAATCACGATTTTTACGATTAGAATCTGAGCGTAAAAAGATCGAAAAACAATAGCGCCCTCCCCTTCTCCCACACGCGCCCTCCTCGTTTTCCCGCCGATCTCCCTTTCCCTTCTCCTTCCCCTTCGAATGCTTGCCACACAGGTTAATTAGTGCTCACCTTTCACGTGAGAAGGCTGGAAGGCGAGGTTCGTAATTGTTTACCCCTAACATTTTATTCCAATAAATAAGGTGAATTTCCTTTGTCTTTTGTGGACTCTTTTCATCCATGGCTTCAGTACCAACTTCGCTCCCACGCCACCAAGGGACAAGGAGAAGTCTCAATGTGAATAATTCTCATAACTCAAGCCGTTCAAAAAAGGAGTGAAGCTAGTGGTACGAACTTTGTTGTCAGAACAATATCTGTAAAAATCAATTTTGCAGTTTAAAGTGCGTAATATAACATTTAACTCTTTTAGCTGAAATAAAACAACTGGATATCATCGACCTTTCTTTTTCTTATTCCTATTCCGGTTCCGGTTCCGGTTCCGGTTCCGATTCCGTTTCCGTTTCAGGATTCCAGGGTTTTCCATACGCGCATTTCTACCTCTCCAAATGAACCCATTCACAAAAAATCATTCCAGTACAACCTCCAAGTCTGATGGCAGTGACCACATCATTTCTCACTATTGTATAGATTTCCTAAGAACATCAACATCACTTTTGAATAATTTGCTGGGAGCATAAATAATATAAACAAGGAACAATTACAATGGCTTTACTTGATGGAGTTATCATAGATCAATGATAGTAATATCCAACAAAGTAATAAACTAATACTAAATTATTATTGACTCATTTTAGCTTATATTACCAAGTATGCCTTCATGATCACTTGATGTAACTAAGAATAATGTTTTGGTTCCGTTAAATGAAAGTCCTCGAAAATTTTAAGGTATTGTATCTTGAGAGTGAAATTGCACATGAGATAAATGCAGTGAACTAGGTTGGTCTCACACACAGATACACAAAATAGAGGTGGCGCGGCTGGTATTAAATTTCTGTCGACGTATCTGTTCAGATAAGATTGAAAACAGATGTTCTTTAAAAGGACTCAGGACGTCTGATAACTCTAAACGATGACTGAGAGAAAATGAAGTGACATACTTTCTTCCAGCGCCGCAATCGAAGCCTTCGAGTTCGAGGGATGTTTCGCAACCACGTTACAACATTTACTGCAGATAGCACTCCCTTTGCAACAAAGGAATCTGGTCTTTGCTCGGATTTTTTCGCACTTTGAGCATTTGTTGCGATACATTCACTGACATGGAGAAATAAAGCTAAAAAGTATAAAAGCTGACCCTTAGCAAACTAAAAGGACTGCTTACAAAGAGCGTAAATAACTAAACCGCCGACTAAAATGCTCCTTGCAGAATCTTTCCTCGCCACTTGAGGTTTAAATGACCATCTTCAACGGGTAGAAGCTACATAGAACGATCAAAGAAGCAGAGGTTGAAATCACCGCTGCGAAAGCCATCAAAGCGCGCGGTTGGGAAACTGGATACTACTTTGTTACGCTGTAAAAATGCTAGATTATGGGTTACTGGGAAAAAAGGGATGGAGGATCGAGGATCGAAAATAACAATAACAATAATGAGAAGAATAAGAAGAGGAGGAACAACAACAATCGGGATAAGAAAAGCATTGTACTTGATATGGGTACACCCAACAAATGTTCCGAAAAACAAAAATCACCAGAATGTGGCAGATGCCACAGAAATAATTCCTGAAATAATAGGTGCGTTCCATCACTTAATTCCTTAATCACTCCGGGAGTGATTAAGAAAGGTTCAGAGATAAACTGGACACAAGTTTATGATAATAAAAATCGAAGAATTTTTTTCAAAAAGGAAACAAAAGAAAAATAACAGAAAGTTGTAATGTTTAACTTACCGCGAGTACTACATGGCTAGAGATAGCAACCAAAACCTACTGATTCAACGTGTGGTCACTTACGAAAATTCGATCTCGTAAAGCGGAGAGTAAAGTGCAGGTTGCAGGTTAGGGTTGCAGGTCACTGTTTTACCATAACTGCAACAACCCAAACCTTTACAAAAATGCTAACCTTAGTATTAAATATTATTTCTGAGGCCTAATGGTAGCATTAGTAAAGGTTTGGGTTGTTTCAGCTACGATGAAACAATGACTTGCAACTCTAACCTGCAACCTGTAACCTACACCCTCCGCTCATAAACAGCCAGTTAAGAAAACAGACTCCGGCTGCTCAGTTTTTTTTTTCAGTCTGTCTAAAAAACAAGCCCACAAACGCAGGAAACGGGTTTTCTTTGGTTTGGGTTCAGTCGTCTGAAGTAAATGTTTCCACCGCGTTCACATGGGGAATACACGTGATCGAGTCTTCGAAGAGACGTATCGCACTACTTCACACTTGCTAGGAGACTGCGTTTGATTGGAGAGTACACTTGACAATCGATGCTTTTAATGTGAAGAACGCTCTCTCCTTGATAAGCAATGTTTTCCACAAGTCACAAGTTTAAATATATTAGGTTTATTTAATCACAATCTCGCTTGGTGCAGAGAATCCCACGCTATTGCAAATATTTTGAAATTTACATGAACGCCCTAGATCACGAAGGAATTTCCGGTGTCTGTAATTCTCTAATTGATTTGTTCTTCATAATATCTTAGGAAGAGAAATTGCCAATTACTTTAGTTCACGCAATCAACGACTATAACTTTCAGTCTTTCACATGAGTAGAGAAAGTTAGTTTACCTTTTCTGTTTGTTGCTTTCTCGCTACTTAATTTGGGAGGAGGGGGGCTTCATCACTAAAAAAGAACAGAAGATAGAGCAGAGATTGACAGATCTTCTACTGTTTGATTGCTCTTAATTTGTCCAAATGTTAGTGTCAGGGACTCTTTATTTTCAATATGTGTTCGGGACACCCAAAGCGCTAGCTGAAAGTAACCTTATTTTTTTTTGCTTTTGATCGAAGAAGAAAGAAAGAAAGATCCATGAAACAATTGGGGTGCTGGGAGGGCTCTTTGTAGAGCACTGACATTTACTCCTAATTAGGGGCAGTTATGTACTGTAAGAGTGTAAAGTGAGTTTAATTTTAAAGTGAAACTATGGATCATATAATGGTCTTAATTTCTGTGCACACAATTTATTTCCAGACTTGCTATTGCTCTTGTTTTACTTCTTTTAAAAAGCTCTAGTTTAGCTTGTGTGCGATCAAGCTAAACACTCCGTACAGCTTCAGATCATCCATGAATAGTAGGTGGTTAATGGGCTTCATTTTCCTTGCCAGTTTGTATCCAGCTCTCATTTTTCGAAGTACTAAGGTCAAGGGTAACATGATCACTAATGTCCACCTGCCCAAGAGCCATTCCTCCTGATGTCAATACTGTCTTCCAGTTCACCATGCTGTTGCTGATTATAGAGATCATATTCTTGGCAGCGCCAACCATCTCTAGGCATTTCAGGATCCATGAATTCAGCACCATATCATATGCCTTCTTGTAATCTATCCAAGACATTAACAAGTTTGTCAACCTTCTCCGGCAGTTCTTCAGGATCGCCTTGTCTACAAGCAATTGATCTTTAGTGCTTCGGGATCCCTTCCTGCACCCCTTCCGTTTATATGTTAGCAGTCCATTCCTTTCCAAGTGGTGGTATAACGTCTCTCCCATAACTCCTGTCAAGAGCTTCCACATCATGGGTGGGCACCCTTCGCTGTGTCCTTTTGTATCAAAACTGTTCCTTCCCTAACCATCCACTCTGGTACATTCCCTTGACGTATACAGTCTTGCAAGCATTCTTGCAATCTAAAGTGCAATCCTGTCAGTTTCTTAAACCAGAACCCCTGAACAAGAAGGGGGCCGGCTGCCTTCCAGTTTGCCATCTCAGTATTTATCTCTTACTTATATTATCACTGCAAGAATGAAGTATAGACAATATCTGAACAATTTAATCAGACAGGGGAACAAGGAAAATATCAATGTATAATATGCCTTGAGCATTGTCCTAATTGTGACTTCCAGCTCTTCTCTGTAGCCCAAAAGTTTGACAGATATTCTTTGGGCAACTAAAGACAAATCATTGATCTAAATTATCGTTATTTACTAGATTTTTTAATCTATGGAATAAACTTGCGTTAAAAAAAATTGAGAAAGAAACGAAAAAAAAAAGCCATCGCACTGGCACTTTTATAGTTATATGTAATTGTTTATTAAATACCTTATGCAAAAAAGCTGACAAACACAAAAATCTTGCCTTGGCATTTAAAGGCCAAGCTGTCAAAGAAGAAAAAACACATATTCCAACGATCTTCTTTGTATACATATAGGTTTCGCCATTGGCACTATTCCAGCGTTCACCACAAAAATGGACGCAAATGACTGCACTCTGTCACCTGGAAAAGCATAGCCAAATAGCAAAAGTTAATAAGAATTAAGCAATTTAACTTAGCGAATCTCAATATGACCCCCAATTTTTATGGTTTAAAAGCCTGGTAAGCTACTTACCTGTCAACTGTCCAAAGGGAAATTGAAAATCAGAGTACTAGTGCATTAATTAATCAGCAAGCATGTTGGCCGTAACCTCAATGTGCTAATTGTACAAGTCATACTCTTGTAACTTTGAGCTATAGCAATCACAAGGGATTATGTTCGATTCACAATGTGACTAGCAAACTGGAAGATCTAACATGGACCTTAATATATTGAAAAGCTGATATTAACGCTAAACATTCTTTCGCTGAACTAGAGTGATTTCTTTCACTATTACTTAACATATTTAAAAAGTAGGAAACAGGATGACCTTCACCACATTAATTCTCTTGCCGTAACCTGAGGCTCCCCCTCCGACATTACTTGCAGCGTCCTTGTAACGGCAATCTTATTATTTGTCCATTTGCTTTCTCAACTCCTGTACTGCGGGCTCTCCGCGATTTTGAAAGAATAGCATGTCGTGTCGATATCGCGCGTACATCGCGTATACATCGCAACATATCGCAATAACCTCGCGTCGTTGTTTTTCTCTTCCATCGTTTTTATAGTCAAGTTAAGCACGAAGTTGCTTAAGTTAAGAAGTTGGTTAAACTAAGAAGTTGTTGAAGTTAAGAAGTTCCAAGTCAAGAAAAAGTTTTTTATTTGTCCAATCTTCCGGGGATAAAGCCGCACACAAGTATTTAAATTATTCTCGTTGTACCAATTGTTGCAAGTTTCAAGTTTGCTGATTAAGCTTTAGGTTTTCGCTTTGTAAATAATTGTTTTTCCTTGCGTTTCTTACAATTTGGATTGTAATTTATTTGCTTTTTAGTTTTATTGAGTTTTTGTACTTGTAACTTCAATTTTATAATTTTCAGTTTTCACGGTGTGACGTGAGAGTCTTGTAAACATCACTAAACTTTGAATCAATCAAGCCTTCAACTTGAATTCTCCTTCACATCAGTCAAGGAATCTTGCTTGCGTTAAATCGCCGGAGCTATAATCCTCCAGACTTAAAGAATGATTTAAGAGCAGTTCTCTGAGAACGGCAAGGAAAGTTGGGAATGTAAATCTCAACTGCCCCTTCATTTTGTGTGTGGAGATATGTTGCCCGGGAAGGAAGGGGTGGGGGGGATGAACGAAAACAACCGTAATCGGACCCGCTGACGTACCGTTGCCATTGTAAGCGCCATTACCCACGACAGCTATAAGCCCATTGTGCAAAACTGTGCCACTTCACTTTCTCTGCGGACTGTTTGTGATGCGAATTTCGTTCAAACTATCAATAACAAATTGACGCAATATAGAATAAAATCCACTCACTTTTGATTTACAGAACACTTTTTTGTTCTCTCAACCTCTTTATTCCTAAGTTACATGATACATGTCAATCAAAGTTTCACTCCATACACATTCTTAAAAATTTGAAATTATCCGGTTTCACGCAATGAAGTATAGCCAGACTGCGCATGTGAATGTTCCTTGTGTGACGCTAATATTTGTATTCCGACAATCCCCCGCTACCCTTGACTCACTTTTAAGTCAAAGTTTTACAGCTTCGGTTAGTCATGTTCTGAATCCAGTACCATACCCCTGGTCGTCCAAGCAACATCCTATGTGGCAGCTCTGTGAGGTCTGTGGTTCCCAATATTCTCAAAAGCTCTATGGTTGACCCTTGTTACTTCCTGTGTTGCTGTGCTGACTTATATTGGGAATAGACTTTGAACAGGTCTGCTCATGCAGACTATTTTTCCTTTCGTGATTACTTGCACATTTCCTCCCCTTACCTTCTTGTCCTTTCCTTTTATGAGACTTTCTATAACTCCTTGCTTCCAACTATCCCTCTTTGTACCTTTCTAAAACGTTGTCACTACAGCACTTACCTTTCCGGTTCTAAAGATGCTTGCATATCATGCCTTGCCCGCAGATCTGTCAAATATTTCTACTGTCATCTCTTCCAGAAGTGTTGCAGCTTCTTATTCAGATACTTGTATCTTCTTGTACAAATGTTCTGACTTCCTTCGTCCTCCTCCTCAGTGTTGTCCATAGATAAAGTGTATTGCGGAGTTAAAACGTCCCTTTCTGGGCTGTTATAATCATATGTCAAAACGGTCTGGAATGGAGTGTACATTAAACTTTCACAAGAACTGTCAACAAATCATCATGTGTTAGTTTGGCATTGTCAAGAACCTTGCGCAGGCACCTTTTTCCAATTTTAACTATTCGTTCAAAAAATCGACCCCACCACGGGGCCCTCTCAAGGTTGGAACGCCATGTCAGGATGATGGTAAAACACTTGAAATTCTAACTTTCTCTGTCCCTTTGAACCTTCTGGCGTTGTCTGATACAATCAAAGAGGGTGTCCCCCATCTAGCAGTAAATCTCTTCAAGCAACACAGGAATACTGTTATCATAGTATTTCCTACGAGCTGACTTGCAAAGTTTTTTTTTGCTGACTCTGTTCCAGTAAACGTTGTACTTGAGAGTGTGGCCGGTTGACCAGGTACGCTGTCTCTCAGAGATCATGTGTTTAATGTCCTCATTAAGCCATGGTTTATCTTTGGAATGGGACTTGACTTTATACGATGGGAGATGTTATCCGTAGTAGATGTCAGAGTACGGGAGAAGTGGTCAAGCTGATTAATTACAGAGTCCATGCGATACAGATGAGTCCACTTTATAGTAGACAGAGCACCAGAAAATGCTTGTTTGTTTGCAGACTTGCATTTTCGTTTAACAGTATATACAGGCTGGGGATGGCCACCACGTAATATTGAAGACTGCAAGAGGACACATGAATGGTCAGATTGTCAAAATGGTGGGAGGATGCCAACTCTGTCGTAATACTTGGGCATAGAAGTGAATACTTTATCAAGTATGTTCTTGCCGCGTGTTGGTTCTTGCTTAATTAAGACCAAAAGATGAGATTAAAGTACCTGGCTTGAATTGATTAAAGTCGCCCATGATGGTGATTCCAACATTAGGGAAACGTTGTCCAAAGACTGGAACAGATGGATTCGCAAAGCATTGTCATTGCGGAGGATGGTGGACAGGTGCCAGTATTATGGAATTGATTCCACGAGGGAGTCGCGTGGGTTTTAAGGAGGTGTGTTCGGGTCCCTAACTTTACTCTTAGAACATGCAGGTCCAGAAATTGCAAGAGCTCTTTTTGCCAACGAAGCCAACGTGTATCCACATCAGATGTATCAGTGACAGAATCATTTAGACCAAAACAGCTGTGGATCTCGTTGCGCAAAGTGCCCTATGGACCATGCGCAGAGCTTTGGGGATGCGATGGTGGTCAAATTCGAGCAGGTCGTGATCTGTAGTCAGCCCAGCTTCCGCTACTTGTAAGTAGATCAATGTTTCCTATGTGGTTCGACTCATTGGTGATCACTAGGTCCAACAGGTTGGCACTTCCCTTGCAGCCAAGTTAAATTAACATTATCTTTCATCCAACATGACCTCAAGAAAAGTAAAACCACAGGTAATAAAGACTTTGAATTAAGGACTGTGCCACCTATTGTTATTACCCATGCGTTCTGCGCATCACGCAATCATTTTTTCACGCACTGACTTTATATTTTTCAAGTTAAATTACTTTTTTCCGCATTTTTAAATCGAAATGCCTTAGAAGATTTATTCGGTTGCATTGCAAAACAAATGTATCTTGTAGCAAAAGACCCCCAAAAAATCGTAATGGAACAGTTGTCTCTGCGAAAAATTGAAAAAGATAGAAACAATGATTGATCGGAGCGAGAAAGTGGACGGTGCAGAAGAAATAATTTCAATAGAGCCGTCTTCATTAAGTCCACCACTCAACAATGAAACAGGACTATTTATTATCGAAATGAAGAAAAGCTTTATACAGTAAATTCTTCGAAGACTACCACACAGGGTCTGGGATGAATATTTTCAGTGCACAATTTTATTGTTTTTGTTCCGTATATGCCCAATAACGGACGTAAGTACTGAACAAAACCTAGTGAACGAATTTTAATGGACTTCAAAAATCTTTCAAAGGCAAGTAAGCTCACCGCAAGAAACGACTGACAATGCTAGTAGCTTGGTGATCACTTCGATTCAGCGCCGTAGGGGATGGATTCTATTGCAAGGTACAACGAAAATTTCGTAGATTTGTCACTCCAAATATCCTCACAACGTTACTCTGGTCAGTTACGCGCCACGTTTGAAAAAAAGGTCCAATCTTTCCAAAGAATCACGAAAAAAATCCACTCAAAAAGTGAAAAAAACTTTTTCTTCTTTGTAGTGAATACCCCAGAGTGCAAGACAAAAAGATACAAATTTCTTTATTCACCGGGGAGGGAGCAGTGACAAAATTGCAAAAATCAGTCCACAAAACGGTGGGAAAAAAACATTTAACGTTTAAAATTATATAAGATGAACGTTTGAGGCGCATTGATAAAGGTCGTCTTATTTTTAATAACTACAGAGAAGGGCTGTCAGGTTCAAAAAAGGCTCTGTCTTCACGTTTTTGTGATTAAAAACACATTCATAGAATCATCCTGTTGCAATTTGCTATTCATTTTAAAGATCTCTGACATTCCTGTTTTTACTGTAAGTAAACGTTTGTAACCTTTAAAAGCTGTGAAAAAACTCACGTTTCTTTGTTTAAGGAAAAAAGTTTCTAAGTGTCTACTTTTTCAAAACACAAACCTTATTATCTCCGAAAAAATGCTTGGT
>NC_090892.1:37394045-37399045 GCF_036669925.1 Montipora capricornis
TAAATAACTTGATAGCGAATGCAGTATTAAAGCGACTTACAAACTGAACGTTTCAAAGAGAAATATTTTTTATTTGAATTCTATTTCCAAACCTCTTGTCTAATGAAAAATGACCTCTGTATGTAAACAGAGTCGGTGTCACAAAAATAGTGTTTCGTTTCCGGAATGGTAAGGGCAGGAGAAAATATAGAATACTGTAGTGTGGGTCACTTGGCCTGTCATTATTTCGCTTCATGTATTGAAATTCTCGGGAAATAAAGATATAAATGTGAACGCAAACTCTCTGAACGGTGAGAAGCCTGTCAAGGAATATTAACCATTAATGTCACTGTTCCTTGGTATCAACATGCATAATTAGCTTTTAAACACGTAAGGCAAGGCGCAATGGAACGAGACAACAGACGGATTGGCGTTTTTTTTAGGGAAACACTGCCTTGCGGCTGGTTAGCCTATGCGACTTCCAGATTGCGTGACATAGAACAACCTCACTTATCTCCCCAGCACTACGAGCTGAGTGGTAAGCAGGAAGTGCTGGATCGGACAAGAGTATTGGTTAGTAAGCAATGAACAAAGGCAACGAGCCAACAAGCTTGGGGGAAGTCGCTGCGCAGACTTAACCACACCACACAGGAGCGACCCAATTTTAATGACGGCAAAGCGATAAATCCTTAAAGCGATAAAGACCTTGAACGGCCGACTACAAAGAACGCGAAGATAACTATCGCGACATGAATAGCCCTTTTAGTACGGTCACGTTCCATTTACCGTATTTTACTGATAGGGCAGTAAAATCTCCTTTAAAGAGAAGAACAGATACTTGTTTATGTGCAAAATACAACGAAGCATAAAGTCTACAAATGCCTATTTTACCTTCAAATACTTACCCCTGCATAACATTTCAAATTCCGTTTTCCGTGAATCTTCTCATGATTACATGTGTTAAATACGAAGCATGGAAATTACTAGCTTTACAATCACTGGTGCCTCGTTAATCCAATTTATTACTAAGACTTGTTTGCATTACTAATTAACACGAAAAGGGGTAACTTGGGAATTTTTAACAATATATCCTTTAATCTAACCCAAAATCATTCAGATATCCAAAACGTCCTACGCATGATCCATTTCCTTCGCTTTTGGGTATGTCAAAACCCAGTCGAGGTCTGCGTTTAGTTTGTCTGTTTTATTCATTTTTTATTTTTTTCATTTTTATTTATTTATTTATTTTCCGTGTCGGTAAAAGTCTTGCCTATCACTCCCCTGGTAAGTGGTGTCTTTGTGCATAGAGCCTTCTGCGCGTATTTTCTTAGGATCGAGAGGGTAGTGGAACTGCGTAGATTTCTCTGGTGGACACAGTAGAATCATTAACTTAGCCTGCAATGCCGTCGAAAGTCATGTAACGCGAATGGCGTTTTAGTGGATCCTTAAACAAAATATACCCTTATGGAGCTCAATAATGGAAAGTCAGTTGGATAAACTAGGCAGGAATCTCAAAAGCGACGAGTACTCGACTTCGACAACAATCTATCGCCCGTCGAGACGAAATCAAGGTGGGCTGTATTTACCTGAACTACATGGTAATTTGACACGATTGAGTTTCTTGTCTTCACGCACGCATTGAAATAGGAAGAGGTTTTCGCCTCTAAGAGCAAATATGTCGTTTGTTTCAATAAATTTTTCGCTGGAAAAGGATTCTGTTGTATTTTCTGCCTTTGTGAATTATAATATCATGTTGTGTATTGAATTTTCGAGCTTAAGGTTGAAATGTGATATGGGAGAAGTTTTTTACTATTGCTATGTAAGCAGGAAAGGTTCACAGGCCTGTTGGAAGCGTGCTTGAGTTTCAACAAAATGAGCCCCAAAATCAGTGAAAACTTGTGACACAGATGAATAATAAAGTAGCTGCTATTTCCAAAATGATGGAATTACTTGGTGATAAATAACGTCGTACGCGTCTTGGAGAGTAAATTTTGACTTTGCACAAACAAGAGTCGGGCGATTGTGATCTTTGTTTTGACTTCGCTCATTTCATTGTCAAACTTTATAACACTTGACAGAAAAAGAAACTTACAAAAACCCGGTATCTTGCGATCATGACTAAAACACCACACGAGTACATACGGGTAACATACGAGTAACATACGAGTAACATACGGAACATACGGATACATACGAATACATACGACTAACATACGACTAACATACGACTAACATACGAGTAACCTACGAGTAACATACGGATACATACGACTAACATACGGATACATACGAATACATACGAGTAATACGAATGTTTTTCTCATAAAGGAAGCTCTAATTATATGCCTTGCAGGTATTTTTCACGTCAGCAAACACGTACCTGGCTCAGTTTGAGGGGGGAGGGAGGGGATGTTGATCAACCCCCCAAGGCTTTCGTTAAATTTAGTCACAGTAAAATAAATTCACATGGAGTGCAAAACCCTTAGCTTGCGCCACAAGATGACAATATATTTTGGATGTCGCTTATGTCGTGTGACGTCATCAGATTCGCCATCTTGATTTCACTATTTCAGCTTAAGTTCCCTATGATAAATCAGTGCAAAAAATCAGTGCAAAATCAAGCCAGAAAGCTTAAATGGGGTAAAAGATTATGACAGACCTGCTCTGACTTCCTTACGTGTCTTAAATGTAAACTGGCTTGACAGTCATAATCATCTACGAGAGCAACATCCAAAATATACTGTCATCTTGTTGCGCAAGCTATAGGCGGCGAAATACGAGATACAAAAACCCTAAACTTGGCGCGCAACATTATTTCGTTGCAAGTTTGGGTCGATTTCTCCCGTTTTTCACCTTGCATGATCAACTTGTAGCGCAACAAAAACATTTGTTGCGGGTTGAAGAAAGTTATTGCGAAAAGTAGAGCGCAAATCTACTCTGAGCAACAAATTTTGGCTTTGTTGCTCGTTTTTCATCAAGCTCACAACTTGTCACGCAACAAATGTGCTCTTGTACTAGTAAATCAACCACTCAGCGCCCTGCATTTCTTCAACCCGCAACAAATGTTTTTCTTGCGGGTCAAGTTGATCACGCAAAGTGAAAAACGCGAAACATCGACCAGAACTTGCAACGAAACAATGTTGCGCCACAAGTTGAGGGTTTTGTATCTCGTCTTTCACCGCCTTAATGGTTTTGCACTCCATGTGAATTTATTTTACTGTGACTAAATTTAACGAAAGCCTTGGAGGGTCTATCAACACCACCCTCCCCCCCCCCCCCTTCCTCAAACTGAGCCGGGTACGTGTTTGCTGATGTGAAAAATGCTTGCAAGGCTTATAATTAGAGCTTCCTTTATGAGAAAAACATTCGTATTACTCGTATGTATTCGTATGTATCCGTATGTTAGTCGTATGTTAGTCGTATGTCAGTCGTATGTATTCGTATGTATCCGTATGTTCCGTATGTTACTCGTATGTTACTCGTATGTTACTCGTATGTTACCCGTATGAACTCGTGTGATGTTTTAGTCATGATCGTATCTTGCCATCATTTGACGCAGATGCTTCACTGTTTGGCGAGTAAACATGCCGCGGTAACTTAATTCGATTTTTCAATTTACTTGAACGTAACAAAAATCTCCCAAAATGTTTGTCGCTGATCGTAACTTTGGAGCAACTTCAGAATACCCGTCCACTTATTTGCATATTGCCTTCTGCTCTTTAAGAGCGAGACTTTGATAACAATACACACTATTCAAATGCTAATAAGTGGACAGGTATTCTGAAGTTTAGCCGTAACTTTTTATATTCTATATTCACGGTTCAAAATTAATGTTGTTTTCATGTCGTAAATATTTTATTCTCGATCGACCGTCCGGGAAACTTCCTTCTGCTCTTTCTAAAAACTGTGTATCAATAGTTATTTGCTTTTTCATCAATATTTGTTTTGCATAAAGCAAGCTAACAAAATCGGTACCTCGCTGAGTTCGCATTTGTTAGCGTTAATAGTATTTTCGGTCAGATGCTTCTGTTTTTTATGAGGGGTTTATTGTTTTGGTCTCCCATCCTAACACTAACCCCGCTGAACCCCTAGGGCTTAACTTCAGTGAAGTTTAGTATTACAAAGCTGTCAGATGCTCAGAGGGGACACCTTCTGCGAAAACAAAACAAGAACATTCTTTTACAAATCGTACGTACCGGGTATTCCTGATATCTGTATTAAATGTAACTTCATTTTCCAAATGGTCTGGATAGCAAAAGTGTTGCTAATATTTTTAAAAATACACACACTTTTAAGTTTAAGGAACATGCTTCGATCTTTCAAACATCATTTTGCATTTACCTGTTCATCCACGCTTTTGGAAAAGTGTTGCATACCACGTACTTACATTTAAACGCATACCTGAGGTAGCTCCTATAGCTGTGTTTACGAGGAAGTGATCTCCTTGGCTAGTAATACGATGAAATGTGGATGACCTCGGTACATTGCTAACCAAATACGTTCCAGCAAGTTTCCTCCTTTTTCTGCTGTTATAAAATAGACGTCTCAGCCTTTTCTCTGTAATTCTGCTCGGTTCTCGGGCACGTTTATGTCAATGCACACGCAAATCACAACTAAAGTAAACACACGTTGTGCTTATCGAGATCTGTATTTCTCCTTTGGAATCAAGTCTTTATTACCATTGAAAATCAATTAACTGTACAGCCTTTCAAACTACATCACATTTATTTTGTAAAGAGCTAATCAGTCTCCACTGATGACATCCAATCTTGTAAAACTAGAACAGAACTATATACACAAGATGGCAGTGAACACGATCGCTAATATGGCTAGTTGCACAAAGGATATAAGCTAGACCACTACAAGCAACAAAACTGTTTAACAATAAAAAACAAAAAAACGCAATAGACAGAAAACTCATCTCCGCAGTCAATGGTACACTGAGCGGGAGGCTGTTTGTTCGCAGTGAAAATGGTAAAAGCGTGAGGCCATTTGTTCGCTGTGCCAATGTTTTTACTTTG
>NC_090892.1:37404045-37406545 GCF_036669925.1 Montipora capricornis
AATTTGGCAGTCATCAGCATACAGATGGAACTGAAGGCCATGTTTTCGAATTATGTCACCAAGGGGGGCCGTATATAAGGTGTAAAGAATTGGACCCAGTACAGATCCTTAATTGCGGCACTCTCCATTGCAGTTAACAAAGGATGATCTGGTATTTTCCACTTGGATAAACTGTCTGCGATCCTTTAGATAGGATGCAAACCAATGGAGAGCATTTCGCTTGATGCCATATCGAGTGTTTAGTCGACTTAACAAGATGACATGGTGGACCGTGTCAAAAGCGGTTGATAAGTGAAGTAATAAGAGAAGAACACTTTCCTTTTCATCAATTGCATTAAAAATATCTGAGTGCACTTTTAAGAGAGCGGTTTCCGTACTATGAGCCACTTTATAGGCAGATTGTAACCTTTCTTGAGGTCCGTTAGCATTTAGGTAGTCAGTAAGTTGGCAGGCTACAGCTTTCTCGGTGACCTTAGACAACAGTTTCAAATTAGAGATAGGTCGAAAATGAGAGAACAGTTGATGGTCGAGAGAGTCCTTTTTAAGCTTGGGTCTCACCATTGCATCTTTAAAGTGGCGCGGTACGTTTCCCGTTGTTAGTGACAGGTTGACGATTCTTGTAATGACAGGTAACAATGTATCTAGACATTCTCTTAGTAAGATGGAGGGTAACGGATCTAGATCACAGGTCTTAACGCCAGATGAAACTAAATATTTTCTGATGTCATTAGTATTTGCAGTACAAAAATCTGTAAATTCCGATTGACAGCAGAGGAGGTCAGGTAGTGGGTTAAGTATAGATTCTGAATCATGAGACAAATTACACCGCATCTAAGATATTTGCTCGTGAAAAAAGGCAGCAAATTCGTTACGTCGTTACGTTATTTTTGTTACGTCAGCATGACCAAATCTGTAAAATTAACTGCGAATTTTCTCACGTTCCCTTCAGTAATTTTTTTTGAAAATTGGCTCAGTTCTAACCACATACAGTTCTTATGAAATACCCGAAATTTGTTCAAATCTGTCAGAGCTAATCGAATATATTTAGAAAAATGACAAATTACAGAATATTGGCAAAACCGTCTGAACGACCTTGACTTTTTACCACTTCAAAATGTCAGGCAATATTATTTCCATAATGTGGCAAAGAATAAACAAAAAATTCAGCGAAGAAAACTATAAAATAAAGAAGAAATTTAGGTCAAAAATAAGAATATTTATTTATTTCTTTGATCGTGAGCGGGCGGTATCCTGAGAATCCTGCAATCTGATTGGTTCCGGGAGCGGGCAGTATTTTCCTACTCCTGACCACGGTCATGGTAACCAACTACGCTAAGCGCAGAGTGAAGTTGCGAATTGAAAAAGCGAAGTTTCAATTTGTCTTAATTGTTTTTTGCAATAGAGTAGTGTTATTGTTCAACTTTCTCATAAAAAAAAACAATGGATTCTGACGAAAGCTATCACAGTGAAAGCGAATTTTATTACCCAAACGAAGAGACAATGTGTAAAATAAAAGCATGACTTTTCCAGTTTTCTGGATAGTTTCTCCTACCTTCTAAAAATAGAATTTAGAAATAAATAAAAATGTTATTCACCGGCCTTGGTCGGTCCGTATTGGGAAAAACTGTGCCCTCTGTCTCGAGTACGGCCCTCGGTCTGCGGCCTCGGGCCGTACTCGAGACCTCGGGCACAGTTTTTCCCAATACGGACCTCCCGGCCGGTGAATAACACTATGTCTGCCCGCAATTAGGTTTGATGATGCCATGGTAACCGTTATGATGTGAAAATTGACACCAAAAAAATAAGCCTTATTATATCGGTACCCATACTGGTGAATCTCTACAGGGAAAACTTTAAAAGAAATTAACTAGGTTTCCTTTTGTAACTCATGCCCAGTAGTATGGGTATTCGCAAATACTCTTGGGAGCCACCTTAACCTTACTAGCAAAAATAAATGCAAATGAACGGATGGATGCAGCGACGGACACACGTGATCATAAGTTAAAGACAACTAGTTATATTAAGATCACGGAAATCATATTTTCATTAGTATTATTCAGTGTATTTCAATTTTTCCTGCAGTTAACCCCGATTTTCCCCGAGACCCAAAATCCTACACGGGCTGTTAAGATGTATGTGCGTAAGTGATTTCCGTCATCTGATTATCTATAAAATTGTGAAATTTTCACTTCTTAGACATCTGAGACAAGCAGCTCAAGTATGGGGTGTGCAGTTTATGGGTGGGCTCGGCTAAGTATGGGTTTAATTGGTTCTATTTTGTTTCAGCCTTTGACACAATTGAATATTGATGTTACTTACTATCATAGAGATTACGTATACTTGTACTAACAAACAGCACTGCGTCAAAAATATTGTAATCGCACCAAGTGCCCTCTAAATGACGGAAGTGACCGGATGTTTCAATCGTACCCAAATGGTACTTGATACTGCGAGTCTTTTTAAAAAGGGACGTTTCGGGAGAAAGTAACTTTACCTTATT
>NC_090892.1:37409045-37414045 GCF_036669925.1 Montipora capricornis
TGAATTTCTTGCTCCAAATATCGATGCAACGTTACGGTGATTACTTAAAATCCACTCTCCGAAAAGGATCTAATCTTCAGGCCCAAACAATCAAGAAAATATTCACTCAAAAAGTGCAAAACTTTCCTCTGTACTTATTTCACATCCCAATAACGTTAACCCAACTAAAATCTACTTTTCTGCGTAGTCATACCCTGCGAAAAATTTCGTCTAATTAGGCGGCACCGTCTTTAAGTTGTGTCACACGGCATGGCAACGGTTCATCGAACTTGCTGACATTTTCCAAAGAAGGAGGCGAAATTGCAAGCGAAATTGCAACGAAATTGCCAGCGACGAAATCTTAAGCCATCCCATAAAATGAGAAAAGCCTATGGCAAGAAGTTATCAAAGGGGCTCAGAAGTTGTGCAAATGATCAATGCCTTATAGTTCTTTCACATTCGTGCATATGCTTGTTCAATAATAATAATAATAATAATAATAATAATAATAATAATAATAATAATAATAATAATAATAATAATAAAACATTCGCAAAGTACTTGTCTCACAGGTGATGCAGGTATCGGAAAACTACCGTGCAAATCATTCCACTATGTGCAAAATAGACTTAAATGGTCTTAAGGTAATTCCTTAGTATTGCATTGCGCATCCCTACTGCGCACGATTTTCGCGTCATTAGCGTGCGCACATGAGCACGTGCGCATACAAAACGTAAGAGATTTCGGTCAAACTAAACCCGATAGCGAAATAAATGCTCCTTTTCTCTCAAACGAGCACGGTGATCCCCGATTTTTTTTTCAGGTATTTGCTAAGAACAGTCTAATAAAGAACACATTTGAAGAAGAAAAAAAGTTTGATAGTAGAAAATGAATCTTTTTTGGAAAACAGTTCCGTACTGGGTGTATTTTTACCCAAGGCGAGCACTTCAAGCTAACCACGGAAGTGTCCCAAAAAGTGCAATATTCCCACAACCAGGGAATCAAAGTCGGCGTAAATGAAGCATTACTGCTTACGTAAATAAAAAAAAACTTTATTTTCAAAATAAAATTTTGTGTCTTTAAAGTAACCAAGACTTAATTCTGTATGAAGGTGATTCGAATTTTTAACGCGAAAACAGTAAAAATACCCATTTTAAGAGCCTGCTGACGCGTAAACAAGCATGGTGACCCCATTATTTTATTGCATTTTTTTAATGTTCATATCATGAATGTTAATTATGCCATGTTTCCAAAAAAGTTTGATAGTAGAACAATTTCAAGGGAATTACCATAATTGCGGTCTCACGAAAAACGTCGATATTTTACTTGTGGACTCTAGAACAAAGATACCTTACCTAGAATACATTGAACAAGTGATTAACATAATTATAACGAGATCATTCTTCCACTGGAGATAGCTTCCATTGGGTACTCCTTTGCCAATAGCTGTGTAGCTTAAATCTTTAACTCCTGAAATTCCGAAAATTTAAACTCATCGTTGTGAAGTCTCGGCCCAGTCTCATCGATGCACATCTTGATAACTGGCTATTTTTTGTGACGCGGATGTGAGAAAAAAACTTTTCCAGAACAATAAATTTCTTGATATATTTGTTTGTTTGTTTGATATTGTTATAAGTAATTCTCTCAAATTGTAACTCTTCCTTTTTTTATTCTCCCCTCTTGTCTTAACAGCGCATCAAGGAAAGTATAGAAGAAGAAAGATTGATTTTCTCCACTGCCCGGAGGTCCTTTATAAAGGTGAATGTACCAAAACTTTAAATCCGTTTAGGAAGCACGATAATATTCAACATTTTAGTCGGTCATTATCTGGTATTGTGTTCCCAAAACCTCTGAAATGGGTTGCACACGCAATTATAACTACACATTTGGAAAGTTGCAACTCTGTTTCTTTCTTGCCCCACAGCCCGACTTGTCACAAGAGCTAAGACAGATGATCATATTATACCTGTGTTAGGCAAACTCCACTGGCTTCCTACTAAATCTAGAATTAAGTTTACGCTCAGGTTTATTTCCTACTACTACCACTGATTTACACAGAGGAAACAGAAAGTTAACAGAAATTACAACACAAGTCATTAATTTTTTTTCTACAGATATCACAGCATTAAGTTAAACTAGACTCTCCATGAGTATAAACTGGGTTGCCTGTGGTATGTGTTACACAAAAAATAGAAGGCATTGAGTTGGGTGGTATAGAGTGTTTTCACTCTCGTGATCAGTAACCTTGTTTTTCCACGGAAACAAAAGAAAACGTTTGCATGATAATAGAACTCAATTCCCGGGGGATTAGTTGGGGACACCAACATGGCCGCCGTTCCTTTGTTCAGGGACACCAACTGCTGTGACGTCACGTGAAAACACTCTATTGACCTGCAGCGCTCCAGTTAATTTTTTTTTTAAGTGAGGGGTCCTTTAGACCATTGGAGGGGTCACCTAGACGTCGTGCCAGCAGTAGCCCTTTGTTCTCACATTGATTATTTTGCAATGTCCTGTCCCGTTTTATTTTGAGGTCTTTTACTATATTAAGCTGTGGTAATAAATTCGGTTCAAAGATAACAAAACTGTACCGTAAAAGCAGGGAGTAACAATAAAAGGCAAGCTAAAGAGAAACCCTGGATGCCAGAGATCCTAAAAAAAATTTAGAAATATGCTGGGTTGGTATCGCAAAAACTCAAGAAATTAAACCACATACATGTATTTAAAAATAGAAGAACCGTAGCCAGGGTAAAACATATTAAAAAATTATTATAAAAAACGTTCACTGGCTATATACAGTTAAAAACTTTCGAGCTTTCGGCTGTCAGGCTACAGCCTTCAATGGAAATGAATGGAAAAAATGATGACAACTACAATATATACAAAAATAGGTGAGAAAAAAAGAATATAAAAACGGGAAAAAATATTTGTCAAAAAAACTAATTGTTCTTTTTTAAAAGAATGGAGTATTGATTAGGGAGCGGCCTAGAATTGTTATCTGCATGATCTATCGAAGCGGTGTGCCAAGATTCCAGTGTCTTGCGGGTACGAGAAGAACCCTTGTCAATCACTTGGGAATTTTTAAAGTCAATAGAGTGATTTGAAGACCAAGCGTGTTTAGCGATGTTGGAGCCTCTTGCGTAAGACTTCACATTCCTCACATGTTCTTTTTTTCTGGTTTCAAAGAATCTGCCAGTCTCGCCAACATAACTCCATGGGCAGTCGGCACAAGATATTTAAAAAAAAAAAAGAAATATATCTTGTGCCGACTGCAATAGTTTGACTATACAATTCCTCTGAATTATCAAGGGTCAGAAATTTTAACCAGTATTTCTTTACACCAAATGCAAAAAGGTCAGCCCCTTTTAACTGACTAGGGGCTGAAAATTCTGCACCTCATCAGTATGGCAATAAAATTAATATTAGTATTAACACAGCGTCTTTTTCTCAATAAGTATTCTTTCTTTCAAACTTTATTAAAAAAAGTAGTGTCAACACTTACCTTTATGAGTGCTCAATCTCACATTAGTGCAATAAATTATAATAATTTAACCGGTATTTTTAATTTATAAAGGTCAAATAAAATACATGCTAGTTACACAATGCGTTGAGTAGTATACCATGCAATACCCTACAAGTCACTTGAATATATTTTCTTGGTAATGAGGTATACACACTTGCCTAAAGGCTTTTGGTATCAACAAGAAAGTACAAGTGAGTGGGATCCCAGATATTCCATGGTATACCACAAGAAAGGGTTGCATAACTATTTTATAACATGCCATAGAAAATACAGCGGCCAGCAAGGCATGATGGAAAGGCTGGATTTGATACCGTTGAGTTGCACTGATCGATGGGAAGGTTCGGTGGAATACTGACGAATATACAACGGCTTTCCTGTATTCTGATTGGCTGCATGTTCAATGGCCTGGTTGCAAACAAACTACTTCTTGCTTAATAGAAAAGTATAAACTATCGCATAACTATTGAGTAGACAACTAAAACTACTCTAGTTGACAATGGTTTTTTCCCCTGATATTCTCAAGGAGGTGCCACCTCGTGTCTTCTGTGGTATCCTCATTTATTAACACAAAAAGTCTCTTCAGCCAAACAACTGCACGCATTCCGTCTCCTGAAAGTGAAACAACATACAGCATTGCAATAAAACGTAATGATGGATTACATAACACATGTACTGATAAGATTTAATCCAACAACTAAAAGAATTAAGTTAGTAGCATGTGTCCTGGCCACACCTGAAACAATTTTGTGTTTTCTGTATATAAAGCAAAATATTGAACTTGAAATGTAAAACGGGAGCTGGTATGTAATGGATTGCAGGGGTTTTAAAATTAAAATTAAAGCACATAGAAAGAACCCAATTTTAGGAATGTTTTTCTTAAGCACGGTAAGATATAAGTCAATAAGCATTATGTTTAATTTAGCATACTAAAAATAAAAAGGGGTGCTAAAATTAACTGATAGTTCCAATTTTCTTGATCAATGAAAACATTGTGCTCAGGCAAAGGTCTATTAAGTTTTTGTTGATTATATATTACATTGTAAGTTATTATGCCAGATTTTATGCGGGTATCTTAAGACTACTGTAAATTAAGACCCTATCAGATCTCATAAACTATTAGGTCCCTGTCGGGCGTATGGAAAACCCGGAAATCCGGAATCCGGAACCAGAATGAGAACAATAAAGGTCGATGATATCCAGTTGTTTTATTTTAGCTAAAAAAGTTGAATGTTACATTACACATTTTAAACTGCAAAATTGCTTTTTAAGAATATTGTTGTGACTACAAAGTTCGTACCATTGGCGTCACTCCTGTTTTAAACGGCTCAAGTTACGAGAGTGATTGACATTGAGACTTCTCCTTGTCCTTGGTGGCGTGGGAGCGAAGTTGGTACTGAAGCCATGGATGAAAGGAGTCCACAAAAGACAAAGGAAATTCACCTTATTTATTGGAATAAAATGTTAGGGGTAAACAATTACGAACCACGCCTTCCAGCCTTCT
>NC_090892.1:37416545-37421545 GCF_036669925.1 Montipora capricornis
TTGTATTACGCCAATATCCACTTCGTCTTAGTTGTCCAGGACGTCTAAACTAAACTAACTAACTAAACTAACTGACTAAGCGGCATTTTTTAACTCTTTACTAATTTCAGCTATACCTCATTGGCACCCTTTTTTTCAATTAATTTTCATCTAGGTCAGTACTTCAGCAAACTACAGTTAATACTGAAGAACCTTGTCACTTCGCATAAGCATTTCACATCTTATGCATTGTATTGTAAGTCAGATCTTATTAAGGGTTACTTTGTGAGCACCATTTGGATTCTAATCTCCTGTCTTTGGCTATTACATGTGCGTACACAAAGCAATTCATTCGGCAATGTAAAATCGTTGTTTAACGTCACGTCGTTTTAAGTTTATGGTCTGTTCTGTAATGTTCAGTTCGCTATTAGCTAAGATTAGAAAGTTACAGTACCTTTAATTTGTAGTGTGATTTTTCGTTCTTATTAGGCGCGAAGGTATCGATGCTTCCTTCTCAGCGCACTCTAAACATAGGCGCCCCAAGCTCAGTGTCAGCGAATAATATAAGGATTTCTACGGGAAGACAAGACCTGAGACATGACAAGATAATTTTACAAAGAAATTCTCAGGTCTTCCCTTAAAAATCCTTATATTCCCTCATACTGTGCTTGGGGCGCTTGTGCTCTAAACACCGAGCTGTAACCGGAGTAATGACATGTTACACAAAGCTTATTCAGCAAGACGAACTAAACAGATGTTTGAGCGAAACGAGGTTTATGCGTTGTTAAATGCGGAACTTTACTGCGGAACTGAGTTAGGGCGCTTGTGTCAGAACTGGCTGCGGCCAGACCCGTCGGTTTGCAAAGAAAATGCCACACTTAGAATGAACGCTTGCATGATAACCTCTGACATTCTCCTGGAGGAGTAAATTTCCGCTTGCGCGGTCAGCTCTGTCAAATAAGCGCCTAAGTGAATGACTAAAACGAAATACTACACGTACCTGGATCATCCCTTTTCTGACTGAGCAGAAGAACATACTTCACACAAAATCCTATAGCTTCTCCACTCGTACTTGTTAAGGGAACACTGTTCATAAAAACTTAAACTTGTGCTCTCTCAGTTGCTAAAATCGTCCAAAATCTCTCTTTGATATGCCTCATTTTGAAATTTCAACTATCCTTCAATACTCGACTCGGAGAGTACGTGTATGGCTGGTCCTACTTTACAGGCCTATTTGCATTGGGCAGGAAATTAATAAAAGTTGAGACATTTGACAGCTGTTGACAATCCAAAGCCGACAGACAGAAACAATCATTGACGAGAGCGTTCTGTTTTATGTGTGGCAGACGTATTTTAATGAAAATATCTAAACATTTGTCACAAAATAAAGCAAAAAAATAAAAAAAATAAAACGATCTGTGTCCTTTTTTAACAAAAAAGGCTCAAATTAATACATTTCGAGACAATCAACAGATCGATCTGCAACGTGTCATAAACGCAAATCTGACATTTTAAATTAACAAAAGACTCGTCACTGGCATATGTCTTGTTATGTATCGGAAACGGAATGCTATCGTTGCAGAAGAGCATTTGTTTTTCCATGTCCACACAATTGTTCACACGTATGCCCAGCATAGGAAACCCAACAAGATACATTTCTTTCCTTACATGAAGGTAACTGCTATGGTAAGGGTAAGAACTGTTAACCCAACACAACTAAGCGAATAATGTCCTTAACGTTCATAGTCATTTAAGTAACTTGGAGCTGTTCTAACTCTTGTAGAATAACGTCTCTCTGGTTGAGTAGGGGGCGACATTCCAGGAATACCCGCTGACAAATGGTGGCAGATTATGACTTCTAGAATTCTGTTAACTCATATCTGTGCCAGATAATGCAGCTTTGACTGGGGATCCGGAGACAGATTCACTCTCTATTCCTGCTGGGTCATTCACTGGGAAACTGGTCAGACAACCCAGGCTGCTCATTCACCCTACTTCTGATAAGCTGATCTATGTAACTTTTCCAGAGTTGACCTTGAATATTTACCATGTAATTCCTTGACCGAAGCACTTGTGTGACAATGCCTTGCATCCACTTTCCTCTTTCACTGTAATTTCTGGCCATAATTTGGTCCCCCACTTGTAGATTGTGTAGTTGTCGATCACTGATTCGCTTCACGACAGCCTGTTGTTTTGCGTCAACATGTTTGTGTACTGAGGGAGTCAGCAGATCCAAACGAGTACGCAGTCTTCTTCCCATGAGTAACATTGCAGGTGACTCACCAGTAGTTGAATGTGGGGTATTACGATTCCTTAGTAAATATCTTGCAAGTACAGTGTCCACATTTGTCCCTGTAAAGTGAGCTTGTTTCAGCGATGTCTTCAAAATCTGAACGAACCTTTTTGCCTGGCCATTAGTAGACGGTTTACATGGTACTGAGGTTCCGTGTCTTATTACATTTTGTGCGCAAAATTCTTGAAATTCGGAAGAAGTAAACTGGGGGCCACTGTCCGATACTAGTATTTCAGGCAAGCCTTGTTGTAGTATTCATCTTCCCAACTTACGGGTTACGGGTACTTACTGCATGCATTCACTAGTACTAAATACATGCGTCCTGCGACCGGCCCTGCGAAATCTACGTGGAGACGAGACCAAGGATGAGAAGGGAAAGTCCAAGGATGGACAGGTGCACTTGGTGGGTTGGATTTCATGGACTGACAAATATTGCACAATGAAACCATCCTTTCAATGTCCACGTCAATCTTTGGCCACCACACGTAAGATCTGGCCAACGCCTTCATTTTTGTGATTTCCTTTAGTACTTCTTTCTGAAGTGAAGTTGGAACGACTACAAGAGTGCCCTAAAGTAAACATCCTTGCTCCAATGTCAGCTCATCCTTTTTGTTCTTGAATGGCACAAGCTCAGGATCAACCACTAGAGGCCATCCAGACAGAGTATGTCTGTAAACTCTTGATAAAAGTGGATCCACTGCTGTTTTCTTCTTAATCATTTCACTAGTGACGTTAGAAATGTCCTCGTGTTCTAGAAAATAACAGTTAACATTTGGACTCTCGGGAGACCACACCTGTTCCAGAGGAAGGCGAGACATGAGATCTGCATCTACATGTACAGTTGTATTTCAGTACTCTATCTTGTAATTATAGGAGTGAAGAATAAGAGCCCAACGTTGTAGTCTTGAAGCTGCATGAACGGTCTGGTCCCATAAGGGTAAGTAGTGGGCGGTGGTCAGTTGAAATAGTAAAAGGCCTGCCGTAAAGGTACTGATGAAATCGCTTCAGGCTAAAAATGATACTGAATGCCTCCTTGTCCAGCTGGGAATAGTTGCGTTGTGCTTGCGCCAGGGTGCAAGATGCAAAAGCAATAAGACGATATTGTCCATCAATGCAGTGAGATAGCACAGCTCCAGCACCATAGGAAGATGCATCACATGCCAAATACAGGGGCAAAGAATCATCATAATGAAGCAGAGTTTGTGAATTTAATAACAACTATTTTGCCTTCACAAAAGCTTCTTCTTCTGTTTTGGTCCACCTACAAGGGTTATTCAGTGGAGCTAAAACCGTAGATTGATTCTTTAGAAACCGTGAATAGAACATTATAAGTCCCAGAAATGACATCAAGGATGTAACATCTGTAGGTCTGGGGGCATCACGGACTGCTGCCAACTTCCCATCAGAGGGATGTAATCCTCCACCATCAATTATATGTCCCATGTACTGAACTGATTTTTTTTTTTTCAAACTCACACTTGGTCTTCTTTAGTTGAAATCCTGCAGCAGAAAGCTTCTCAAACACTTGGGATCGAGAGTTCAAATGATCATCTTTATCCACACCAGCAAACAAAATGTCATCGAGGTAGCAGACTACCTTTGGAACACCAGCTAGGGTATTGTCCATAGTTCTTTGGAAAATTGCAGGTCCCGAATGAACTCCATTAGGTAACCTCTTGAAGGAAAACAGGCCAACATGAGTATTTATAGTAAGATAGGACTGGGACTCCTTTGCCAGAGGAATCTGGTGGTAAGCTTCACTCATGTCTAGAATCCTGAAAACTTTACAACCTCTCAAAGTCTTATGAAGATCATCTAATTCTGGAAGAGGATAGGTCTCAATATCTGCACAGGAATTTTATGTTAAGCTGAAACCTCCACAAATACGCACTTCCTCAGAATTCTTTTTGCCAACTATGACAATTGGGGCAGCACAAGGGGCAGAAGCAACTCTGTCAATCACACCGTCACATTTCATCTTCAAACAGTGCAGTTTCAACCTTAGATTTCAGTGCATATGGAACTGACCTTGCTTTGTGGAATTTGGGCTCTTTTTTGACCTTTAAATCCACTAGTGGGCCATTGTAACATCCTAAATTAGATTCAAATAAGGAACTATACTTTTGAAGTACAGCCTCCAGGCCACTTGATACTGCTGATGACACCTTTTTACACACAGATGATACTTGATTTATTTGTTTTAGGCCTGGCAGGTTTGGCCAATCTAGTTTAACATCCTGCAACCAGTTACGTCCAAACAAGGCATTGGATCTATAGGCACAACAATCAATGGTAGTGAATATTCTTGATCAGCATATTCTAACTTGATATTGGCTTCACCAAGTGGATATAGAGTCTCACCAGTATATGTTGATATCAGCACACTTGTAGGCTTCAAAGGCACTTTTGAACAATATTGGTGATAGAATGTCCTTGGTGCTAGGGAGTATGCACATCCTGTGCCAAGCTGCATGTGAACAATTTTGTTTCTAATCTTAACTGGCACTGTGACCTCTTTCCTTGAAACAGAATGTACATCATAAACAGTGTAAAGATCCTCAGAATTACATGACACATGAGCATTATCTTGTACATGAAAACAATCTCACTGGTTATCATCTTGTATATGTAAGCTCTCTTCAAACCCAACATTTATTGTACCAACATTTGAACTTTTGCATACCTTGTAAATGTGACCTCTCTTGTTACACTTGTGACATACCTTGTC
>NC_090892.1:37429045-37461545 GCF_036669925.1 Montipora capricornis
CACCGCAAGGACAAACAGATAAGGAGACAAAGGGCAGCCCTGTCTTACACCTCTACGAAGCTGAAAAAATTGCTCGTCCAACCATTATTAAGAGTGCAACTTTCAATATCAGCGTAAAATACTTTTATCCAGTTTATCAGACTTGGTCCAAATTCAAAATGTTAAAGAGTTTTATACAAAAAAAGGTCATTCTAAAGTGGCCTTTTCAAAATCAAGAAAGAGGAGAAGCCCAGGAATATCCTTAGCCGCTGTATATTTGATGATACTGTCTATTGTACGAATATTTTCTCCTATAAATGTGTCTTTTATGAAGCCCGTTTGGTCGTTTGAAATAAGCTTAGGAAGTACTGTCTTTATACGGTTAGATATGGCTTTAGTTGCAATCTTGTAGTTTAAGAGCGTGAGTGGTCTCCAACTTTTAACTAAATTAAGGTTCGAGTCCTTTTTTGGTATCAACTTTATAATCCCGCGCCATTGAGATATTGAGAGCCTTCCTGATTCATAAGAATAATTTAAAGAATTAATGAAAATTCGCCCTACATCACTCCAAGAAACTTTGTAAAATTCGCATGGCAATCCATCTGTTCCAGGCGTTTTACTTGAAGGCATACTATTCAAAGTCCATAGGCTTTGCTTTTGAGGGTCATCCCCTGAGACGCTAGATAACCGCTTTTCTAAAGTTGTAATCAGCTGTTCAATTTCATTTTGTTTCTTAGCCATTCGCCTTTTTTTTGTTGCGCCAAACTTAATTGATCTTTCCCGAGCTTTACGTTTCAGAATTTCCCACATCAGGTTAGGGTTAACATAATCATCATTCGCGTACTCGTTTTGTGTTTCCTGTATTGTTGATTGGATCAGACATATATGTAACCCGAGCAGTTCTTTCAGTTAGGAAAAAATAATAACACTGAGTTTTCAGCGCACAGATGTTAAGACACTGCCTTTCTCACATACCTTATTCTTTCCAATTATTTTTAAAAAAAACGAGACGAAAAGGTATGGTGGATGCTAGAAATAGGTAAACTGGTGAAATTCAAACAAAGCCTACAAAAGGTTTGACAGCAGCTATTGTTCTTTCCTTTTGTGAAAATGCCCCCCTATTGTTTTTTCTGTCAACACCTTGCCGCCTAGTTCGATTGACTAGAAAATCTATAGGTATTAAGTGACTTAAGTCTCTGTCGCACTTATGGCCTACACAGCCTACTAACTATTGAACCACAAGACCGTTTACCATAGTTCATCTTACATTTGAATTTCTCGAAGCAGAAAGGTTACACAACATTGAGAAAGTGATCGCGGATCGAAGAACTTGGTAAGGTCAAACAAGTTTGTTGGCACATCCAAGATGCCGCTCTCCGAGAGACAACTTCAAAGTGCTCGTGTCACATTTTAACAGGGAACTGGACAAAACGGCAATTATTTTCGAATTCCTGGGGAAAAGTTTTCGTAATTTAGAGAAACATTTTCTAGACCGTACTTTCCCTTTAAAGCCATCGCGTAATTGATCTTTGAGGGAAGGCGTTTGTCAGTAATGAGTATAGCTTTGGTCTTGCTTTCGTTGATCGGTAGTTTGTTAAAAGATGCCCATTCGGCGATTTCAGCAACTGAGGAATTCAGGTTCTGTTCTAGTCTGTCAATTGAGCTATAATTCGCACGCGAAGGCCCAGTTGTATCATCAGCATACAAATCAATCCTAGATGAAGTAACATGAAAGGGTAAGTCATTGATGAAGACGACAAATAACAAGGGGCCGAGTATAGATCCCTGGGAATACCATAAGGAACTTTAGCAACATTTGACTGTTTATCCCCCAACTTAACACGTTGGCGTCTATTCCTCAGATAAGAGGTGAACCATTGGAGGGTTTCCGTACTAAGCCCATAAACCTCAAGTATCTTTAACAACAGGGTATGATCTATCATGTCGAACGCTAACACAGTCATTATCGAGGTTAAATAGGAGATCGTCGATGACTTTGATCTAGGCAGTTTTTTTACTATGTCTTGGACGAAAGCCTGGTTGTCTAATGTAAATTAGGTCATTTTCAGACAGAAAACTGTAGAGTGCGTTGTGAACATGTCTCTCAGCAATCTTCGACAGTTTGTAACGTCAGCAGGGTCTCGGCTCTTGAAGATCAGTGTCACCTTGGCAGTTTTCCAGCGACTAGGACACATATTTAAAGAAAAAGAAAGGTTGATCAACCTTGCAATTGAAGGTGCAATAAATGGAGCAGCCAACTTAAGCATTCGAGAACTGATATCATCAATGCCAATAGATTTATTGGAATCGATTTTTTGAAGATAGCTAACGACGTCTCTTTCTGTTATTAATGGAATCGAGAAGATAGCGCTTTCGTCCTTCCGTGATCTTCCTCAGCTTGTCTGAAATTGTTGAGAAGTGAATGTTAAATGCTTCAGCCATTTCTTTATTATTTACGATATTATGCCCATCGATTCTCAAGCGATGAATTGATTGTTGTTTATTGACACCGATGAGCGACTTAATGGTCTTCCAAATTCCCTTAGGATTGTTCTTGTTGTGTTTATGATCATGGTTGTATGCGTAACATTCTTATCCAAACATTCCCATTCTAGAAAGAGCAGGCTTTCCCCCAGTTAACATGAAATAGGGGTATTCTTTATCCTAGTATTATAACACCTGTTCCGAATGTGGGCAGCAGTCTGAATGGCATACGGCCACATACCACCTGTTTTGAACAGGGTTCGCCAGTTTCTCTCAGCAGTGCCGTTTTGATGTGGGGGATAAGGAGAGGATGTTTCATGTTTTATGCCTCTCTCTCTAAGGAGCGTCTGGAAAGCATTGCTCGTAAATTTTGTCCCATTGTCAGACCTCATGCACTTAACTTGGCCATACGGGGAACAGTCAGCCAGGAACTTTTCTGTCGCCTGTACAGTATCGCTCTTATTTTTGACGAAATAAACAAATACGGCCCCAGAGAAATCATCGATGAAAGCGATCCTATACTCTTCTATAATCTTCTTTAGACACTGGGTTAATCTTTTACCAAGCCTTCCCAACTGTAGTGTTGTACCATATATGGACATACCACGTGATACCACATAGGTTGTATAAAATGGCGTAACCCGTAGGGTGTATTCAGTATTTTATTTTTGGAGTGCTAATAAAGAACAAGCAAGGACGTTATATTGGCGACGAGGATGGCCAAGTTTCAGATTGGCGAATTTGAGGAAGGCGATTTAGCGTCGAGGGGAGATCGATGGCAAAAGTGGACTACCTTGCTAGAAGATAACCGCGACTGGTTTGGTGTTACTGAAGCCGAGAAAAAAGTAAAAGCTCTTCGCATCTACGGTGGGGAAAGAGTTCGTGATTTGGTCGAAAGTTTACCGGAAGTGAAATGGAAGGAGATGCTTTCGGGAAAACTATGGCTAAACTAAATGCCTTCTTGCCAAAGAAAAACACAGATGTCTTAGTGGCAAGGTTTCGTAAGATGCGTCAGAATGACCACGAGACAATTATGCAGTATTACGCCCGCCTTCGACCAGAAGCTGCGAAATGCGAATTTCATGACACAGAATTAGAAATTAAGCGGCATCTTCAAGAAACCGTCCGAAATTGGAGGCTTTCCAAGAAATCTGTCAGGGATCGCTGCAGCTTGGAGAAGCTCCTCGAAGAAGCCCAAGCCGACGAAGGTGCTAACGCAAACGAGCTCGAAATGAACGCGAAGGAAACACAAGATGCCGGTAAACAAGACAGCGATGCAAATGTGAACAGAGTTAAGGTGGGAAAATATTCTAATAGAAATGCAAATCGCTCTCGCCGTAAAGTTGATGGTAAAGCCCAAGAGGAATCCAGTGGTGAGAAAAAAGGTGGCAAGCGCACGTGTGGGAGGTGTGGGCTAAACCACGAGCCAAAGAAATGCCCGGCTTTTGGGAAAATTTGCGGCAAATGCCTTAAGAAGAATCATTTCGCACGTGCCTGAAGAAGCGATAAAGTTTTAGCAGAGAAAGTTAAATCAAGTAGGCGACTTTAGTGACGAAGAAGATTCGGATGACGAATACGTGAAAAAAATCCTCCGGGGAATATTGTCTGATTGTGGTGGATGATTATTCACGATACCCTGTGGTAGAACTAGTAAGCACCACTTCAGCTGCAGCTGTGATTCCAAGACTTGACAAGATTTTTGCTATGTTTGGAATAACAGAAGAATGCAAGTCAGACAATTGTATCTTTCTGATACAATAAAGCGGAAACATCCTAATTTTGAAGGTTTGCCGCATTTCAAAGACAAACAAAACGTGACGTCAGTCGCAGGATCGTCCAACTTTAACCACTGTGCATGGGAAAGACGTCGCGTTACTACACTTGATCTCGGATATCTTCTCTTTGTCCAAACTAAGGTCTAAAATGGAGACGTCGAGTAGTCACGATTTATCAAATGATTCAGTTGAGCTATTTAAACAATGGAGTGTTTCTGTCGAGGAAATATCGGCTGATAGTTGCCCCGCGGATATTTGATGTTCTTAAAACAAATATATGCCCGAGAAGCGAAGCTTCGAGGGCAAATATGTTAGTTTTAAGAACATCAAATTTCCAAGGGGCAACTAAAAGACCGATAGTTCCGAGACATAAACACTCTATTGTCTTTATTGTTCACTATTAAATTTTCTTCCGCGCACCAGCTCAAAAATCATGTTGAATTATTTTCAACTTTATTAGACGAAAGCCGTGTCAGCCAATGTAAAATTTGAAAAAGAAAACAAGCAAAAACCCTCTTAATACAATTTCGATTGTTTATTTTCCATAAGGCCGCTTGTTTACAGAGGTATTTTCAGCGGACGACCACTATCCATCCGGGTATTTTCCTCGGACGGGCGCTATGGGCTGATAGTGTCTCCGCGGACGAACACTATCGCGTCACGTGATCAATTTAAACCAATAAGAATCGCAGAAAATTTAGTGGTGAACTATAATCGAAGATATTTTAGACTCTACATTGTCCAGCCAATTCTCCCAAAGCACGACCACCAAGAGGACAATTTTCGGTAAACCAGAAATCTTCGCTGTGCCAATATATTTGTTATTTGATGAAAGCGCCACCTCTGGTAAGTAAGATGCTCTTTAAAAAATATTTCCCAGACACTCTAATCAGTTGTTATAGTGTTCGACGAAACAATGTCTTTGATCATGAAGGTGTGCCACAGTAACAATTAATGTATGCTTATCATATCAATAAGCATATAAATTATATAAGCGACCCCTGATTCGCGGTTTTTTGCTTTTGTGCATCAGGTCATGATGTTTGATATACTATCAAAGACAATTGCCGTAATTCGTCTGAGACGGACTAGTGCAATTATTTTTTCTGCGTCTGTTGAACTCGTCTAGTGTTAAGACGGACACGGGACGCGCCATGCGTCTGGACGAACTTTCAAGTTTAGTGCGTCTTTTGGCCGTCTTCATACTAGACGAATTTAACAGACGCAAAAAAAGTGTTCGCCCAAGTTAATGCCGGGCGGATTGTGCGTCTTTTATGGTTCGTCCCGTCTGTACACTAGAGGAATAACATGAGAGACGCATAATAATTATTAATAATTATCATTATTATATGGCTCTGTTTCACAAGGACTGGGAACTACCAAGTTCACGAATTTGATTGGCTGATATCGATATTGACCGCGGTCTAGATTTTCCCATCTAGACCGGCATCTACACCGATAATGCTTTGCGGTGAAAAGATGCAAACTAAAATGCAAAAATATTGAGTATTTTCTTCTACCAATATTTATTTATGGAAGTGCCAAAAAGCATGATGACAAAAGAGAGGATGACGAGCAAACTTTGACAGAATTAAGCTCAGCTCATCGCCACTCATCGCCGTTCGCAAGCAAAATGTCAGTTAGTACAAACCAGTTACATTAAAGGAATTAAATTGTTCTTGTTTGCCATATAATAAACATCTTATTAACCGAGCTTAGTCAGTCTGTATGGGAGAATCTTGACCTCGGTCGTGTGTACAGACCTCACTGCGTTCGGTCTGTACTCACGACCTCGGTCAAGATTCTCCCATACAGACCTCCTGCTCGGTTAATAAGAGCTAAATAACAAGTAGCCAATCAGAGCGCGCGTTATATCGGCTACAAACACAAGCCATATAATAATAATAATAATAATAATAATAATAATTATTATTATTATTATTATTATTATTATTATTGTTGTTATTAGCTTGTCTAAAAAATACAACAAAGTTTTGTGAAAGAAATAATGCTGCAAACAGTTTCTTTGATACCTCTTGAATTTGTTAATTAAATTATTTGGTATTCTATTCCGTGTTTGCATGAAGTTTTTGTATGCAGGAAACTATTAAATCGTATGATGCAAATTACAGGGAAGTCAGATTATCTAAAGTCCTTCCTTTTCAATTTAATAGGTCAGCTGAATTCCATAAAATTTTCCAGATCCAGGGCACAATTTTTATAATATTTTGTTTAAGTGTTAAAAGTGTAAGAAATTTGGAAACAATGCTATCAAAGATTCTTAACCCTTTTACTTCAATGTGTTTCCGTCCCAGTTGAACGGGTTCAAAAATCTTGAACCTTTTTTCGTCCCTGTTGGATGCGGTCAGAAATTCTGAACCTTTTTTCGTCCATGTTGGATGGGGTCAGAAATTCTGACCACTTTTCCGTTCCTGTTGAACGGGGTCAGAAATTCTGAACCCTTTGCCGTCCCAGTTGAACGGAGTCAGAAATTCTGAACCTTTTTCCGTCCCTGTTGGATGGGTCAGAAATTCTGAACCCTTTTCCGCCCCAGTTGAACAGGTTACAGCTAGGATCAAACTCCACCACAGCTTCAACAATGCCACTTCGAGAGTTCACTCAAGTCTTGCGGCTGACTATATTTTACTGGGAAAGATTACGTTTTTGCAAACGCTGGCCGTGTAGCACTTATATTTGAACAAACTCAACTGATTAGAGTGTAGTGTGTCATGCTAGATTTCTACCCCATATGAACCATGTGAGCGTTAGCCCTACTAACGGAAATAGGCCCTCACAAGGACAGAGAAAAACTCTGACCACGGTGGGAATTGAACCCACGACCTTAAGGTTTGATCACCGCTGCTCTACCGACTGAGCTACAAGGACAAGGAAGGATTACGTTTTTGCAAACGTTGGCCGTGTAGCACTTATATATAAATACCGAGTTAGATCCTGCTGATGATCCGTCCAAAGGAGTGAGTGCAGAGTCTGTTATTCAAGACGACCGTTGAATAAAGGGGCCAGCTTTTTTAACAAGACCAGAGTCTCAATGGATAATTCATCCTCCATGTACAGAAGAACTTTCTGATGCAGATCCCGAGATTAAGCGCGAGTCGTTTTCCCTTGCTCTCCAAGTCAGCAATGCCTGTACAAGTTTCTCTTTTATCGGTGAGCGTTTCTCGTCGCGGTTTAAATTGCTAAATTTTATCGCCCTGTGTCTTCGCTGTCAGAGAAGATTTGCTGAGAAGAGAGATTTGAGACAACAGACCCACAGTTTTCTTGCGTGCTGTAGGTGGTCATGAACGCAATGAATGACGGCAACAAAGATAGTTTTGTATTGGTATGATGTCAAATTTGGTGTTAAAAGTGGCAATGTGTTGTAAGAAGTCTCAGTTGAAATCAGAGCTCTCGTTATAGGCGTCCGTAGATTAAACCTATAACAATGTGTTTATAATGCTACGTAGGGATATGCGTGTTCTGCTTCTAATACTGTTGGATAATAGAACGAAGTTTCTTGCAGAATTTCAGTCTTTCATTGCAACCTGCAGTGGAATTTGTTTTAATAGCATTTTCCGTAACAGTCTGTGGTTGTCAGTTAATTGCCAGGTAGGATCTATTTTTGTACGTACGCGTGTCTGTTTCAGTCAATCGTTTTAAAGGAGATTCGAAAATGAGCAAAATGTTTCGCTAGTCTCGTTTTAGAATAAATGAATGTTTTTCTGTTACTTTGGTGAAGTGTGTGTAATTTAATACTTGCGTCATCGGTCAACGGTCTACAGTCTGCAGTAGAAATAATGAAATATAATCCACTACTTAATGTTTTTCGAGTGTAATGTAGACCGTTGAAAAACGTTCTTTGAACTACCTATTGCCTTTGTAATCATGAAAAGTCTATCTCAAGTTGTTTTTTCTGTCCATTTTCATGTGCTGCATGTCACAAAACGGAAAAGGGTGTTTTTTGTCGGATAAAAATGTATTTAAGTGAAGTCCTTAATTTTTCAGGCCTCTCTACGCAATTGCAAAAATTGCGTTCACAACTGCGAAGAACATAGCTTTACTTGATTTCACATCCGCAGATCATCTATGATCCATTTCATTTATCATTTCACCGTTAAAAATGTATTTGATGCAACCCTTTTCTTCATTCCACACAGCACCTCAGCTTCTTTTCAATCGAACACTTTTATCCAACAAGTGTAACAATGCTTTATTTCCAATAACCATAAACCAATAGTCTTAACCCAACGAGCAAGGAAGCAGTTGTTCTAGACTAAACACTTCAAATAAGTGATTACTCCAATAACTACAATGCGTGCCAATCCATTACCTTGCTGGAATGCCGTGTCTGATACTTGCAGACTAATCCTAGCTCACGGCTTTTGAAAGCTAACCATTTTAAAATGTTTAGACTTAAATACTGTTTATCAGCGATATTTGTAGACAGTCTGCAGTTGTCATACACCTCCTGGAATGCTAACTGTTTTAAATAAGACATTATAACCCTAATCACTAAACTGAAAAAGCTTAATCCTAATTCCTAAAATGCTGCAGTGTCCCTAACCTTACAAGAAAGCTAACGATTCAAAATGAGTGCTCAGTAACCAAAATCACTAAGCTGAGCATTTGACCGTAAACGCTAAATTTTTTTGTCTTTAGTAGCACCCGAAATAAAAATTTTACCCAGGTTTTGAAAAATTTACCTAGTTGAAAGAAATTACCTAGTTAAAAATAAAATCACCTGGTAAGAAAAAAACATTAACCAGTTGAAAATAAAATCACCAAGTTAGAAACAAAAATTGTCGAAAATAAAAATTATCTGAAAACAAGAATTAACTGCAACAGATGTACCCGAGTATGAAAGAACCTCCAACGATAACATTGCCTCACAGGACCATCACATGCCAAAATTGATTAACTATTGAAATGGAAGACTGCGAATATGAAGTTATCGCACGAATGATTCTACAGTGAACCTATACTATAATAAAAACGTTACCTAAATGAGGAACACAAGACTGGAGAAAAGCTCTAATTGCACTTTAGTTTATACACATTAAATTTACTTAGATACAATATTACAGTCACTTCGATACACCGCTCAAATTTATCACCTCCATTCTGGAAAACAGCATCATCAGATTTGCAGGATTATGAAATTGACACCTGTCCACGAGTTAGGCATTGGCTCGCTCTGTTTTTATTTCTGGCTTGTTGATGTTTGTTGTTGTTGTTGTGCTATCTTGTGCACATGCACACGTCCCTCTCTACCAACCAGAACCTGATGCATCTCCTTAAAATCGCATGATAATTAACTATGAATTAATTCAAAATGGCCGCCTTGTTCCCACCAATTAGAACGCTGCCGTTTTTTTTAATCCACCCACCAGAAGTCTCCATTTCCAACCATCCGAACCGAGTCATATGGGCCCATGTTACTTACATACATACATACATACATGCATACATACTTATTTGACCGCTCCCTATAGGGGCTTTTCAGGGCCAATGAAACACAATCAACGAAACTACAGAACATAAAGCAACAACTGTTAAGAATCCCAACTAGCCGGAGGCAAACCAGTTGGCTATTTACTAGTACAGCCGGGAAGTTGAACCAGGGACTACCAGGAACAAATTCAGCGAGTGATTAGAACGGGTCTTGAACCCGGGACCTACGGATCTCAAGGCAAGCGCCCTAACCACTGGGCCACACTTCCTTGCTCGTTGGATGACATAGATAAATATGTTGTTTCTAATGTTTTTCCCTACCGTTGCAAGGAAATTACCGTTGCATGTTTTTGAGTGTAGGCGTAGACCTTAAAAATTCTGGTCGTTAAAACTAAAAATATAATGGTGGACTGGACAAATTTTTTCCTCGTTTATCTGACCTGTGGTATGTTAGCTTGTGTGACGGTCTCCAATGACAGTCTCAGTCGTACGCTAAATAAATTAGCATACAAGTGTCTTTTAAAAATATCGTTGGGTCGATCGGTTTGTCAAATGCATACTTGGAATATATGTATCAGTTGGTATAACGTTCAGTGGCATTGTAGACAGGCAATACTGTATCGAACGTTGTTAAGTTGGAGGGACTCTTTGGGAAAATATGTGTCATTATATGGCTGTAATTCATCAAGTGCGTACAAGAGTAGTAACCACGTAGGTCATTGTCCTGATTTGAAGCTGTTTAGTGACAATGAAACAAATTCTGTGCCTCCTATATATAAAATCGAAGCTACTCTAACTATCACGGTAGCTTACAGTTAGTATGAATTTGTTTGCTTTGTTCTATCTTCAAAGAAACAAATAGCTCAGTATTATAATAATGTGGTACAAATTTTGTAGGTGGGTATGCTGTCCTTCTCTCATTTGTATAGAGCGGTTTTCAAATGAGTGTCGTAAAACCAAAACCAAAGTAATTACTTTGGCCAATCAAAAAGGACGGAGGCAATCCAGTAAACCAATCAAAACTCGAAGTAATTACACGTAGCCGACACAAAGCGCGCGAAAATGTGTACAAGCGAGCCACGATTGGTTTTGGTTTCACTTCTGATTGGTTGAGAAAATGGCGCGAGAACTTTGAACCAATCACTGAGTGAAGTAGAGCGGTTTTCAATTGAGTGTCTAAAGTAATTAGATAATTACTTTGGTTTATGATTACTTTACTCACTGATTGGTTCAAAGTTCTCGCGCCATTTTTTCAACCAATCAGAAGGGAAACCAAAACCACTCGTGGCTCACGTGTGCACATTTTCCCGCGCTTTGTGTCGGCTACGTGTAATTACTTCGAGTTTTGATTGGTTTGCCAGATTGTCTCCGTCCTTTTTCATTGGCCAAAGTAATTACTTTGGTTTTGGTTTTACGACACTCAATTGAAAACCGCTCTAATCGTAAAGCAAAGTAATTATCTAATTACTTTCGACACTCAATTGAAAACCGCTCTATTGTTCAATGTCGCAATGAACAGGACAGTTGCATTCAGTACAAACAGATTTACCATAACAGCAGTTCCCTGAAAAAGTGAGGCAAAATTGAAAATGAATTTTTTTAACACCCCCTTCATTTTCTGTGTGGCTGCAGAGATGAACAAACCGCTATTGATCATGACACTCTTTGGAGAAGCAATTTTAGTTAACAGGGTTAACATATATCTGTCCACTTCTCGGACAGATGTGAGCCAATTCTAAAGAGATTCCACCACACAGTAGGGCTATGCTTCTAATTACTAAATGACGCTGTGAAACTATTTTGACTTTTACGAACAAGGAGAAAATGCTTGCTGTATTATGTTACATGTCGGCCATTTGAAAAACCGCGAATTCGAGCAGAGCTTTTTTTCCATTATCACATTTGCAGCAGACCTAATACAGTTATGGCAGTCCTTTAATATTGAAAAACTAGTTCGGGGAAAATTATAATTTGGAAATAGGTGATAAACAAATTTTATGAAAATATACAAATATTTGGAAAATTGACCAAGTTCAACCTTACATTGTTTTGCTTTATTTATGAAGCTTTAGTTCCGCTTAGTTTGATAATATTCAAAGGAAGAAAAAGTCTATCTTGTAAGTTTTCGTAATTTGTACTTGTTCGTTCCATTTTCTACACAAAATTTAGCACAGGCTCTAAACATCGGTGCTCGGTGTTGGTGACTCTGTCTTGCCACCTGATGTGCAGCAGGCAGCAAAGACAGCGGAGGTGGAATCCGTTCGGTGGCCGCTCTTGGTCGTCCACGACTTGCCAACATAAAGGAGAGTCTACAGAACACAAGCTTGGTAGATGCACATCTTGGTCCTTTCGCTCAACAGGTCATTGCCCCAAACTCGCTTGTTGAGTTTGGCCATGACAGCAGCTGCTTTGGCGATCCTACAGCTGATCTCAGCATCGACCGAAGTTGAGTTTGACACGGTGGAGCCCAAGTAGGTGAAGGTGTCCACAATCTCCAGCTCCGTGTTGTCGATAGTGATGACTGGAGGAGGAGGGGGGGGGGGGGGGGCTCAGCACCTTGCGCCAGGATGTTGGTCTTCCTGAGGATGATCGTTAGCCCAAACTCCTTGAAGGCGTGGGAAAGCTTGTCTACGAGATGTTGGAGGCCCTCCTCGCTGTGGGATGTTAAAGCAGCGTCGTCTGCAAACAGCAGTTCCCGTATGAGCACTATGTAAGCTTTGGTTTTGGCGCAGAGTCTGGCAATGTTGAAGAGTTTGTCGTCTGACCTCTTCCGGACGTAGACACCTGTACAGTCTACAAAGGCATGCTGGAGCAGCAGCGAGAAGAAAATCCCGAAAAGGGTTGGAGCAAGGACACAGCCCTGCTTTACTCCACTGCTGACTGGAAAGGCATAGGACGTGGCCCCATCGAAACAGACCGTACTCTGCAAGTCCTGGTGAAAAGAGGTGATGATCGCCAGGAGCTTTGGAGGGCAGCCAGTCTTCTGGATGAGCTGGCTTGTGCTCACCAAGTGAAAAGTTTTTGGTGAGGTCCACGAAGGCGAGGAGAAATGGCTGCTGCTGCAGATCATATCCACCGTGGACCTCCCGGCTCTGAAGCCACACTGTGACTCGGGGTAGACTTGTGAAGCGGGGCTCTGCAGCAGGCGGGTCAAGGTGACGCGAGCGAAGTCTTTGCCAATGATGCTCAGGAGAGAGATACCGCGATATTTGTTGCAATCACTACGGTCACCCTTGTTCTTGTACAGGGTGATCATGTTGGCATCTCTTATGTCTTGGGGATGTGACCTCGCTCCCAGCACAAGCAGAGGAGCTCGTGAAGTGGTTTCAGGATGGTTTGCTTCCCATTCTTCAAAACTTTAAGCGGGATACCGTCCTTCCCCATTGCCTTGCCACAGGCGAGACCGTCTATGGCTATGCTGAGCTCTTCCAGTGTCGGCTTGTTGTCAAGCTCCTCTGTGATTGGCAACCCAGGCAGGACCTTGAGAGCAGTGTCTGTGACGAGGTTCTGGGTTGAGTAGAGCTCGAGATAATGCTCCAACCAACGCTGCAGCTGCATGCTCTGATCAGTGATGACCTCGACAGTCTTAGATCCGAGCGGGGCTATTTTGACAGTCGTAGGGCCAGATGGCAGTTTTGATGCCCTCATATAACCCCTTTGTGTGGCCACAGTCCGCTATTAGCTGGATTGTGGCCCATAGGTTCTGCCAGTACTCGTTGGCACTGTGGCGGGCGGTCTGGTGGGCCTCTCTCCTAGCTACTCGAAGGGCGTCGCATGTTCTTGGGGAAGGGTTCTGCTTTTGAGCCAGCATTGCTTTCCTCTTGGCCTGCGTGACTGGCTGCATTTCTTCCCAGCAAGCCTCGAACCAGTCAGTATTCTTGCATTCTTTTTTGCTGAATGCAGCCATCGCTGAGTCGTAGATGTCATCATGGAGGGAAGACCATTTGGCATCCGGGTTGCTGGTTGTTGGTTGCGCAGCAAGTTTCTCCTGGGGCTGTCAGGTCAGTGAAGCTCTGAGCCTTAACGGGGTCGGAAGTGCCACAGGTGTTGATACGGGGGCAACCCTTGGTCTTGCGGTGATGGATCTTTCTGGGCTTCCACCTGACCTTGCTTGCAATAAGGGAGTGGTCCGTGTCACAGTCAGCGCTGTGATAGCATCTTGTGTGGAGGACACCGCTGAGGTCCGCTTTCCTAATGATGACGAGGTCTAGCTGTTGCCAGTGGGGAGACCAAGGGTGTCTCCAAGACACTTTGTGCAGCTCCTTACACGTCAAGTAGCTGTTTGTATTTTTTTTGTTATTTATTTGTTTGAGAAGGTTGAAGTTTTGGCAGCTATTCAGCTGATGTGGACCTGCTATACCCACCCACCCATATACACACAGAGGACAGCCACAACACCCGGAACTTCATCCTCTACTCTTCTCGAATACTGTGTGGGTTCGTTAACGTCCCACAGAGAACTTATGAACATGGAAGTTATTTGTGAGACGGGGCCTCCGGCTTATCGTCCTTATCCGAGAAGACTACAGAGGCAGAACTTTCTCCTCGGTTATTAAAGACCCTGAGTTTTGGTCCGGCCGTAGTCGAACTCACGACCTCCCGCATAGCAGCCCGGTGCTCAACCAACTGTTGGTGATGCAGAGGCCGTGGTGACAGCACAGTTTGAGCAACCTCTGCCCGTTCTCATTCATCCTGCCGACGCCAAAGTGGCCGAGACAGGTAGGCCATGCTTGCCAGTCGGCCCAAACGCGAGTGTTAAAATCGCCTAGCAAATAACTTAGGATTCCGGATAGTGCTTCCTGCAGAGCCTCGCAGAATTGATCCTTGGCTTCTGGGGTGGAGGCCAGAGTCGGGGCGTAGGCGGATATGATGTTCACAAAGCCTGCGGACGTTTTCATGCGAAGGGCAAGAATTCTCGATGACCCTCCGGAGGGGGTTTCTGTGGCGGCAATCAGTGAGTTCCTTAACGCAAAACCAACGCCGTATTGCCTCGGCTGGTCCTGGGACAGCCCTTGCCAGAGGAAGGTTTACCCCTTTTCCATAAGTAACCCACTGTCGACCAACCGGGTTTCCTGGAGACAGGCGACGTCGATGTTGAGTGGTGCCAGCTCCTTGTTGATGATGGCGGTCTTGCGGGAGTCGTCTATTAGCTGAAGGTCAGCGGAGAGACCAGGGCACTTGGTGCGAATGTTGCAGCTTGCGATTCGAAGAGCTGGAGGCTTCGTAGGTTTTTGCTTTTTACTGCTTGGTGCAAGTACTTGCTCGCTTGTCGGAAGGGTCCCCTAAGCTCTACGCACCCAGTAGACCAGGCAAGCAATGGGGGGCGGCACCTTACTGGCTGGGGGCTGCTTAGCTCGAGGCCTGCGATAGCCAACCAATGAAGCTGCGAGGGCTTGTCCCATCGTCGGACGAGACTCCTGGCGCTCCTTCTTACGCCAATCAGTAGGAGCTTAGAACCGGTAAACTGCCTCGTCCCGTGTTGTGCCGGAATCTTGCGACACCACTGGAGTGCCCTCTCCAGTTTGCGCTGAGGCCTGGGCGGGAAGAAAAGGAGACTCTGGGCTGCCCATACGACAGTTTCCCCCTCTCAGTGTAACTGGTTGGGTCCAAGAGAAAGGATGAACCAATACAACTTGGGGCTAGTTCCATTGCAGAAACTGTCGGAATGTAGTGCTGAGCAGCTTCCATCCGCCTTAGGGGCCCTGAAGCCTTGCTTAGACGCAAGGCAGTGGAGGTTTGAAATCAGGGTTTACCTTTCCCTACCCTGAGCAACTGGTTCGTCTTTTCCCCTTCTCCTGTCGGTGTTGCCAGTTCCACTGCACGAAGGCCAGAAGTTGGACTTAGCTGACAGAGGCTCTTAGAGTCGCACACTATTGGGAGCATTTAGAGAGGTTGTGAGAGCCCAGCCTCACAACCCACTCCCTGGCTATAACAGGCTTACGGGTGTGTTGTATTTGCATTATAATATAGCATTCACATTTAAATAATGATGCAAATACCTGCAACAAAACATTTTACTCTGAAAGAGTTTGATTTTAGCCAATTTAGTCTATTTTATATTTCTGGCAAAACTTGGTTAAAAATAGACACTTTTGCAACGCTGATGGGGACAAACCTGATATTAATGGGCTGTTACTAGAACATAATTAAAGGAAGGAAAGACGGTGAAACACAACTTTGTTTACTTTTTTTTTTTTTTAATTTTTACTATATTAATACAGCAAATTATTAACTTACCTACATAATTATAATGTTACAACTAATATAACTAATATTACTAATAATAATAATATAATACAACAAATTAACACTGATATTATTATTATTACAAAATTCAAAGAAACTAGAAATGTTTACAAAGTATAATGTAAATAATATATTAGTTATATACAGAAAGTGGATGCATATTAAAACCTTTAAATAGTTAAGCATTTGCAAGAGGCGACACTATCCATTTAGCTTCAAAGAAATCCTTTGTTTTTTTACTATGTAGACTAATATATTTTTCCGTTTCATATTTAACAGCAATTTTCTTTTTAAATCCGTATATATTCGGAAGAATTTGACTTCTTCTACAATCCCACAAGTACAATTTCCCAATCATAATTAGATAGTTTAGAAGCTTAGCAGAAGGGGAGTTTTGTCGTATCATTCCAACTAAAATATCTTGCAACGAAAGTCGAATGTTTTCCTTTAAAAGTTGGTGCCAGAACATTTCGAAGTCACGCCAAAAATCTATCGAGAAAGGACATAGATATAGGAAGTGATATAGCGTTTCTGGTTCAGATGAACAAAATGAACACGAGTCATTCAATTTAAAGCCAATTTTGTAAAGTTTAGCATTAGTATAGAGAATGGAGTTAAGAATTTTATATTGAAATGCCTTAACATATGCTTCAAGAGCAACACTATGCGGGATCATAAAAATTTGTTTAACTTCCTCGAGTGTGAAATGAAATTCATTTTGCAGCTTGTTTACAATAGTTGGAAAAAGAGCCTTTCTGCTTACAAGTAAAGTATAATAGTCTTTAGATTTCTTCTTTGTGACATCAAACATATTATTGTCAATTTTTAGAGAGAATTCATCTGTTGTTAATTTATGAGTACAATTTTTTAAAATGGAAGGAATGGAGTGCCGAAGACCTGCCCAAACTAAAAAATTAGTTTTAGAAATCCTGTTAGAAATTAAGGAAAACTTTGTTTACTTAATAATTTTCAAACAGTTTTACGTTTACGTAACCTTGACCATCTACTATAAACAAACTTCGATTATCATTTCTTTATGTGGATTACAAATTAGAAGACTTGATGATAATCAAGGTGTGCAAGAAACTAGACCTCGGTTGTTCAAAAGGTGGATAACGCTATACACCAGATAAATCAACATCTAGCGGATAAACACTACTAAAACCAATTGACTTGTGCAGCGAACAGTGATTTATCCAGTGGATATATAGCGCCATCCACCTTCGAACGACTGGGGCCAGCTGGCCTCGATTTTTCGAAAGGTGGATGATGCTATCCACCCAATACATCACTATCCAGCGAATAAACACAAGCAAAAGAAATTGAGTTATCCAATGCATAAGTTGTTATAATTCTCGCAAATTGTGGATTATTCTGGTTTCTGGTTTCTGGTTTCCGGATTCCACATTCCCGTTCCAGATTTTGGATTCTGGATTCCGGCTTTTAGTGCTGCTCCTGGGAACATGGAACAACAGACCCTCAACGGGAAGCATGCCTGACAATGGAAAGAGAATTAGGCAATCGCATATGAAATAATTACTGTTCCTTACTTGTTATTGTTGCAATTGTTATTCACAAGAAAATTTGGCTCTTGGCATGCGTATTGTTTCATTTATTTACCTGCACAGCAAAGAATCACGGATTTCTTTTCCGTTTTTGCATGCAATGTAGTCCATAGGTTTGCAAGTGATTTGTGTCACATTCACTTAGTTTTACAATGCTTCCTCTGTATTCCCAAACCTTCCCTTTCAAGTCAAAAAACCAAGAACTTTCCATTTTAATAAATTATGTAGCTGACCTATTATATATGAGCGTATATGCAAATCAAATTTTATATAAACTTTGACATTGCTTCTCTACTTCCGACAGCACACTTGGAAACATAACCTTCCCCTTTTGAAAAAAATAATAATAAGAAGAAGAAGATTAAGAATAATAATAATAACAATAATAATTTGTACATGATGTGCATTAATGTCTGCTATTGCCCTTCAAACGATTTAATAGCAATATACAGGCAATAATTAATGAAGCCACAATCAATGTAGGGAAAAGACAATGTATAACTCTTATCCCGACAGTGATTTCAGTATATCTATTTCAATTTTTTCTTTATCATTTATTACTTTTAGCTTTACTATTTTAAGTTTATGTCGGCGTTGGTGGGTATGTAAACATCCGGTCAGCTGTCTGTCCCCACTCACTCCGTCCCGCAAACAAATTTTCGCGGCTTTTCAACGACATACACGTGTTACAAATATTCCCCTCGATTTTAGCTAAATAATTTATTCGGGGTCGTCATAGGCATACGTTTGCTTGGCATGGTGAACATGGTACACTTACGTAACTCGCTGGATAAACTTCATTTCGGAAGAGATGGCAAATGTCATGGCTCTGTCTCAAGCTTTCAGTCTGGTCAATAGTGTTCAGTTAAGTCAACTGGGTCATTACCTGTGGTTTTACTTTTCTTGAGGTGATTTTGGATAGAAGAGAATGTTAATTTGACTTGGCTGCAATGGAAATAAATCGATTTGGTCGCAAAAAAGCCAGCGAAGACGCCAGAGCTAAGTGTTAAAAATTGCAAGGAATTACGTGATATGTTTAATGTTAATTTCTATTTCATCATAGTCGCCAAATTAAAACCTCAACAGTCATATTCAGCTTACAAGCAAGATTATAATAAATACCATGAGAAATTTTTGAGAACCAAATAATTAAGTGTAAAAATGACTTAATTTGGAATTTTTACAATTTCTATCAAATTTGTCTATCACCTGTTGTCAAAAAATGACTTTTCCCAAGTAAGTTTTCTAATATTCAAAAACTATAATAACCGCATAATCTCTGCTGCAAATTCAGTCACGGGAAAAGGAATATTTTAGGAGAAAATGTGAAAAACGTTGCGCTTGTTTTTGTCGTTTTCCAAAATGGCGACACCTAACATACTAAAGCCTACATTGTTTTCCTCGTTGGTAAAAGCCAAAGCAGTTTTGAAACATCCTTTAGTAATTAGAGGCAGAGGTCTTCTATCTGGTGCAATTTCATTTTAACTGAGTCAAATCTATTGGAAAGGTAGACACACATATGCTACCCATTTTGAGAGTCAAAACATGGGTTTGTGGCTGTCATGATTAATGGCGGTTACCATGGCATCGGTAACTCAGCTGGCCCAAATATAGTTGTTTTTGTTCATCCTGCCATGCAAAATATCTCCACACAAAAAAATGAAGGGGGAGTTTAACATTTTCGTTTCCAACTTTGCTTGACTTTCCCAGAGACCTTCTCTTAACTATTGAAAAAATTACCAACTCAGTTATAGAGAAGCTTAACACAGTTAATCTACGTAAACGGTGATACAATAACAGAGGGATACCAGTATAGTATGACTTTAGACAGGGCTTTTGAATCAGTCATCTTCACTACAATTGCTGTAGCTTTCACTTTCATAAGCAATATTTTTATCATGTAAATCCTTTATGCAACCATGTTTTTGTATTCTTGTTCCAACTTTAAATTGACAATTATGACTATGTTGTTTTCTTGACAGACATTTGCAAAGAGTCATTTTGCTCTTATAAAGAATACTGCTATCGGCCGTCTTTCTCTCAGTTGTTTCCACCGGGTTCTTATTACTGCAAGTGTAAGCCAGGATATTCTACAGATGGACTTCGGCTCCACCGTCCATTCTACAACCCAGAAACCGAAGCTAATGGGAAAGGATGCCAATTACCACCACGCTATGGTAAGTATCTTTATTCCTTAACCGTTTACCCGTGAAAGATGCCGTGGGAAAATTAAACTTAAAGGGAATTTTAAGGCACCAATCATTTTAAAGTGGTAGCTTTTGTAACAAAAAAGAAATAGAAAGACAATTTCTTGTGCTGGCGCAATTTGTCAGCAAATCGAAAGGAAAAACATGAAAACAGTTTTTGATGAGTGTGTTTTAGTTAGTAGGAGAGGGGAGAACTGGTTAACAAACTATAGGAACAGATCTCGAAAAGTGCCTTTTATTCGAAATGCAACCTGACTTACCTTTAACTTAAGTTGTAAATGCTATTAAAAGTGGTCCTTTAACTTACGCAGCTGACTTGACTCATTTGGATTACCTTTTTTTATTATTCCTGGATGACAGCGCAAGACAGTATAAAAAAAAATCTTTAGAGGCAGTTCCTCTGTATACACTATGGAGCTTAAGCACGCACGTTTTTGAGACGCCGACAGCAACCGGAAGAGAACATTGCGCGTGCCAGGGCAGTGGCGTCTCCCAGGTTTTTATATATATCATCTCTAATGGAGAAAAGATACTTAGTAATGTAAATGTGGTTCTGTGAAGATAAGTTAAAAAGGAAAACAACTCACTTCCGGTTGCCGTCCGCGTCTCGAAAACGCGCATGCTTAAGCTCCCTAATACCAACTGTAACACCTCGCAGGCAAATGTCAAATAATAAATCAATACATCAACTCCAGAATACCAATCAACACACTTCTAAGGTCAACCCAAACGCTGTAGCTTCACTAGCGCGTGCACTCGAATGAGCGGGTGACGCATAAGTAAATGTTGACCTTGTAACCCCCTAATTTTTCCTGATTTTACAACTTTACTCGTTTATATCTCTGCTTCCGGATGATGATCATTTTTTTTCATTTTTGCATGTTAGCTTAGATTAATTTTAAATGTTTGTTAGAGACATTAAAAAAACTGATTTTTCCGAAAAACTGGCATATAGATTTTGTTGAATTTTAAATATTTTAGAGACAATTTCTAACATAATCTGGTAACGCTGAAGGGGAAAATTTCACCGTCCTGTTTCTTTAAAAAATACAACATATGTTGATTTTAAAGCTCAAAGAAATGCCTTATATCGTTGCCATGGTAACGTTATTTTGGAGGAAAGTATAATGTGAGAAATCTACGATGGGTACTTAATACCCTGGCCAAACTTCGTCTGGATATGATTACCATAACTGTATCTAAGGACAGAATATGTTTGTTTGAAAAAAGGAGAAACTGTTTCGAGTCTCCTTAAATTCAAACAGTGTCATTGACACTAAAAATGCACACCTCCCCTTAGTCGGCAAAAAATGAAATGAGTGGCGAAGTTTGCAAGATCAGAAGAAAAGTACTGAAGAAGAGCAGATAAGGTAAAATAAACTACGGTAGATAAAAATTAGCATTAATCTTTTGAAGTTTGATGAGTAGACAAAAGAATGTGGTAATACTGTGGAAAGTAAACTATAGGTAAGGATAAAGCTAAGGTTAAATAGCTCATATACTGATTATCTTTAAATGGTGAAGGGGTGCAACTATGCGAAAAAAAGAAAATATGAAAAATAGATAAGACAAAATTGGAAGAGAGCAGCGAAAAAAAATTTTGCAATGCAGTTACGTCAGTTTGGCATAGAAAGGAAAAATAAACAGGAATGAAAAGGGTTGAATCAAAAGAGAAAGAACAAGTTAATAATAATAATAATAATAATAATAATAATAATAATAATAATAATGGTAGCTTTATTGCTGTATCAGTTTGTTAATACATGAGCAGATAAATATAATAAATATAATTTCTGAAACTACATAAAAATGATGATAAAGGGTGAAATACAATCATATCACTTACAATCAAAATCAACTATTTAAATACTATCTTAACAGATAAAAAAGGATAGCAATAAGAAATACAATATTTAATTTACCATGCACCTATGACTTAATTTGTTCGATTTTAGCAAAAAACTATTAATGAGTTTAGAAAAAAAAAAAAAGAAAAATTATTAATGAGTTTAGAGATAAAGTATTAGAAATACTAAAGAAAAAAATATCTTTTCATTACAAAATTCCTTATTATTAATTGAGATAAGGGGTTTTGTGATTTCAGAAAGATATAAAATAAAATTGTGAATCCAAGTAAGTTGAATCAAGTTAAGGTGCCTTGGGAAAAGTGCAAGGGAATTTGAAATAATGGTGCCAAACCATAAGGGAAGTTCAACGTTTCCATTTTTTTTCCAGAAATTGAATTTACCATGAATTTAGAGATAAGTAAATAAGAGAGCGGTTCAGAATATTCCACCAAATCGTGGAACTTATTTTCTGCTTCCAAAAGTTATTATTAAGTGGAGTGTGAGTTCAAGTGGGCAATATTTGGATATCTTTCTTATTTACTTAATCCTCTTCGTGTGTGTCCGCCCATAAGGCCGTTTTTCAACAATGTGAGTGAACAATTCCGGTTCCCTGTGCTAAAATAACACAGAATGTCAGTTTGTGTAACATGTTTTCGAGCAAGACAAAGAAATAAAATCTTGACGAGTATATTGCCAAACGTGAGAATAATTTATACTTAGCTGCCTTAACTCAAAGTGAAGAGATTTTGTGTAACTTTGTATATGCAGATGATTGTTGCAAGGCATTAATACGAGTGATATTAATCCTTAATAACGGAAAAAATTGCGATTACCTGTTTATAAAATAGAGGGCAAAATATTCTTTTAGTAAGAAGGTAAAAACGCATGCTAATGCGCAATTACAGTGGATGCCACTTCGGTGTACAGTTCGCGGCAATGAACGGTGAAATGCACGAATCAGATAAATAGGCCTTTTGCGAAAATTAGAGAGACTGGTCACTAATGTTAGTGCGTTCTTTCTCCTTTTACGGCACCTATCGGTGCATTTTGCGATTATTATCTTTTAGGAGCAGATATTATGGTATGATACCTGGTGGAGGGTTTATTTTTATTAATTTACCTTTTTTCGAAGGCAGTTAATTCTGACAGGGAGATTGTACTCCGGAGTGAATTTGTTAATCCATGTTTGTGGGAAGTTGCTGTCTTAATGGCAAACAGGGGATTTACTGTGCAAGATTTGTTTGAGCCCCTGGGAGTAAAAGTGATCATAATTTTCTAAAGGGCAGACACGATTTTGCAAAGGGAGAAACTGTTGTAAATCAACACCTTGCAATGTTTGGTTCTGACGATGAGGTCATTGCCTCAGCAGAAAACAAAGGACCTGCATCTTAGTTCCAGTCTCTTTCTAGGGTAAGACTAGTGAGAAGATGTATGGGTTGAGAACCAGGCCCCTTTCAGGAAGGTGGATGAGAATGAGAGAAAGTGGTATTTTGGGAAACCACTTGACGTTGTGTTACCTGAAAAAGTCTCAGTTCTCGTGTACATGTAAAATTGGTGATGAGGATGGGATCCTAAACGTCCTTTGAGAAAACACATGGCTGCATTCATTGGTAATATGGGAAATTTTAAAGTCAGAGAAGTTTAGTAATTATGCCTGCAGATTTTAAGCCTGTGTGGCGGCGAATGGCATCAAAGACAAAAAAGGAAGTAAATGTTTTCTCCCAGTGGTTGGTGGAGATGTTTGTAAACTGCTGAAGAATTTGTGTGATCCAGAAAATCCGAATTCGAAGACGTTCGCCTGCTCTTTTTGGACTACGTCCCAAGTATAAAGCGAGAGTGTATCCGAATTCGCCGTTGGTTGAACAAATTGGTTTCAGTGTGTAACTTTGGTCAATTCTTTCGTCAAGCCCTTAGAGATAGAATGGTTTCCAGATTGCACCCGAAAATACCTGGAACTCACTGTTACCTTTTCTAGGTAAGAGACCTGACTTATGAAGTTGCACATGAGAAATGTGTGGCAGATGAAATGGCAGGCAAAGCAAACAAAGAGTGCATTGAAGAGTTGGGCTAGTGGTGAGGTCAACAATGTTCAATATGTTTCCCATCTTGAGATAAAGGAACAGCTCTTATGGGTTAAAAAGTAAAGTGCAGAGTGATGGAATTGCAGACAAGTGTCGATTGCGTGAAGTATGCAGCATTGATCAAAGTCATGTAAATTAAAGAATGCCATCTGTCATCATTGCCAAAAGAGAGGTTATATTAGTTCCGTGTGTAGGGCTCGAATTGGACCGTCAAAATTAGACCATGAGGTGAAAAAAATGACCAAACTAGACAAGAGAAAATTTGTGGAGAGGCTGGCGGATGAGGGAGAAGAAGCTGCTGGTAGACAAGATCTGAAGACCCTATATAGAATTAACAAAATGATAAATAATGGCTTTAAAAACTACGATGTCCCTGGAAAAGACATAGCTGGCAATATTCTTTCGAAAGAAGCAGAAAAGCTTGCACGCTGGAAGGAACATTTTGACAGTTTTCTAAATAGGCCAGAACCTAAACAGGTAGCTGAGATTCCACCGGAGGAGGAGGACTTGGATATCTGCATAGATCCACCTACCATGGAAGAGGTGAAAGCTGACATCAAAGCGATGAAGAGCTGGAAGGCAGGTGGAGCAGATGGAATGACAGCAGAAATGCTCAAGGCTCAAGGAACTGAAACACTACGCCTTTTGATGTGCATATTCAGAGAGATATGGGAGAGCGAGACGACTCCTGAAGCGTGGAAGTCATTGTCAACTTACCCAAAAAGTGTGATTTGGGTGACTGCAACTCTGCTCCCCATTACCATCAAGGTCTTCAGCAAGACCATCCATACAAGACTGGCTGAAACACTGGATGAGTATATTAGGCAAGAAAAGGCAGGTTTCCGCCCTGGACGCTCGTGCTCTGACCTCATCTTCACCCTGAGGCAAATTCTAGAGCAGAGTAAACAATGGAATGCTCCCCTGTATGCCAACTTTATTCACTTTGAGAAGGCGTTTGACAGCATTCACCGAGATACCCTGTGGAAGATATTAGGGCAATATGGGATTTCATCAAACCTGGTAAATGTCATGAAGATGCTTTACAGTGACTTCAAGTCGCAGGGTATTTGCAACGCAGCGCTTACAGACGCCTTCCGCGTGACCACGGGTGTGAAACAAGGTTGTATTCTCTCCCCCTTTCTGTTTATCTTAGGGATCGACTGGATTCTGAAACAAGTGACTAGTAGTGGAAGAAGAAGGACTAGATGGAAATTGACCAGTGTCTTGGAAGACCTTGGTTATGCAGATGATATTTTGCTGCTTACCCACCGACACCAGGACATGCAGGCAAGACCAATGCCTTGGCAACTACAGCAGGAGACTTAGGCCTGAAGATCGACTGAAATGGATTGGTCATGTGCTGCGCATGCTACCAGCAGCACTACCACGAGTTGCACTCAGGTGGACCCCTGATTGCCGTAGAAAGAGAGGCAGATCGAAAGAAACATGGGGGAGGACAGTGGAGAAAGAGATGAAGGAGAACAGTTGGACATGGGCACACCTGGAACGACGAATACCCGACAAAAGCCAATGGCGTACTTTGACCGAGGCCCTATGTGTTTCGAAACACGAAGAGGACTAGGAGAGAGAGAGAGAGAGTGTGAGAGAGAAAGAGAGAGAGAGAGAGAGAGAGAGAGAGAGAGAGAGAGAGAGAGAGAGAGAGAGAGAGAGAGAGAGAGAGAGAGAGCTAGACGTATTTGTAACCAAAATATGGCACTTCCGTAACGTAAATGGCACTCATGTAACTCGTATGACACTTAAGTAACTTGGCACTTTGGTAACAATGGCACTTAAGTAACATGAAGCGGCGCTTTGGTATCACTGTGGCACTTAAGTAACATTTATGGCACTTTTGTAACCACTTATCAAGATGTCATTTTTGGCACTTCTGTAACTAATTCCTTATTTTCACTATTTTCCTTAACAAATCCAATAGGTATTGTTACAGTTTCAAATTTCATTTAAAAGAGAAAAGTTTCCTAACCCAACCCTTACCTCGTAGTCTCGTATTCTCGCGTCCTAAAGTTATTAATATTAAAATATTGTGCGCTACACCACTTGGCTGAGCATTTTGAAGCAGGGTTTCATTGGTGGTGTGTGAATCCGGTAAAAAATCCAAGCAATCGCTGATTACGAAATTAACTTTGAAAAAAACTTTAAAATGTGAACTTTACTGCAAAACATATTGCTTCTTTTGTCATGTTGTTTGGTGGATAAACATGCACCCTAGATGCAAGCCTGAAAATGGGATGACTAAGTCTTACATATTTTTTTCTCTTGATCATTGTTACAAATGTACTTTAAATACATTTCAAGCCCGATTTGTTTTTATAAGCATCAATCCATGCATAAAATCCAAGCATCTTTTTTTTCACGACCGAGTCAGAAGGGGAGTGGGTTTATTCCTGTTTTGACGTCACAAACTGATTTACATTGCATTAACTCTTTGTAAAAATGCATGCAACGTAGATTGTGACGTCAAAACAGGAAAAGACCCACTCCCCTTCTGACTCGGTCGTGAAGGTTATCTGGGTTATTGTTACTGAAAACCTTTTTTTTTTGTTTGCACTCGTAATTATAGGTCTTGTGCCATTTTCTTAGTCTAGGAGAGTAACTCTTGATGCTGAAGTCTAAGAGCAGAGATCTTAAGACCACCCACAATGCCCTTCGGGGCCTGCCCGTTTGCGTTCTTTTCCTTCTGTCTCTAAACAGCTGAAAATGGAATCTCACGAACAAGTCGTCATTTACATTAATCTGAAATGCTAAAATGGTAACTATTTAATGCTACTTACATGAACTAATGTCAAACGAAAACGGTGTGTTTCATACCTTTGGTCATCATTCTCAGATGAGGAAACCTTTCCAAAGTTAACAGCGTCGGACGTTTGCCTACTTTTGAAGGGTAATTGAAGGCGAAATGAAGGATTTTTTTGTTGCACAAGTGCAAGTCATTACGGATTAAAAGCGATTTTAGAGTCATGTAGCAGCTCTCATAACGTATAACGTGATTGGTTTGCAGCCCTAGCCAAAAACAAAGACTAAACAATTGAAACAATGACCTAGACTTAAAAACAATAGAAGCTGCTTACAATACCAAACAATAGCAGCTTACGAGAGCTGCTACACTACTGGATTTTAGGACATATGACTCCTATTATTGTTGTTGTTGTCCATTCTTCAATGTCTAAGATGACCATGGCTTCGAGTCAAAGGGAAGAGCGGTGGATGTGGGTCTGGAGGTAACTGGCGAGGCCAATCCGGGCCCTGAAGGATCGCTCACACGTAGGACACGTGTGAGTGGGTGCTGTTCGGACAGCAGGCTTTCGTTGCGCCTCGGTGATGCGTCTTGCTTCGGCTGCATAACTACTTTGGAAGTCGGCTGTCTGACACTCTGACCACATGGCCTGCCCACCTAACGTGGACTTTCTGCAGGTTGCTGTAGACTCTGCAAAGGCCAGCCCTTTCCAGAACCTCCGTGACTTTGTCCTGCCATCAGGTGTGGAGAGGTCTGCTGAGATGTAGAAGTGGTTGAACTGTTTAGCGTGTCTGCTGTAGACAATCCAAGTCTCGCAGGCACAAAGGAAGGTGGTTAGGACCACTGCATAGTCGACCTTCAGCTTGGTGGTAAGTCTGAGTTTTCTCCATCCCCAGATGTTCAGAGTTTATCAAAAGCAGTACTGGCCTTGCCGGGCAATCCTGTTGTTGACTTCAGCGTCTATGTTCACTGCACGAGAAAGTGTACTACTCAGGTAGATGAAGTTTTCGACTGCCTGGAGGTCATCCCTTCACCTTTATGCGTGGCTCCTGGTATGTCTTTCCTAGTGCAGCCTGGTACATAACATCGGCCTTCTTGTAGCTGATGTTCAGTCCAAAATGGTCGCAGGCTTGTGCGAAGCAGTCCATTTCATGCTGCATCTTCTGCTCTGCACTGGCGTTGAGTGCACAGTCATCAGCAAAGAAGAGTCTTTGATCACAGTCTCTTTCACCTTTGTAACAACCTGCGGGCATCTGAGGTTGAACGATTTAGCTACAGTCCTTTAGGAGATGGGGATTCCATTTCGCTTTCACGGAAGGCATCTGTCAGTATTAAAGACGCTAATACCAGCATGATTAATGAAAGTGCACTCTTGAAGGCCAGGCGCAATTTACTAGTAAATAAAGCTTGATTCAAACCATTCTATTTAGCGCCTGATATCATGACATCATCTGGTAAGGACCGGTTAGTGTATATTCCTACTTGTAAAGTAAACACAAGGTAGGAAACAATTCAATTCTAGTTCTTGTCATTTCGCTCATATGCAATCCTTTTATCAAATTTTATTTTCGGCCTTTTCAGCACTTTGAATTAAGAAAAACTAGAAACATGCCAAGTGGTTAAACTGAAGCCCTAATTAATACTAAGAGCCAAATTCAGCCCAAGTAAGGACTTCCTGAAATGTAAGACGAATATCAGCGTACGCAGCTTTTTGTGCGTCGTTTTGAAGGCCTGGTACCGAAAATACGGTTCCAGTAGTTGTCTAAGGCCTTTAAGCTGCTATTCACAAAAGAAACGACTAACAATAATAATTATAATAATAATCTTAATAAGTAATGGTTAATCTTTCTGTTGGCATTTAAAAATTAATCTGTAAAATTAAAAATCAAGACCACATTGGTACACTGTAGCTTAAATCTGGGCGTGGCCGGTAACATGTGGCCTTCCTTTACCTTGACACACCCTTGTCAATTACACATGTCAAAAGCACCTGTTGTCATCTTTAAATATTTAAATTTTGTAATTGCACTTTAACTATTCCTGATTTTTTGAAAAGGAATCCTGCCATAATTAGTGCATCTTACCGTCCATAATGCAGCACTCTCTGCTCACATAAGCCCACCACTTAATTTGCACAAACTATTGCCCAAGTAACCCGTGCTGGAACTGCGACAATGGCGAGTGAGACAGCCATGAGCCAATGCTGAGACCAAAAAAAACTTCCCCGGCTTAAAACACACCCCTAAAGGCAATACCCAAATAAAGGTAACGGTGGCTCTTGCTGCGAATTATATACAATTAAAAATTCGCAATGCAGCTTAAACGTTAAAAATCTACTCTTAAAAGGCTACTTTCAAATGGGTTTCAACCCCAATAAAGAAAGGAAACTCAAGATATGGTTCATTGAAAGACTTCAGAAATTTGCGGTGTCACGTGCGTACATGCGGCAGGTAATTGCAAATTAAATTATTCTCAGACCCAAGACAATGCAAGGCACAAGCTTAGAACTCACACATAATAAAACATGGACTATGTCTTACCATCAAATGAAATTTCATTCCTATTGAATTAATTCAAGTGGAATGGTGCCCAAGCAAAAGTCTGAACCAAAAACACATTTGCCATTTCTGAACGCGAAAATGGTGGGTTCGGGAAAATGGCCATAAAAGCCCTTAAACATGAGATATCGATAAAGAAATTTAGGGACGAACAGACCTTGAATAGGGCTATAAACCGGGTAAATTTTAGGTTCCTACAAGAAATAACAAAAGCGCAATGGTTATATTACCTTTGCAAACGGCAACATGGCCTTAAACTTACTTGCCGAATTGGACTTCAGTTAACATCGATCATAAAAAGTACACGCTTTTACGGCATATTCTTTCAGCGTTCAAAACAGCGATTGTTAAATTATGGTGGCAAGAGGGTGAACGGGGTGAACTTTATTAATGACGGAAATATCTATCGGTTGCCAGTAAAATTGGTTTTTACCACTTAAATCTGATCGTTACCACCACGTGTGGCACATCTGTAACATTTCATGCTAAAGAGCGCAATAAAAAGACGGGAAATTATCGAATCAACCCCAAAACTGGGCAGAACATTGAAACTATCATAAACAAGCAGTGCAACGCTTAATTCCTCATTTCCAACGTTTTTGAGGGGGTCAAATTTGATAGGAGACAAAAGGTTACAAAAGTGGTGACAATACGTCTAGAGAGAGAGAGAGAGAGAGAGAGTCAGATTGAGGTGGGTATTTGCTACCATTAACGGGTATTTCCTACGGTAGCAAATACGCATTGAGTATTTTCTACCGTAGTAAATACTCACTGTGAGTATTTGCTACCATAAGTGAGTATTTGCTACACGTAGCAAATACTCAAAGTGGGTAATTACTACTAGAAATGGGTATTTGCGACTGGTAGCAAATATCCATACCCAGAATTGCTACCAGAGGTGAGTGTTTGCTCCAAGTAGCAGATTAAAATGAATTTCGGAGTTGTCAGAATGTAAGATCTCCTCAAATCGAGAGTTTTATGCTTCGCGCCTTCAATTTTAAATAAACACCGAAGACATTTTTGTTTTGTTTTCTGGTACAGCTTTCATGTCAGTAAATGAGAAGTAAATTAAATGTATATGGTCTAAGTCTGTTCACCCCAGCTTTAATACTTAACCTGTGTACTAACAATACAACGTTTAAGGACATTTATACATGCCAGTGCGTTGGAAGTAGGACGACATAGTAACAATGATGATGATGATGATGGTGACAATGAAGATGATAATGATTGTAACAATATTCGTATAACACCCACACGCGAAAAAGATTACAACATTTAGCATTTAACTTTTTTTTTGGGGGGGGGGGGGGGGGGTGGACAACTGCAGGGATATCAGGGTCAGGCTTCCGGCTTATTCCAAAGAGTGAAATCGTTGTCTTCGGGTTTTTGATCTGCAGACGCCAGCGAAGTGGCTTGGCTTTTTGCAGTACAGACATTTCTGACCACGTACTGGGCATGTAAAGGTCCTTCCAACGTAACAAAGTAAGACTTAAAACTAGTTTACGAAAGAGAAAGACAAAATGTTTACACCCGAAAAAAAGAAGGAACACAAAAAAAATAATTATTATTTTGGGAGTTCAAAGTACGTTACTTCTCGGATCGACCCTCTGATGTGGCCAACTGTCATCAAATCATTGCATATAAGCACAAATTGATAGTTTATCGCCGAAAACTGAACGTGGGTACTTGCAACGAAAGTGAGTATTTGCTACAAAATACGTTTTTGTAAATAAATGGAAAATAAGTCAATAAATCGAATTAATCGAAAACGGATGCAATTCCTCTTTCAAAGCGCAGACCCTATGCGCAAAAATTGCTTTATAAACGACTAAAAAATAATTTTTTTGAAAGAAAAACATTTCCGAACCTTCTAAAAAAATTTACCTCGCAAAGAGTAAAAAATATTTCAGATTGACGAGGTCTTTGGTAGCAATTATCTTTTCTTAAAAGACCTTTAGAATCTGCTAAAATCAAGATTTTATTTATTATTTTTGTGGCGTGTACCTAAGATTGAGTATTTCCTACGTTAGTTATGAAAAAGGTGCATTATTAACTTCACAATAAAGCACATTATCGCAAATTCAGCTTTGCTGCGACAAAGAAAGTAGAAATATTCGCTACATATCGATTAAAACCATTTTTAAGTATTTTTGCATGATTAAAATTTGCGATGGCAAATGAGTAGCAATTACTCAGTCATGAATCTAAAGAGAGAGAGAGAGAGAGAGAGAGAGAGAGAGAGTAGGGCTCGATTGCTACCAAAAGCGCCTACAGCAAGATCGAGTGTCATGGTGAACAGTTGCGTAAGCAATGTTTATGGAAAAAGAATGGAAGGCGACAATTATGTGCGTGACATGCCTGTGCATGGAGAGCAAGGTGCTTTTAGTTTGTATAGAACTGGAACTGAACTCTTGCCCGCTGTGTCAGTAAAGGCCTCCAACCGTACGCAGTATATGTTAAGCTATGTGAGGAGTAGTAATATGGGCCCATATAATCCGGTCTTGATGCTTGGAAATGGAGCGTTCTGATTGTTGGATTTTTTTAAAAAAAATCGAGCATTCTGATTAGCTAAGAGCCAAATATCGCCATTTTGAATAAATGCATAGATAATCATCACGTGGTTTCAATCAGATTCAAGTGGCTCGTGCACAAGATGGTAGACGAGAAATGACGTCATAAAACAAGACAGAAATGAGGCCTTTAAGAAGGCCCAGGTCGTCATCAGAGAGTCGTTTGTAGCCGTACGGATAGGTCTTGCTGGTGTTTCTGATCCAGGACCCGTTTGGACACGGTAATCCTTGTGGGTGTGGTGCTTTCCAAGAGTGTAGGCCTTGGCGTCCCTATGAATGGAATGGGACTGGTTGACGAACGTGCTGCAAGGTTGGTTCAAGGGACGATGAAGTTTGTCGAGGGCGTTTTGACGTAAGACGTGATAGTTGAATTGAGCACTGTCCTCGCACTTTTGCACGTGACTTTGCCTTTGTGCATCTTGTAAATCTGTTCACTTAAATGTGGAGTACCGCAAGGTACAATCCTTGGCCCCCTTTTGTTTCTTATTTATATTCATAACTTACTTTGAACAGTGCTAAAACTGAATTTATGCTAATTGGCTCCAGAGAAAAATTGACAACTTTGTCGAACCCACTTAAGCTTTCGATTGATAATGTTCCGATTGAACACGCTTCCTCTGTTAAATCGCTTGGAATATTTATTGATGAAAATCTACGGTGGCAAACACACATTGATAAATTATCTAAAAAGGTCGCTTCCGGGATAGGAGCAATAAAAAGAATTAGACCTTTTGCCCCTCCACCTACTCTTCATAAGATATACAATGCGCTAATTCAATCTCATTTCGACTATTGCAATCCTGTTTGGGGTAATTGTGGTAAAACGTTATTTGACAGGCTACAGAAGCTTCAGAACCGTGCCGCTCGCGTCTTAACCTTTTCTAGCTATGATGCTAACCGCTTAATTAGACAACTCGACTGGAAAGACTTGAGCACTCAATTTCAAATACAGAAAGCCTTAAAGTGGTACTACGACCAAAAA
>NC_090892.1:37474045-37476545 GCF_036669925.1 Montipora capricornis
TTGTTTTCAGAGATAAAGTGGAATAAAGTACATCAGTAAAACTCTTCTTTGACCTTGAACTGACAAAGTTGTTTTATGGCTTCTAATTTTAGCATGATTCCTATTCGCTGGCTATTGACAGTTGACTCTGAAATGGCTTTTTTTCCTTTTCAATTCGCTTGGGGAGGCTGTGCTTAATGCTTGTTTTCTTTTAAAACTCATTCGGTTCAAGAAAAAATTATTGCCAAACTGGTGAATTGCAAAGTAAATTTCAGTGGAAAAACCGATGTTGCACTCACGGCTTCGTGATTCATGCGATATTGGTTTTTAGCGTAAAATTTACCGTGGAAGTCATAAGTTAGGGAATGAATTTATCTATAGAAGAACGCAAAGAAAATGATTTAATTATTAAAGCAGAAACCGGAAACATTTTCACAAACCGTACAGGTAGTAAGAATAAATGACCAGGGAGCTCCGCTTTTAGGCCTGGCTAAATCTATATATTAATGTAGAAACATAGTGTACCATACCTGTTGTCTTGAAGCATTATGGTTGTGATCAAGGGCAACAAGCTTGGCTGCCTCCTCCATGACTCTGTGGCTGTAGTGTGTGTGCTTAGGAAGGTGTTTTAAGTAAATGGAGTGGTTAGCTTCTAATGCAGTGGTGCGTATACAGTCTGTGAGGTGAGGAAGGGGCTTCTGTAACCTGGTGTCATGGATGATTTTTAGCAATTCATTGTGTGGTGGAGAACCTGCTTTAATTAAGCCACTTTTTGCGTGGCAAGCCTTCATCAAGGACACATTTCTTGAAAACTTTGTTGTGTGGAAAGTCGTGGCGATTTACTACATGTACATGGTTTGTCACTGAGAGCCATTTCCCCTTCAAATGGAAATTGCATCATGGCATCCACCGTAGTTATTTGATTAGTGCTTTCATCATAACACTGACTAGCTTCAAAATCATTATGCTATCAACCAAACTTTCCTCTTCTCTTGAACTGGGTGTTTCAGAACTGCTTAAAATAGTTTCTGTCCTGGTACTCATACTGATTACTGGGGAGCTACAAGGATAATTTGGGCTTTCCTTCAATTTCATTGACTTTTTGCTCGGCACAGAGGTGGTCAGCTAGAGTTCATATAAAATCTATCAGTGCCATGAGAAAAACAACTGTGAGTGATATATATGAAATGAATAATATGAAAAAAAAAAAAAAACCACACAACTGTTTACATTAGATATTGTATTGTAGGTATTGTCAGATATTTCAATTCCTCCTACATGTAACATTAGGATAAAATGCTAATTAAACGTAACAGAAGGTACCCCAATTCATGCTTATCTGCCCATTGGAATGGTGATAGAAAAGACAAACACCAAAGAAATACGGTAGACTTCTTTAATTTCAGCATGCAGGAGCAATAAACATAACTAGAGGAACCACTGTTATTATTTGAAAACTCACCGAAATCATCGAAATGGACTTTACGCGGTTATGATAATACTACTAATTAAACACACTTTATCACGTCGAATTAATAGTGCATTTCAAGATTGAAAAACAACATTCCCTCTCACTTGTTGGCGTTTCCGTTTAGCCGCTCTAGCATGACTAGTTGTGCGCACTTTGGGTGCTGGTTTGTGTGCAAAAGTTGTTGGAATAGCATCGGCGTTCAGCTTTCGTGGTCTAGGTTTACCTCCCATCAATCTATTCCTTTAAATAGGTCCACACGTTCATCGAAATAGTGCGGCTGAAAATGATCAGACCAAAGATGAGGTTCCTTCGGTAAATTGGGCAAAGGTCCTCCAAGAGCAGCCAACCACTTTCTGCTCATTTCACCTTCAAGTGGGACTCGATGAAAGGAAATCGATGGACCACGCTTCGGCTTGTTCTTAGATTCGTTATTACATCCAACTGCAAGCACAGTGCGGCATGTTGTGGATGTTAGCGACCGCACAAAGCAAAATTCAAACACAGCGTCTAAAACACAATCCAGTTCTACGTATTCCGTAAACGTAAGCTTACATGTACATGTAGATCGCTCTAGCGCACACCTTTGGGCGCCATGTTGAAAGTCAACAACGCAGTGACGTCATAAACTCCCTATGATTTACTTTTTTTAAATTTAATAGATAGGCAACCCAAGCTTGCGTTACGCCCAAGACGTGACTGTCAAAGCGTCAAGTCAGCGACAACACTCTTCCAGACAACATGTTTTGTTTTTTGAGTTACTTTCACGACAAAGGAGCAAAATTTATTAATGAATGAAGGAAATAGTAAGGTTACTTACCTTGTTTATTTTGTTTTGCCTTTTCCAGATTTTCTTTTTTTAACTGTTTTGAGAAGTTGTTGTTTCATAGGCTGCTTTCCAGAGAGAAAAACGCTTTCGAGTGCACTTCTCCGTGAATCGCTGTTTCCAGCCTTGACTTCGTCTTGGGAACATTACGATAACCTTTCAAACAATAACGTCCCAAAACAATTTTAAAAAAGCTCGAAAAGGCAAAACAAAATAAACAAGGTGTG
>NC_090892.1:37481545-37489045 GCF_036669925.1 Montipora capricornis
AACCTCGCTTTTATTATCATTACCATTACCATTGCCATTACCGCGCACTAATTATTACCGAAAAAGCTTTAGCTACAATAGCGCCACATTTTGGAACAGTCTACCATGCGATATAAGGAACACAGAGTCTCTGGGGGTATTTAAACGTAAGATTAATGACATTCGTAAGTCTAACGCACGGCATTCACGGAAAACAGCTTTTAGTGTTATAGTATACAGTTTTAATTTTAATTATTTCAGCGTATGTGATGTGTATTTTTATGGGCTGATGAATTGATCGTGTTTAAATAAAGATTATCTTATGTTATCCTCTCCTTTTCGACCAAACCATTCCTACAAAAAGCGACAATGAACGAAAAGAAGAAAGACATGAGAAGTGTCAAAGAGAGCCGAGCACTGCCTCAATGAAATGCCAACCTTCGGTCTGTTAGCTTCGTTGACCACTGCTAGCCTCTTAACAAATAAACAACACAGAAAGACTTTGAGCCTGTACCGACTGTGCTTGATGTTTTGCTGCCATCAGAAAGCACTCTGTCTATTTTAGTTCCTGTTCACCAAGCCCAATGGAAATGTCACCACCGCTGGCGCATCCTCAGTTGGCTTGTATCATTCGTCTTGCTGCATACAGTGTTCTTTAAAAAATATTCTTTGTATGTCAAGACGGCAAGACAGGGACGGACTCCACACTATGCTATATTACACGCGAAGTTACCGAATTTGAAATAAACAGAGCATAATTACATAGCTGCGCGGGGATATGAATTTATCTTTGAGCCCTGATAGTGTTGTGAATGTCTGTGCGATACTGTCAGCCCGAGAAGTCAAAACTCGTATCCCCAAGTGTCCATGTTCTGTTTATTACATAGATACTGACGAATTTTTCAGATTAAAAACAGCTTATCTTATTCATTTCTGAAATGGCAAAAAAGTGGTCATCAGCCGCTAAAACACGCATGTTGTGTTACAAAACTAGACATGAAAGTTATGAAGTTCTAACTAATCATGATGTCGAATTGAGTCATCAAATTGTTAATGTACTGTAGTACAGAAAAAGTTATGTTACAACACAAAAGTATTTTAGTAGGGCGGAAAACCTTGCTTTTTATTTATTTATTATTTTTTATTTTTAGTTATCTTAATGACACGTAATTCACGTCACATGGAAAGATAAAAATAACATCTTCACTGCATGTGGTGAAGATATGATTTCTTAGATAAAGGAAAATAATAATATTTCATCAGTATTTATAAAATAATATCTCTTACTAATGAAATAACAAAAATATAAGGAAAATAACTCAAGTAATAGCGGAAACATTGAGATAACATGGTCTAATTGAGAAAACTGAGTTCTGTCATACTAATCACCATCTCATTGTATAGTCAAGTGGTGAGTAAATTAACAGTAAATGCGAACGTATTAATGATGATATATCTAATTTCTCTTTAGTACCTCGAAGCAGCAAAGAAAATCTCGTGAAAAGATATGCAAAGGAAACGGAGGCGTCTTCCGTGGATGTCTACAATGGCTGTAAACATAAACATTGTGATGCGAGATCTGGTCTCAGCCGGTTTGCAGTGGATGGAAATTATTACACGTGTTTTGTCTCTCTGACTGAACGCAGCCCTTGGTTTGTCGTGCATCTTTACCATTATCATCCCATATCATTGATAAACGTTTACAACGGACATCGCTTTCAGCTGGAAGTCATGACGGTCCTTATCGGTAATGGTTGTTGTAAATTATATTACTGTAATGAGGTTACCATAAAAAAAAAAACAAAAAAACAAAAACAAAAAAAAAAAAAAACAAAAAAAACTCATCCGTTATTAGGAGTCGTTTTGTGAGACTTGACTAGTTCTTCGCATTTTCTTCATGAGTACAAGGGAATTTTCATAATGGATGAGTAAACATTTGGTGTTCAACGTTCACAAGAAGGTTGCAGTTCCTATTCCTAAGACGAATCTTTTGAAAGACTGCTGATAGGACACGGAACAATAAGTTCTTTGAAAAAAATTTAGTGATCCGGTTTAAGGAACAGAGTACAAAATATATCTACGCTGAAAAAAAAAACCTGGTCAAAAACCAGAAAAAGAAATGTTCAAAAGAATTAAGAAATGGATTTGTTTAACTGGGAAAACGACTGATGATTAACACCTTGGTCAAACATTTCCGACTCCGGTAAAGTCGGTGGGCGACACACCGTTACAGCAGTACCATCTTATTAACCTTTGCGGACTTGCAAGGTGGTAACGAATGTCTATTATTTCAAAGTGGGTAAGCGGCGCATTGCACAATAGGCCAACGACATACCCCAACGAAAATTTCCATAAGATAATTTTGTTTTCTGGGTTACTGCATGATGAAAAAGGTGACGCAGGTCCCGAATATTGAAACTGACTACATCCTTTCCAAAGCAAGACCTTTGCAACTGCCAAATGCTCTCTAGAGTCGCTGTTTGCTGCACCTACAAGACGTTTCTCCGAGTTAGCGACTGTTCTTCACTTGGTTTGGTTAAATTGGCTTTCTTATTTCGTTTCAATTCTGTGACAGGATCAGGATCAGATTTGCAGTAGCAATAGCTTCCTGTAGAGTCGCATCTTTCCTGTGCAACGCCGTATAAACTTCTTTGCAGCTTCAAAAAGAAGGTAGCTAAGATTAAGACCAATCAAAGAGTCAAATTTATTGAGGCTTGATAGCTCTTTTCTTGCCCCCTTTCCATACTTGTTGTGTGAGGTGTCACGTATGTTTTAAAGTCTGTTGAAGCACAACGTAGTTTCAAGAAAGCATCGAATACTGTTGAACTCCAAATGGGTGGAGAACAGTAGTGTTACCTTCCCTACTTGGCCACTTTGCCGGACCAACACCTTGTGGGTCTCTCTTACATTTAAAACTAGGTAATGGTATTTTGGCCTGAATTTCAGTGTCTACCCCTTTCCTTTCTCCTTGCATGTAACCTGCTTCATCCAATGCCTGACTTTGGCAAAGGGCACGTGGGAAATTTTAGAACGTTAGCACGTCTTTGTCGCAATATCTAAATTCTTGGCGAACATGACGGGCGACTGCACAAGACCAGTTAGCTCTCCTGACATGGTGCACCCATCGTCGACCCATCTACTGGATTTGTTGAATTGCTCATTATTACTTACATTTAAACCTTCGTTAATTGCACACCACAGTGGATTGATCGATTAATGGTTTTCAAATGATCAAGGATCTATCGGAGTTTCCTCCTGTCCCATTATCTCCATGTGATCGTTGATTATGGGGTGTGATATGTATTTTTCATCATCCAGCCACTATTGTATATTAACTCTGTCTTCCCTTCGATGTTTCAAAAGTTTCCCTCATCTTGTGTGTGATCCCTAATCACTAGACCCTGCATACCAAGAAAATGTAATAAAGTAATGTTCTGCTCAGCTCGTCGGGTGGATTGTTAGTTTGGAATTGTCGAGGAAATCATTGCATGGCCCGAAGACTTCATTAGAACCTCTTTGTGAATTTAGGACGCTTCGTGCTTGCTTGTTTTAGCTGTTGCAGCTACTTGTGGAAAAAGCTACATCTGCATACTTGCTGAAGGTGGGTAGATCTTGTTTTTTTGGCCTCTCTACAGGTGTTAGGGGTACCGTTATTTCATGGCTTTTGTTTTTTTCTGTTTGAAGGCCCTTGCTCTTTGCATTAAAATTCTTTGTTGACGGCTTAAGAGGATTCTCACGCAGAGAGATACACACCTCATTGCACGTCGATGGGGGAGTGCTAGATTGTGAAACAGATGCTTCAAGGCTGCGAAGTTCGACCATAGCCACTTCATCTGAAGCCCTGGAGTACTCTCACTAATCTCGACTATTTCACCTTTGAGGTCACTGGTGCTTTACGTTTTTTCTGACAACGACCTCATAGATTCGATTGAACCCTTTTGAGGCATTTTCAAAGCAACATTCACTGATAGGAGCAGGTTGCAACCTTATCTCTGGTGAAAAAATATTTTTCTGTCTTGCAGTTGATGTTTACTTTGTTCTTTCTGCAATTCAATAGATACAGTTTTCTATTCTACTGACTTGAGGAATTATTTTTATCAAAGATTTAATGGCCTAAAACGTTTAACCTTGAAGAACTTTTCACAACATTTGATGGCATGTTGAAAGCCAACCCAAAAAATAGAAAGGGAAATTCCGTAGCCCAGTTTCTTCAAAGGTATAGTCTCTCATATTTCTGTCTACTAAAATTGCACATTTGACTTTACTTAGCAAGTCCAAGAACGTTTGTGTGCTGCCCTTCTGACTTTTGCAAGAACCAAAGCTTATAATGTTACAGTTAAAAATCATTTACAACATCTTCCAACAGAGTCAAGTTTGTTTTCTTACCGGTAGGATAGTAATATCTGCTTGCAAGAGGTTATAAAGGTAAGAGAAGTAATCCCTCATACTGGCCCTATTCCCATCGTAATCCCTCTTAGGTTATTTTTAGATGATATCAATTTTCCCGCGGATAATGTTACCGCGCGCGTTACGTGGAAGTTTCGTGGAGGAGGGAAAGTGCAGCAAATTCTGTACGATGCCACTCACCGTTTTCAAAATTGAGTTTCATGGCCTGATAAAATTCATTGTCTACAAGATACAGGTTTCAAACATACATCCTTGGAATTGCTTAACTGTCTAGTTTACAGTGATACCAATTTGAAAAATTTCCAATCTATCAAACCGTGTTAAATAATTTTGTCAGACGCAGATATGTTTACCAGATATGTTTACCTTATATGTTTGGTTGCATTGCGTTACTTGTCCATTTTAGTGCGCACTTTCTCATCGTCTACAAAATTCTGTCGCTTACAAAACTCGTCCCCGTCAAGATACAGTTTGCAATCATATATCATGGAAATCAGTTAACTGTATAATTCACTCTGATACCAATTTTACGTTTGTCTAATGTAGGAAACTGTGTTAAATCATTTGTAAGAGGGAGCTATATTTTACGCGTGGGTTGCAAATTGACTTCCATCCGATCTTACGGTTTTAAAAATTTTTATCGTGCGGTCAATTAAAATTTTCCTGTCATGTGTGGTACTGTTTGAAAGCGTTAGCTGTCGAATTTATGAATGTCATAGAATTAAGTCACCATAGTTTAAGTCCGCTAAGAAAATCGAGAGCGCGTTGACCAAGTCAGGAATATGTTACTTTGTGACTGTAGTCCGCGATATTTCATTGTGTACAAAATTCTGTCGCCTATAAAACTCGTTACTTTCAAGATACAAGATGCAAAGATATATAATTCAAATTGCTTAACTGTGTTGTTTACAGTGACACCAATTTCAACACTGTCCAATGTACGAAACCCGTGTTTAATAAGTTTGAAAGATGCAGGTATATTTAACATGCGTGCCTTGCAAATTTACTTCCATGCGATACCACTTGTTCATACATTTTTAACGCACTGTCTGTTCAAGTTTTCCTTTCATGTCTGATATCTGATCTGTCTAATTTATGAATATCTAAGAATTAAGTCGTCAGATTTTAATCCCGCGAAGAAAATCAAGAACGCGTTAACCAAGTCAGCGATATATTACTTGTTGACTGTAGTCTGCGAATTGCCAATGTTTACAAAATTCTGTCGCTTATAAAACTCGATCCTTTCAAGATACAGGTTTCAAACATCTATAACTGAAATCGCTTAATTGTATAGTTTCCAATGATACCACATTCAAGGTTGTGCCATATACGAAACCGTGTTAAAATTTTTTTTAAGGAGACAGCTATATTTAACATACGTGCTTTGCAAATTCACTTGAATCCGATAACGCGGGTTCAAAAATTTTTATCGGACACTTGATTCAAGTTTTCCTTTCATGTTTGGTACTGTTGTTGAGCTCTATCTGTCTACTTTATCACCATATAAGAATTAAGTCATCATATTTTAATCCCGCAAAGGAAACCGCGAATGCGTTTATTAAAGTCAGAGAGATCGTACTTATCGACTATAGTCGTCCATTTGCCATTCTGTTCAAAATCCTGTCGGTTACATAACTCGTTCCTTCCAAGATACAGGTTTCAAAACATAAGTCATTGTAATCGCTTAACTGTGTAGTCAACAAGTCACGTTCGTCCACAAAATGTATATACGCGTTTGTCTCACCATCCTCCGCCATTTTTGTTTGATGGACTAACACGCCTGTTAAGTCATTTGTCAGAGTGGGCCCTCGCACAAGTTGCTCATTCAAAGAAGTACCACCAAATCTTGCGGCTGCGTCAAATACCACTCTCACTTTGCCAGGCTTGTTTGGATTCGTTACTGGGTGGTAGGGAAGGTACCAAGTGGTTTCCCTGATGGTGCCTACTTCATCCTTGGTGAGCTTTCTTGCATAACCCTTGGCTACGCTAAATCACAGCTCTGTACTTCAGTTCCAGCTCTTGATCACGACCGAAGCGTTTCAGTAAATGCTGCAATCTTGTTTCAGCGAGTACTCGGTTGTAGGGTAGCACAGGGTTATCATCCTTCCACAAGAGATCCATCTGGTAATGGCCGTCTCGTCTGCAGACTGAGTCATTGATCCGCTTTAGTGCTCGTTGATCTTCTACCGACATGGGCTTAGTTACATTCTCGGCAGTGCCATACGACTCAACTTTCCAAAACTCTTCCAATCTGTCATCTAGGGAAACGTCTTGTCCACTGATAAGATTAATTTGAACACAACCAGAGGCTTGCACACTTGGCGAACCACCAAGAATGCCCCATCCAATACACGACTTAATAGCAACTGGCTCATTACGTTTGCCTCTTCGAACCTCAAGTGGTATGAAAACCTCTTGGAGGTTGGTGCCAATCAACACAGAAATCTTCCTTCTCTCCACATCCGGAAAACACACATGGTGTAAATGTGGCCATTGCGCCACTGACCTTATGACTCTGGTATGCTTTAGAGAAATTGTTAAGTCCTTGACCGCCCAAGCTGATTTCACGTCAATCACGTTTTCATTCTGGCTATCAACCGAACCAATCTTGAAATCTACTTTCATTCCTACTTCTTCAGCATCAACACTGTGCACTGTCGTCAGCGAAAGTTTACTGGGTGATCCCTTTATGTTTAATAACTCCACAAGGGACGGGTCAATCATCGTGATGTCGGAGCCCGAGTCTATTAGACCATAAGTTGTAATTTGACAGCCAGCACTGCTCATCACCTTGACTGGAATGACTTGCAGCAACACCTCACAGGGTCCAACTGACGCTGACGTGGAGTAAGTTGACGTGGTGCCTTGGTTTGGCACCAAGTTCTGGTTGACAACCTCTCGATGCTGAGAGAGGGCTCCTTGATTTGCACTTCCGCGAGTGTCAGTGAAATGCAGCAACGCGTGATGGGTCTTGCCGCAGCCCTGCACCCGGCATCGATTACGAGATCCGCAATTCCTAGCTGTATGTTCTGTCGAGTTAATACAGTTAAAGCAAATCTTTCCTTTCTTCACAAACTCAGCTCTCTCTCGAGGGGACTTGGCTCTAAACGCCTC
>NC_090892.1:37501545-37504045 GCF_036669925.1 Montipora capricornis
TCGAGTCAGACTTGTATTGATCATATTTATGCTAACTTTTCGCTGTCCTCTATAAGTGGCAGTATTGCTATAGAAATAGCTGATCATCTTCCTGTCTTAAGTGTTTTCTATAATGTGGAACATACCCCTTTTCCGGACACTCTCGATTTTAGAGCTTTCAAAAAAGACAACTCGGGTTTATTTAAGATGGCACTAAATGAGGTTGATTGGTCCTCAGTTTATAGTTCAAGCGATGTGAATGAAAGTCTGCCAAGATTTCTACATTTTTTAATAGAATAAGTAATGAACATGCACCCCTAAAATCTGTGAAAGTGAAAAGTACTAGCTCCAAACCATGGATAATTTCAGGTTTAAAAAAGTCAATGAAAGTCCGGTACCGGTTATACAGAAAATGGCTGTCCACGCATAATTTATTGTTTTTGAATAAATATCAATTATACCGAAATAAAATAATAGGTTCTTGCTGATTCTACTACTTCTAAGAACTTGAAAATCTCTTTGTCTAATGTCATAAATAAATATTTCTGCAATGTACCTATTCATCTTGCATCCAAATTGCCTAAATCAAACCGTCATTTTACTTCTTACTTAAAACGGACTAGATAATCTTGATGGTTAAAAGTCGTTCGGTGTAGATAAGCTTCATCCATTTTTAGCAAAGCTTGCTGCACCTCCGATCTTTCGACCTTTGACATATATTAATAACTTGTCTATTAAGCAAGGGAAATTTCCAGATAATCTAAAAATTGCTAGAGTGGTACCTATCTTTAAACAGGGTTCTCGTTTACTGTGTGAGAATTATAGACCCATATCAGTGCTTCCTGTGTTAAGTAAAATTTTTGAGAAAGGTATATTTTACCAACTTATGCATTACTTTTCAATAGAAAATATTATAATTTCCAATCAATATGGTTTCAAGCCAGGTGATACTACAACGGACTGCCTTGTTGATCTTATTGAGGAAAGATCTACATCTCTTGATCTAGGTAGCTACGCTGTAACAATATTTTTCGACCTGAGTAAAGCATTTCACACTGTTAATCATTCGATACTGCTATCCAAATTATCATACTATGGTATTCAAAATTCTCATAGGAATTGGTTTAAATCATGACTTAGCAAAAGAAAGCAAAGCGTTTTTGTAAATGGTGATGATACTACTACTATGCATATTTCCTCAGGTGTACCACAAGGATCGATTTAAGGACCTCTACTATTTTTGAGTTATATAAATGACCTCCTCAGGCTTCCAATTTCTTTTCTATGAGATTATTCGCTGATGATACTTCTTTAACAGCTTCCGGTATAAGTCTACATGAACTTCTACTACGAATAAGTTTAGAATTACCTAGCATTTATAAATAGCTATAGCTATGTGCTAATAAACTAACTTTAAACTTAAAAAAAAAAAAACTACATTGTCTTTCAACCTCGACAGAAAATTAACTATAATCTATTACCACCATTAATATTCGCAGGTCAGTGCTTAGAGCAAGTTTCCTGTTTCAAATACCTAGGAATTTTTATCGAAAGTCACTTGTCGTGGAATGATCATATAGATTATGTCTGTGATAAAGTGAGTAAGAATTTTAATGTAATCACCAAGATCAAGCGTATTTTAGGAAATCAGTGTTTAATTAATTATTATTATTCTCTTGTCTTCCCATATCTCATATAAGGATGTCTCCTATGGGGTATTACTTATGATAGCCTATTATCTCAACTCATCCGATTACAGAATAAAGTAGTAAGAATAATGAATGATGTTCCCTTGCGAGACTCTGTTACCCCTCACTATGTTAATTAAGGTATACTTAAATTTCGTGATATTTTTAAATTGCATACGTGTTTATTTATGTATGAACATATTTGTGATAATAAGCGTTGTAACTTTTCATTATCTCTCATATCTGAGCATCATATTTATTCCACACGAAGTGCATCTACCCAACAATTATTTGTTCCCCAATTTAGAATTAATACTAGGGGTAATCGAAGCTTAGACGAGTGCGTTCGATGTTTGTAGGACGGTACGGGTTTGGTACAGGTAGCAACTGAGGGGGGAGGGTGGATGGTTCGTGCGATAGGGAAATGTTATTACAGTGGAACCCCGATACAACGATCCTCGATATAACGATATCCCCGGTATAAAGATAAACATGCTATGTCCCGGCAAAAGTTTCAGTAAAATGTATGGGACAGAACCCTGATATAACGATCTTCAATATAACGATATTCCCGATATAAAGCCGAGTTCTTAGCGTAACGAGCGTAAAATCTTCCCCGATATAACGATATTACAGCATCAGTACACAGATACAACTTCAAATGTTTAAGTTTTGTTTTGTTTTGTTTCCCTTTTACGATTCATACCACAGACTTTGTTGTGTAACCTTGATAACGTCTAATGCTTTGCAAATTATGAGTCATTTGATACTCATTACAAGTTTAATTAAACAATATGTACAGTAGTAAAAAAGCACATGTTAATTTTACTCCG
>NC_090892.1:37506545-37519045 GCF_036669925.1 Montipora capricornis
ACACTGACCTGTCGTTAGTAACGACGATCCCTGCTTCTGCGTCGTGGTGCGTTTGCCAGCTCCAGCAGGACTTTGCTCAGTTGGTTGTAAACATTGGGCCTGCGAAAACCCTGTAGTGCTTGGCTGGATGGCCCACTGCTAGCACCTGACCTAACAAAAATTAATACTGACTTAGCGGCAAGCAGTGAGCTGTCCTTAGAGTTTAGGTGAACTTTGCTGCTACTGAGGCAGGAATTTTCGATTATTGAGTTGTCAATGAGGGTGAAGTTGTTACTTTCCGACAAAGATTTCAAATTTTCATTAGCATCATGCAATTTTGCACTTAAATCTAAATCTTCTCTTTGAGTTAGTGCAGAGAGCGCTATTCTTGAATATGGAAATTTTAACTTCAATGCCTTTCCGAGATCTACAATCTTTTCCGCAAATCTTTGAGCGGAATCTGTTCTAAGGTAATTTGTACCCGCGTGAACAATTACATGAGCTGCATCACCATTGACATTAATATACATAACCTCTTCGGATATCTGATCTGCTGTTTTCCCCGGTATGTAAATTTACGGACCGGTTTCTTTGAAAGCCTTCTTGGATCTATGTTCTTCTTGATAGAATCTCCAATTATAACTATAGGTCTATTGTAGTCGCTGTTTGATGGACTTGCATTCCTCACTGGGTCATTTGGATCCTGGGGACTCCAGGCTGGCGAGGCAGTCTGATGTGAACTTTGCTCGCGATGATCAGTTCCGGCCTCGCGTTGTCTATCCGTTGTTGCTGATGTTGTGGTGGTTTCTGACAAAGAGTATGTAGATTTTGCTTGCGCACTTGCATCAGTTGAAACTGCAGTTAGCACCTTTTGCTGGCCTGAATCCCTATGAGTTTCCAATTCCTTTGTTAGTAGATGAATGGAGGTAATGAGACTCTTTTGTTCTTCTTTGGCCAATAGAAGTTTGTTAGCGTAGTCTTTGTTCACTTGAAGAAGGTGTTGTTTTTCTTCTCTTTCCAGATCCAAATTAGTTGAAATTTTTTTCGTTCAACTCTCGTTGATGGCAAAGTTCGTTATTAATGTCTGCATCAGGGTGTGAGACAGCGTGTTCAAGTTTGATGACTACTTTGCTTCTCGCTTTCCGGCAAAGGGATCTCGTCGGGTAGTTTGTCGGGAAATTTCTCTTTAGCCAGATCAATCAAATTTAATTTCAACTTCTCTGCGTTCTCTTAACCTTGAATCTGGAGAGTTTTTTCTTTGGTATAAAAGTTGCAGGTGATGTGTCCAGGTTGAAGCACCAAACAAGTTCCCTTATCTTGAGGTTGGAAGTCGCTGCTATCAATTCCTATTTTTGATGATAAAAGGTCGAGTGGATCTTCATTCGTGCCAAGCCATTTAAGCTGTTTCTTTGAAGGATTGTAAATTAGAAGACTAGAAGCGATAGAGACAAAATATGGAGAATAATTGCACAACTACGAGGACCTTGCTAAAACACGTCTTAACTCTTCGCTCATGCCATGGAAACCGGGATAAGCTCCGGCCTGATGGGCCTTCTGGCTCATATGCAGAGGCCTTTTTTTAAGATTGACACGTTGAGCAAACACGGAATGAAAGATCAATATCCTTGCACAGTATTTAGATGGTCATGAAGGGGGAATGGGGAGTGGGAGGGGAGGGGAGGGGTTGTTGGCAGTCCATTTCCCAGTCCAAATTTTTAGAAATCCCGGTCCTTGCTACTTAAATCCCAACCGGAGTTATGAAAGGGAAATATAGATCTTGAGCATCAATGTGCTGTATGAAGCATTTAATAATAAATCTTAAAGTCACTGCTGTCAAACCAACGATGTGAACTCAAACTGGCTTATTTATTGCAAAGAAAATTATGTTGACATAATCATGTGAATTAGAACTTACGTAGCAAACTATGCAACCGCTTACACGTGACCGGAAGTGACCATTACATCCCTCTTTCTCTAAAAAGTGACACTGGCTGGACATTAAATAGCAATAACATTGTACTACTGAGTTGAAAAAAAAACTGCTCACAATAAGTGGAACGAGGTAGCAAATTAATCAAATTATAAAGTGTTCCTGTGACATATTCGTATGAGGCTGAAAGCCTCAATTCAGTTCAAGTTACATGTCCATTTTGAAAGGTGGTTTGACCACTCTCCCACCTCGTGTCACATCATGGTGTCCAGTGCTAAGGGCACGCGTTGCTAGGCCTTCTGGTTCCTGGTTTAGGTTTGTTGGTTGGGTGGTACCAGGGGTTAAACTGGGTGCTTGCTCAGATTCAAAGAGTGGGCTGCCTCCATGGTTGGTCTGGCAAGGTATATTCTTGGTATCATATTCTCTCTGTTGGGCGTGAATTGATGTAACTGATTGTTTCTCATGTCAAAACTGGCATGTTTGAATGGCCTCTGAGGTGTCCGTCTTATTTGTGATCTGTTCCGCCATAGCTTAATATCATTTTCTGTAGACACATTTTAGGATCACAGGGTTCTCTCGGCCTTATTGGTAACCACAGCCGACCTCCACTCATCATTTATCATTTCAACATTTTATTAATTTAAGATACAAATTACAATAATAATCCTGCGCAACCCGCAGTTAGGAGAGCTAATCGAGGGGAGTTGCGCTTTTAAATCAGACGTCATTATCAGTAGCTTAAAAAGTTACACAAAACAAGAGAAATAGAAGAAAAGAGAGATAGAAACAAAGAAAGAAAGAAGTGAGCAATTACAATAAAATAATTACTATACATAACATCAAGTTACAAGTTAGTTGCAATCTAGCGTCCTTGAGTTTTGGACGGTTACTTGGTCACCTTGGATGAGGCTTGGAAGAACATGTGTATGCTGAACATAGTAGAATTTCTGAGATGCTTGCTTTTCGTGGAGCCTATGAATGATTTCATCACTGGTGAAATAATTTTGGACTCTTCAAGGTAGGTTGTCCTGTATCTGTCGCCCTAAGAGCAGCTCTGCATGGGATACTAGGTTGTCGACCTTAGGCAAACAAGAGCCATGTTTGGGTCCGATTTGGATCTCTGTGCCTTCTTTAAGACTTTCTTAACAATCTTGACCTGGCTCTCAATGGATCCATTGCTTTTTGGATAGTTGGTGAACTTGTTACTTGTTTAAATCCATATTCTGCTTAAAAGCGATGATAGTGACCCTGAAATTGAGGTCCATTATCTGATCTCACGATTTTTGGAATGCCTTGTTCACTGAAAATCTGCTTTGTTATGTCAACAACACATTTGCTGCTGCTCTGACCCCATGGAATTTTCCTGACAAACGTGTACTTGTAATAGTAATCGGCAATCAGAAGGTATTCATCGTTGGCAAGGTAAAATAAATCACTTCCTATAGTGTGCCACAGTGTAGGTGGAATTTCCGTTCAGTTGAAATGGCGGCTCTCTTGGTTGGTGGGGCGGGAGTTCTTGGTACACCTTGCAAGATTTGGTCATTTGTTCAATATCCTTGTTGACGTTTTTCCTTAATACTGATGTGCGTGCTCTTAACTTGGTCTTTGCTGTCCCTTGATGACTGACATGAGGCTTGGCTAAGATGACTCCATGCAACACTCTTATGATTATAATCCGGTGACGCCGCATAATTAAACTATCTTCAATTGAGAGTTCCTCTCGATAATTCTAGTAAGGTCGCAAAACTGGAGGCAATTTTTTGATAGTATCAGGCCAACTATTAAAGACAACCTCATTGAGAGCAGCCTGTTCGGGATCTTTAGGCATCGGTTCTTGTATGCTCTGCAGCAAGTACCCATTTGAGAGTTTCCCACTTTCGACATATTAGAATTCAGTCCTTAACAAAAGATACCATCTCAAGGCTCTGGGGAATAAAGTGATGCAAATCACTATATTCATTTTAGCCTCGATATGATGCCCTTTTTTCTCGGACTGAATTTTAATATATCGAAATTAGTCTAGTGTGAGCATACTTCATGTATTTGAATATTCAGATCTGGTATGGGATATTGCCTCAACAGAGGAGAGCCTTGAAAGGGGGTCGGCCACATGCACTGTTTGCCTGGTCGGTAACTGATGGTGATGTTATATGGTTGGAGTCGGAGCAGCAGTCTTGTAGCCTTGAGGTTACTAAGGCTAGGTTTTTCATCTGTATAGACTCTAGCGGCTTGTGTTCTGATTCTGCTACAAAACGTCGGTCAAAGAAGTAGGTGTGGAAACGCTTCCACCCATACACCACAGCAAGGAGTTCTCTTTCTACGTTGGCAATTCATGATTCGGTGTCTGTTAGCGCTTTACTGGCAAAGGTCATTGGTTTCTGGTCCACTGCTATTTCTGCGCTGATGGCGTTTTTGACTGTCAAATGCTTCTTGATGCGCTGGACTCCAGTGAAAGACACTCCTGTCTTTGATAAGTTCTAGTAGGGGTGATAAAAGGAACGCTTTGAGTTCTTGCTTGCTGGTAGAGAATGTCATCTTCTTCAAAGCTGCGATTTTTTTCGGGGTTTGGCTGAATCCCGTTCGCACTACAAATGACAACGTTGAACTTTATTTCTTCTGATTAATCTTGCATTTGTCTAGGTTAAGCTTCAGTCCACTGGATCTACGTCTGTCCATCATCTCGTGCTTGTGTTTACCATGCTCTTCTTCTGACATCCCCTAGACTACGATGTCGTCGGCGATGCCTATTGTGCGGTTACACCCCTCGGAGGTCTGATCAATCTTGGCTTGGGAAACATCCTGGGACATCTTTAAACCAAAGGGCATTTGCTCTGTAACGGCCAAATGGCGAGTTGAATGTGGTTAGGTAGCTTGATTCTAGATCGAGATTAACATTCCAATGGTTACATTTGGCAACCACGATGGAAAAGACTTTTGCAGCGGCCAGCTTTGGTAAAATTTCTTCTGAGGTAGGGTTGACGTGGTGTTCTCTGCAAATTGCTTTATTTAGGTCCTTGGGGTCAAGGCATGTTCTCAGTGGAGCATTGGGTTTCCTGCCGTATTCCAGACTGTTCACCCAGGCAGTTTGCCGCGTCCCAGTTCATCTCTGGGGTTTTGAATCTCGTAGGCATTGTTGTGTTAACCTGATTCACGATAAAGAAAAACAAACGGAGAATTTTCGACGTAGTTCGCTTCAGTCTACGAGGCTTCTGACACCATGTCAAACCAACTCAAACTGATTCATTTATTGCAAAGTGAACAAAGTTGAAAATTACCTTGACAGAATCATGTGAGTTTGAGCTATGCAACCGCGTAGGCGTGACCGGAAGTGACTATTACACTGTCATCATCATCATTACAAAATTGATCAACATTAGTATCCTCGCGATAATCTTCCTCGAAGTCTTCGCCCCCTTTACTAGACCTACCAAAATCTCTAGGCATTGAGAAAAAAAAAATAAGTATAGATCTTGAACTTTTAATTAGAGAAGGCTGTAAAATTGCTTTTTATGTTGCACACAACGAACAGTTTTGAGGCTAGAAGGGCTTTTTAAATTGTTTTAGCATTATTGTATGTGAAATATACTTCTCAGTAATGTTTTTGGGATGCATATTTTTGTAAAATTTGATTCTCTGTTATTACTCTTTTCGCACTAATCACTTTTTATCAACATTTTTAGGAAGCGTATTTTTGTAAATTTTAGTCAGAGTTTACAGTATTGTTATTTAGTGTCCCCTATTATTTGGCCGTGCATGGCCAGCTAGTAGAGGATATTGACACTTATATAAAGTTCATCTTCATCTTCCATGCTGTCTATAATGTTATCAATTACCTGTGGGCGCCCTCCTGCACGTTTCTTTGAAGAGTATCGATGAGGCAGAGAAATCTTACTCGTGCTTAGATAAATCGTGACCCCCTCCAAAGTCCAAAAACGGACCCGAATGCTATACTTTCAGTAAAAAGTATTATATACTTCTAAATACCATCATAGAAACTTATCTCTTAACAATCAAGGCCCACAATACATTCAAGAATATTTGCAGCCATACTCCGTTACTGCTCACCATCTACGTTCCTGCGACCAGGGCCTCCTTAAGATCCCCAGAACTAATTTTAAGACCTTTGGGACCATTTCTGTGGAACAAACTGCCGTGTGAAATTCGAAACAGCCAGAGTGTAGTCATTTTTAAGTCGAAGCTTAAGACACATCTGTTCAAGCTGGCTTACAATTTGTTTTAACATTTTAAATAGTTTTAACATTTTAATATTTTTAAAATTTAATCTTTTAATAGTTTTGATATTTTTATATAATATTTTGTAAATCGCTTTAGAATATTTTAATAATTTTAGTGCTTTAGAAATGTTAACTATTATTATTATTATTATTGTAAAGTATCTGTTTACTGGTTTGATTGGAATCAATGTCATTGACAACTTTTAAAAATGTAAACAACTATTCTACGATTGCACTTAACCCTGTCATTGGGCGACGGAATGTGGACTTTGGACTTCGGAATTGAGACTGGGTGTCAACCAAGGTATTGTAACAAAAAAAATAATAATAATAACACTTAAATACTGTGAACTTTAAAGGAAATCGGCTGAAAATCCTTTGAACAAAGTGTAGGCAACCCATAGCCTCTTGTTTTATTCGAAATTAGGCGACATCAAGTGGGGTTAAATTTGCTATTCTCAACGTTGTATGGATTGACAATGTCAGAAAAATGACTGCATGTTTGATGACTGGCAGCACAGTAGACATATTTAAACAAATCGTCTCTTCGCGTTATAAATTTGGTAGTGTCACGACAAATTGAAAGGCAGCTCACTTTTGGTCCCCATCAGTGGCACAGAAATTTGCAGGGCTAACTTTCTTTATCAACTTTTTTTCATGTTTTGTTATTATTTTACTTAATATTCTCCTTGTACTTTTTTAGTTTTTTCGTGATGTTCCTGTTTTCTTCTTCTTCTTCTTCTTCTTCTTCTTCTTCTTCTTCTTCTTCTTCTTCTTCTTCTTCTTTATGTTTTATTTACCTACTTTTTTAGTTACTTCAAGATTCTGATGGAATTACAATGACCATAACGTATATTAATTTAATAATACAATACATACTTAAGTGACCGCTTCCCACAGGGGCTTTTCAAGGCCAATGAAACACAACGAAACGACGGAACAGAACATTAACAACTTTAAAGAATCCGAACTGGCCGGAGGCAAACCAGTTGGCTATTTACAAGTGCAGCTGGGAAGTTGAACCAGGGACTACCAAGATCAACCTAGGGTCTCCGGATCTCAAGGCAAGCGCCCTAACTACTGGGCCACACCACCTCTTAATTTAACTAAACTCCTAAGATGCACTTTAGTCAGGAAAAAAAAATGTGATTCTTCGTACAATTTTTTTTTCGTGGCTTTGTTTGATAGCTGAGTGAGCTAACAACTAACGAAAACATGGAAATGAACTAACTGACGTGATTTGTCACGACATTTTTCGTTTTCCTAATCATTTTAAAAATGTTGAATCTTAGGTAAAAATGAGAGGATTTGTTTTGAAGAAACAAGTGCCTATTACCGTACTCCTGCAGTTTACCACTGGTGTAAAAATACACATGTGGCAAGTTATGTGGAGATGGGAATAGGGTCACGCGGACTAGAGGTTTGTGAAGTGGAGATATTCCAGACAAAGACAAGTAAGTGTTTTTGATTATACACCTTACCTGTTCTTAATCCCCGGTCAAAGATCACATTTTCAACTTTGATGGATGATAACAAATCAAAAAGCAATATAACATCAGCAACCCCATTGAGATGAATATATCGTCACCAAAACCGTTAGGTTTAAATTTATTGCAAAATTGATTGCTTAAGAAAATTTCAGAAAAATGAGAATGCGATGTAGCTTAAAGCTCTAGAATAGGACTATCTGTTTTTGCTTTGAGAACCCAACACAAAAAATAACGTTCATACAAACAATACTTATTCTTATTCAAACATGTATTCCAGGTGCATTAAAATTATGTTACTTTCATTCCCATAAATATTGACGAGATAACAACGTTTTAATAAACTGAGATCTCCAACCTCTGACGAGATCTCAAAAACAGCACCACATGATTTTTTTCTTGTTTTCTTTCTTTTGCACGTCCTGTCTTTATCGATATCCTGCATAATCTAAGTAAGTAACCTGGGTTCTTTTCTTTGGCTCCTAAGTTAATGTTGCTGCAAGGCGCAAAGCAAGAAAATTTATGCAAGTTGGGAATATAGTCGGTATATCAGAGGCTGGAGCGGTCTGTGATCAGAATATGTGTGAGTGAAAATTTAACTATTTCACTTTATATCGTATCTGAACGCTAAACATAATAATACGAAGGAGGAAAGTAAGGGATATCCAATAATCTACGGTGGTGTATCTCGATGAATAATGTGCATAAAATTACTCCATTCTGATTGGCTGATAGCTGTTGTTTTTTTTTTGTAAACACAGTGCTAAAAAGAGTTAATTCAGTGCAATTTACTCACAGAATTCTCGCTTTTGATTGGCCTATAAACAATGGGGTTTTTTAAGAACCAAGCAAACGTGAGCACTGGATGATGCAATTTATGTCGCAATTTTTGCATGATCGCGTGATACGCGTGCGTTGCTTCTGTTTAACTATCTCGAATTTTTTCATGTATATTATTAATAAGTAATCGCATGATTTTTCTCGTGCAGTTTGGAATAAATAAGCACTTATTAATTTTTTCAAAGACTTCAAATAGCAACCACCCTACGTGCTAGTGCAATTTTGTTCGTTTTTGAAAAATGTCTTCTTTCTTATTTATTCCAAATTGCACTCTATTTACAAATTGACATGGCAGCCTTAGTGGATCGATGAGGCGCACGCGCTTGTTTTTGTATACTGTGGAAGCGACTGAATTTTGCGCCGTGTAATTAAGAGAGTACTAAGGCTGTAATGTTTTCACATCATGCCTTTTTCTTAACTGCGATGTTTCTTTTTTTCTAGCTTTTGCAAGCAAAGAGCCAACTAAAAAACGTGCAAATAGTATTACCCTTAAATTTTCTCAAAAATTTAATTATGCCACACGAAAGAGCCAAAGAGACAAAGTTACAGGGAACCTTAAAACAAGTTGAGCAATTATTCAACTGAACACTTTTAACTTAATGAGCCTTCCTTTTAACGGCCGACTACTTTGTTTATCGCAATGGCAATTAATATGATGCCAATTTAACTTCAGAGACATTCACTATTTTGTTTTTCGTTTGCTTCCCCTTTTGTAGGCGCTTTAATAAAAAAAAACAAGCGAGACTATGTTAAATTGTACACACTTTAGCCTGTTTAGCAGGGGGATTGGTAAATTTTAGACGCTTCTTTTCTACCAAGGTTGACTTTCGAGTGATCGGTTAAATGACCGAGCTAAATTCTGCACAGAGCTCAAAAGAGAACTGAAGAGAAGGGAGAGGGGGCGAGGTGAAGGAGTGAGAAACTGCCTGCAATCAACCCCACAAGATTTTCGAAACCCCTATTTCCAATCATGTGCGACGAAATGGGCTTGGTGTCTACTACCAACCAATTGTAGCACGGCTTGGGTAAACATTCACAGGAATACCTTTACCGGTCTTGACTCGAAAGTGTACACAACACTAACATCTCGGAGAATCCCAACTCCTCTTGTTGGTTTTGCATGTAAAGTAAAGCTCAAAACTGACTTTGGAAAGTTTGTTGGAGCAGAAGAAAATTAGACTATTCCAATTTACTTTTTGCTTTATAACGCGAAGTCTCTCGCTGTAATGGCACCCAAGTGAATTTGTTTTTGTCATGGCTTGTCAACATTGCCAGGAATTTCGGGCATGCGCCTAAATGCCTTAGAAGAGAACCATGCAGTGTGAGATTTTCATCCCGGAAAGGTGTACGTTTTGCTGCACTTGTATTACCTTTTCCTTTCCACGTGCTCGGTTATTTACCAAATACCTGTATATGTGTGTATTTCAGTTTTGACAGTAAACAAACTACTCGTTCGAGCCATGGGTCTTTTTTTATACCAGCAAATTTTGCACTCGATGTTGTTGAGTTAAGACGAGCCATTCACAGAAAGAGAAGACGAGAAGGCCGAAATATCTCGTTTTAGCAAAGAAATTGCGTATGTAGAGGCTTAGTCTCGAAGAGAGAATTTAATAGTTGAAGGTATAAGCGAAGTCTCAACTGAGGAAAAGAAACTTGAAGATATAGCTTCAGTGTTGCGAACATTCATGGCATGGACATCCCGATTCTATTGAATTCCAGAGAATACACATATCCCCTTGGCAAGAAAAGTTCCAAAGGCCCAAGACCAATCATTGCGCGATTTCTTTGGTAAAGTGATAAACAAGAAATAGTAAAACGAGGCAGATCTTTTAACGGTGATGACATCCAAATTTATTCGGACCTCCCAGAGTCAATCCAAGATGCTTTATAGGCGACGGCAAATGCCGAGATTGAAAGCAGCAAAGGAAGCAGGTAAGACGGCTTACTTTCACCTAGGCAAACCGGATGTATTCTATATCGACGGCAAGCTGATTCTGGAATGAGACACGACTCTATTTTTTTGTGTGATGCAATGAAAACTGTTATTTCGTTTAAATATTTTGTAGCGATCTTTACATTTTCTTGTGCTGATATGAGAAACTTGAAATTTAGAGTTATGTAGAGTAATCCACTCTCTCCGCGTTGTTCTTTTTTTTTTTTTAATACTGGTATATACAATACATACACATAATTTCTGTAGATATTGACGCAGCTCCAAAAGGAAATTAAAGGAATTCGTATTAGAAATTTGACTTCATTTGTTCTTAACTCATCCTGCATTTTATTTTCCACGAAAAAAAATGCTCTCTCGTTATGATGTATTTTGTTTTTGTATGCAAGTTTCAAATTAATTTCTTTGAACGTAAGGGCATAAGTAACTTTAAAAAAAAGGCGCACGATCTTAACTTGTTGTCCGAGAAGAAAGCAGATGTTATTTTTCTTCAAGAAACACATTCCAAAAAAGAATCAGAAACATGTACAATGGAAAAATAAATGGGGTGGCAACATGCTTTTGTCCCACGGTAGCCCCAATTCTTGTGGAACCGCAATGAGTAATAGTTCCATTGCACAATGCATTTTAGAATTTGAGATCCCGTGGGGCGTTATATTAGCTCCAAGGTACAAGTAGACGATAGAATATGTGTTCTTGTCAATATTTATGCCTCAAACAAAGATAAAGATTCCATCCAGTTTACAGGAAATTGCATGTTATACTTCAATCCGAAAATCTAGATTCTGAAGAGCATATTATTCTTGGTGGAGAATTTAAATGCCCTTTGAATCCTGCGCTTGATAAATGAGGTGGTTTAACGACACCGAGAAATGCAGTAATAGATAGCATTGGATGTCTGCAAAGTGAACTCGAATTAGTGGAAATCAGGAGAATTAAAAATCCTCAAACGCCACCTACCATATTATGCCGGTTAGGTTTTTGGCTGATCTCTCATAATCTTTGTGATTTTGGTAAAATTGAAGAGGTTAAGGGCCCGGGGATGTGGAAAATGATTGTTTGTATTTTAGATGATGAGCAATATTTGGAATCTTTAAGAGAGCTAATATTCCTAAATGCAAATCACAGAGGGGGAAAGGAATTCTCGGATAAGCATCTTGCTGGGATTGGATTAAATATAATATACGGACACATGTCATCGACTGCTCAAGAGAGAAAGGAAGACAACGAAAAGAGAAAGAAAAATCTCTCCAACAAGAATACGAAGAAGCAACGAGATTGTTCGAAAATGACTCTTAAAATACAAATAGGGCCAGACTAAAGAAAGTTATGGATAAATTGGAACTGTTTCGGGCCCGAAAAGCCATTTCTGAAACTGCAAACCGCTTGTTTTGAAAAACCGATCTTTTAACATGTTTTCAAGCTAACTAAAAGAAACATGTCCGTGAAGTTTGACGACTTAAACCCTGTCCGTTCTTGAGATACAAAGGGAATTGTGGAACCCGAAACAGGCTCGAAAAGTTTCGGGACTTTTGAAAAACAGGCCACTGGAGAAAGAAGCTCTAAATACTTCCTAAATTTAGATAGGAGAAATCGTGAGAAAAAACACATAAGAAAGCTGTGATACCGTAAGTGGTTCAATAACCGCGGACCCATATTGCATAGTTTCGGAACAAAAGTCTTTTTACTCTAATTTATATAAATCCAAATTATCAAACTCAAGTGCCTCTGAGGAGTTTTTAAGGAGCCTGAATATTCCTAAATTATCTGAGGAACAAAAGCTGTCCTGCAAAGGCCAAATCACATCTGAAGAATGTAGGATGTTCTTGGAAACCTTTCAAAAGAATAAACCACGAGGGAATGATGGAATCTCAATTGAGTTCTGAAACCTGCTGGGATCTTATTTGCGAGCCATTTATGAACTGTGTAAACGAATCTTTCGAAAATGAAGAAATGCCCGACTCCTAAAGGCAAGGTGTCATCACTCTGATAAAAAAAAAAAGAGAGAAAGATCAAACACTTATAGAAAATTGGAGTCCTATTTCTCTTATTAATGTGGATGCAAAAATTATTTTTAA
>NC_090892.1:37529045-37531545 GCF_036669925.1 Montipora capricornis
CGTCACGATAATTGTCACTGAGCCATTGTTTATACTTGGCAAGAAGATTCTTGCCAAGCTTCCGTTAGATGGTTACGTACAGCGAACCGCTTCCAAGTTCCGCCTCTTGTCCGGCATCGGTTAGACTGACGACAATTGCATCTAACAGTTCAGCTAAACCTTCGAGATCCTTCTCGTTCCCATCTGTTATCGCCTTAAATGCATCCAATTCCTCCATTCGAAGTGTCATCACCCGGCGCTTTCCACCGTATTTTCGCTCAAACCGCAGTTTTGCCGCCTCATAGGCTGCGACGGAATGTCCCAGATTTTTAACCACTTTCAGAGCCTCGTCTTGTAGACACTCGCGCGGCCGCAGACGTTTGTATTCGGGGGTGACGCTGCCCTTGTCAACACGTGAGTTGAAGGCTGCCTTCGAGGCTTCATAGTCCTTTTTGTTTCCTGAAATTTTGGGAACACTAACTCTTTTCAAGAACAATAAAGCATCAGCACTGCGTTGCTCAGTGGTGGAACGTGATAGCTAATTGGCTGCTAGGGTCGTGGATGGCGTTAGCTCCTGTGACAAGTGAGGTCCTACACGTGTTCTGACAGATGCATGCGAATGTGCAGCTGTAACAAACTGGGTCGGTACACAGTTGCCAACTTTAGGATCCGGAGGTACTTTTGGCTGATTTTAAACATGTTCAACGCCAGAGGGGACTTTGTTGGATTCAGATGGTTGTGAGATGCTGGGAGTTGAAGAAACAGCACCAGTGGAACCAAGTGGGACCCCTGAGGGCATTTTGGTGTTTGCTTCCGACTTCTGAAGGGCTGAAGAAGCTCCTGAATATTCACGCTCGTTTAGAGGGACCATAGGTTCCACTTTGGTTGTAGTATTCTCACTCGGACATGGCAGACACTCCTTTGTTGTCTGTTCACTTTGTTCACTAGAAACACCCAATGTTTGTTGACTTCGCACACCTGATTGCTGATTATGTTCCATAAGTTTCTTATTGAGTTCCTTTTCGTATAAGAGGTACGTGCGCTCAGGATCCTGTGCGATTCGCTTGATTTCCTCTTGTGTCTTGGCAATTCCGTCTTGCAATTTTTCCGTTCGGCTATCGGTACGGCTGGGTTCAAATTCGGTTCTCGGTGACTGCCCCGTGGGTTCTAATCTGGAAATGTCTGAGGTATTTCCCTGACTGCCGTTCAAATATCCTTTAACCAGCTGCTCAGTCTCGTTGAAGTCCTGTTCCATCGCCTCCATTTCACAAGAAACGGCTGTAAATCTCTCCTTGTCAGCAATGGCTTCATAGTACAACTGCAATCTTGCACACGCGTCCATTACATTTTCAAAGGCAATCGCGAAATCATCTAGACTTTCCATCACCTTTACTTTCGGGGATAGTCCACCTTCCATACTCATCAACAGTTTAGTCTTGGTTCGGGTAAAAGCGCCCTTGGTTCTGGCCTTTTCAGTCTTGAGTTTCTCCATCACGAAATCGTTCGAGAGCGACGTGTTGAAATCGTCCATAAATATTGATTGAGTTCACATGGCCCGCCAGTTCTGAATGTTATAAGGTTCATAAAAAAGAAAATATTTCAACACAACGACGGTTTAAATTCCATTGTTTCACACGAAACATAAAAACATGGCCGACGTTTTTTAACCTCGTGCTCCGGACTCCTCGCGCGCATGTGCGTTCAAATGCTATCAACTACTGGGGTACTGTGAGGACGCCTACATAGCTTTTTTGCGGAACACGAACAACACATCCAACACATCCCACGACAACAGCAAACAACACAGGGACCATGGAGGAAACAAGCGATCCAAACGTGCGCTTCCCACGACGGTAGTTGGAGCCCATACTTTTGGACCAACCATCCCACACCGGTGAAGTCAATAATGCGAGCAGGACGCGCTGTGGTCGCTAAACCTTAAATTAAACAAGACCCAGATCCTTGAGCGACGACTAAGAGATCATGATGGTCAGTGGCCGTCCCCAACGAGCCCGTCAATTGGAAGAGTCGTATTGGGAATGAAGGTTACCGTACGAGACAAACAGCAGTAGTTTAAATTTGCTCTGAAAGTGGCGCTGAAATTTACAGGATAAAACGGATACAAACATCCCTGTTGTTTTTGACATTCCTCTGTCAAATCAGAACGAGGAACGAGTGTCACGACGATATCCTTCGAATTGCTTCCAAATTATTTTACGCGCCCAGACAGTAGTATAGAAGGTAATATACTCTCAAATCAAAGCACTGTCGCTACAACCTTGAGTAGAGTTAAGAGAGTCAGGGTGTTTTAGTGGTTATCAACTGCGCCTCCCACCTCTGTGACCCGGTCCAAGGGTTTTTCTCTGGTTACTCCGGTTCTCCTCCCTCATCGAAGTAGACTCGCCGTCCATTACATCCCACTGCGGGCAGATACCCTTGATAGGGATAACCTCTGGTATCCTTCCCTTCCGTTGAATTAAAAAGGTCGGTATTATTATTAAGAAAACGAGTTTAAGTGCGT
>NC_090892.1:37536545-37556545 GCF_036669925.1 Montipora capricornis
CTGCAGCAGAAAGAGGTGTTGGTATGAATTCGAAATTATATCCAGGTAATGAAGGGTTGAATTTAACGAAATTTGAATTTGTGATTCTTGCTTCGGTGACGCCGATAACGCTAGGAAAACCAAGTTCACTCAATAAATGAGTTTGAAACTTGTCCATATTGCTTTTAAGGCTTTGTATATTGGTATGAATTAAAGAAAGACGCTTTTATTTTAGAGTACTGTTCAGCTTATTTTTGAGTAAAACTATGAGGAGAATAATATTTAGAACGTATTTAGTGGAATGTTGAATAGTTTAAAGTAGAATTACACTGTGGATCAAGGTTTAAACTAAACAGATCAATGTTGAAAAAAACCACAATCATGGACAAAAGTGTTGGAAAGGTAGAATCACTTCAGAAATAATCCCCCTCCCCTTTATCAATGTTAAAATTTCCACGAAACGAAATAGTGATTTTTCTTCCAACATGGAATATGGGGGAGGGGGCGCCAGAAGAGCATAGTATTTCCCAAATAGTACAGCCAATAGTAACATAAATCGAATTAGGTGTGAAGGGAAGTGAAGTGATACGCGCAACCTTCCCAACAACTTTAGACCACGGTTATCTGGAAAAGGTCGAAGCGCAATAAACGCGATCCTTTAAATGTGGTTTCATTCCTTAAACAAAAAAACTGGAAGAAGTGGCAACATATTCGGATTTCGATGTGTTCAAGTTATTGCTGAAATCTAGCTCAAATAAGGTCTATATTCAGGAAGTACCATCCTATACTTCCTATAAAGGGAGAAGTGAACGGAGGAGCTAAACCAAGACGAAGGGGAAGGGGAAGAAGAAGACTTGGATAAGGACATGGACACCAAATATGAGGATGAAGACGTTAGTGACCGGGAGTCGGATTACAAAATCCTTTCGAAACTCTGCACCAAGAGGTGGAAGAGTAACTGAGTGTAACCTATGACAAAAGAGTTAACGAGTTCATGGAGGAGGGCGTCTGTGAAACTGTAGCTTAGGGAAGGGGAAGAAGAAGACTTGGATAAGGACATGGACACCAAATCTGAGGATGAAGACGTTAGTGACCGGGAGTCGGATTACAAAAGTCCTTTCGAAACTCTGCACCAAGAGGTGGAAGAGTAACTGAGTGTAACCTATGACAAAAGAGTTAACGAGTTCATGGAGGAGGGCGTCTGTGAAACTGTAGCTTAGGCGAATGCTCTCAATGCCCTTTTACTAGTCTACAGAAGATAGTTCCGAGGGTTGTACTTGCACTCTAAACGTCTAAAGCATGACTCCGTGCATACAGACGTCTTGGAAACCCGACCTCGTTTCATGGAGGAGGATTCTATGAATGTTGAACAGGCCACAAACGTGGCTGTGGAGGGACGAAAATTTTACTTGAACAGGATGTTGAGCCACGCCCAATCCAAACACAAGAGGAGGAAGAAGTGGATGACAGAGACCTAATGCAAGTTTCATCACATCAGAGTCCTCTAGACAAAGAAAACAAGCAGCAGCTTACATGACAAAGGATGTTGTCTTGAAACCAATTGTCATTGCCCCTGACAAAGCATTTGCCTTGGTAAATAGAAAAGGAGCAAGAGACACGTAAACATGCAATTTAGCGACATTGGGCTACCCAAATTTAACGACCTCCCTCGACTGACCTCCGTCACCTACTGCAGTGGTCATCATTGCACCATGGCCCATGGTGGAATGCTATCATTTCATGCAATGGATGCAAGGTCAAATGGGAATCGACAAAGACACCAGGTACATCAACTACGACCACACCCGACGGTTCCTAGAGGCCGTGAAACCATCCTCTTTACGCCTCATGGCCATGCACCCAGACGCTACCCAAGACAGTTCCAATTCCATCCCGAACGGAAGGTCACCTTCCATGTTGCCATTTGTAGATAGGTCTTTTCTTTTCTCATTTAACCATCTCTATTTTATTTACAGTGTAGTCTCTTTATTTACATTAAAGCATCACTGTGGGTTTGACGTCATCTCGTGGGTCCTTCCTTCTTTTTACTGGGTTGGGAAATGGGTAATATTTCCGTTTTTTTTTTGTTTTTTTGTCGGTAAAATTCTTGCCTGTCACTCCCCTGCGAAGTGGTGCCTTGGTGCATAGAGTCTTCAGTGCGTATTTTATTAGGTTTTAGGGGACTGGGGTCATACGTAGATTTCTCTGGTGCAAACAGGAGAACATTTAATTAACCTGCAATGGCGTCGAAAGTCATTGTAACGCGCATGGCTTCCTTATGGAGCTCAAGAATGGAACATCAATTGGATCAACAAGACAGGCGGTGAAAAATAAATATCTGGAATCTTAAAAGCGACGAGTAATGGTCTTCGACAACAATCTATCGCCCATCGAGCCGTATTCAAAGTTAGCTGTATTTCTAATATTTTACCAAGTGTCCTGTTATGCAAAACACTGAAACTAAATGGAAAATTCTCTGGTAACTTATGGGTTCAGCAAAAGAGAGAAGGAATCAAACCCCTTAAGTGGATCTGTGATCTCTGTTGTCTGGCTATTTGTATTTATTTGTACTCAACTCTGCACAGTCTTCAGATAAAAAAAAAATAATTGACAGCCAAGAATTATTGAAAAGACAGCTTGCCGTCTATTTTGGGCTTCATTATTCAAGGAAAATGTTTTTTCATGGAAAGGGTTTGATCCTGAAATGTATTTGTTTTGCAAATGCCTTTGGTAATTTGACACGTATTGTTTGTTTCGGAAAAATTTAATGTTGCGTGACATGGCGTTCGGTCACGCGTTTCTGGCTGCTCTAGTTTTGTGTCTCCTGCATCTGAAGTACCATAACTACAATGATATCATCACGAGTAGTGTTCATCTAAGTTGTTCTGGAACATGGGGACGTGTATATCTGCTCAATTTGGTTGATGGTTCCATCAAAACTGGATGTTTTTCTACAATCATCGAGTCATCATTTACTATCGAAATTGCGTTGCTACCTTTAATTATTTGGAACTATCGATTCAACTCAGCGGTGATGTCCATCCTTTGCCTGGCCCTGAAATTGGCAGACGGATTCCTGTGCAAATAACACAACAAAGGCCGACTCAGCCGACCAGAACGTTCAGTCGTAACCAATCCAACCATACTCAAATCAAAACAACTCGGAATTTACAACATTCGCTTACTGCTCCATTTCAACTTTCTTTACTGAATGTCAGATCTATACGAGAGAAAGGGCTGATCGTGAAAGATTTTACAGTTGAGCACGATCTTGATGCATTAATAATTACTGAGACATGGCTGAGGCCAGGAAATCCTGACGCCATTGGGCTGGGTACCCTCTGCTCGTGCGGATATCATTTTTGCATGTCCCTCGAATCACTGAAACTTTTGGCGGTGGGATTGGATTCTTATTTAAAGAATCCCTTGCTGTTAATACTAACGTTTGTGAGACCTTCAAATCATTTAAGCTCAAGGGTGCCAAAGCTGTGCGCATTCTTTGCGTTTATCGTCCGCCGGATGAAAGTGCTTTCGCGCTTTTTTACGAGGAGTTCTCGCGACTTCTGGAGCACATTCTTGCTGGATGGTCTGGGGATTTATTGATTGCCGGAAGGTTGGAGATCCATGCATGCTGATCATTTTGCGGTTCACTGTGAATTGCATCTCCAGAAACCGCGTTTTGGGAAGAAGGTGGTGAAATTCCGCAAGTTACAGTCCATTGACATCGACTCCTTTTGTGAGGACCTACGCGACTCTGATCTCCTGCTAAAGAGCTATTCGCATTTAAACACTCTGGTTGAACAATACGACCGTACGCTCTTGTCTATACTAGACAAGCATATGCCCGAGATACAGCGGCAGATAACTGTACGTCCATCGGCTCCATGGTACACTCAAGAGGTTGCAGATGAGAAAAACAAAAGACGTAGACTGGAAAGGAAATGGCGGAAATCCACAATGCAATCTGACCGTGAACGCTATGTGCATCAGTGTTATGTTGTCAATAACTCAATATGCAACTTGAAAACCACATATTACAGAGAGATAATTAGTGAAAATTCTGGTAATCAGAAGGTTGCCTTTAACACTGTAAATAAGTTGCTGTAATTAAAGTCCTGCGTAAAGCGCTATCCTCTATCTTCTGACGCTTGTTCCCTCGCGAACGCTTTTGCGGATTTTTTCGCTCAGAAAATTGACAAGATACATGCTGATCTTCACGAAAAGAGAACCGTGGATCCTGACCTTTCTTCGAGTGAGTCTACTACATGCCAGGTTGAATTGTCAGACTTTGCTTTGCTTAGCCAAGACACTGTTAAGGAGTCAACAGATCTGTGCTTCTTCTCCCCCTGGACCTTTCCGCCGCATTTGACACTGTAGATCACTCTACTTTACTTTTGCGTCTCCGTACTCGGTTTGGTGTCAAAGGAAGTGCTATTGCATGGTTTGAATCTTACTTAACATCTCGCGAATACTACGTACAAGTTGAGGGCTACAAGTCTTCCCTTCCGTCCCTGCATTCTGGTGTACCCCAGGGCTCAGTACTGAGCCCACTCTTGTATGTGTTATACACTTCTCCAGTAGCTGACATCATCAAGTCTCATGATTTGCAGTACCACTTCTACGCTGATGATACTCAGCTCTATATCTCTGTATTCCAAAATACCAAATAGGCAGACTTTAGTCAGTACTAAATACTGCGGCTCGTATTATAACTTTTACTTGCAAATATGATCATATAACTCCTGTTCTAGTTAGACTACATTGGCTCCCTGTTTCCTATGGTATTAAAGTGCTACTGCTGACTTACAAAGCACTTAATGATTTATATCCTTAATACCTATCTGAGCTACTTAATAAGCCTATGCATACCCGCAATCTTAGATCTCAGTCTCAACATCTGCTTAGTGTTCCTAAATCCAGAACTGTTACCTTTGGCGATAGAGCATTTTCGGTATGTGCTCCTAAGCTATGGAATGAACTGCCTTTTCAGTTGCGCATGTCGTCAAATTTACAAGCATTTAAATCAGGACTGAAGACGATTCTTTTTAAAATGGCCCATCCTTAGATGCGCATTGGCTTTATTATCTTGCATACTTTTATTTATTTTCTTTTGTTTCCTATTTTTTGTAGTATAAGATGTAATTTGTAAATATTTTTTAATTATATATAATTATAGAAATTAGAATACTAGAATGAAATTGTAAAAATTGTTTTAGAGTTAGTATAAGGTTTAAAATTGTAAAGCGCTATGAATAATTAGTATTAATAGCGCTATAGAAATGAATATAATATTATTATTCTTCTTCTTCTTCTTCTTCTTCTTATTATTATTATTATTATTATTATTATTATTATTATTATGGAAAAGGTGGCCTTTATGTATCCATCATGTTGTGTAATATGCGATCTTAACTGGATAGTTTTTTATGGCAACAGTAAGGGGTTTTCGTGTCAAAATGAGCTTAGCATCTTCCGGTTGTGTTAACTTAATTAAATTTACCATGCCGCCTCGCGAGTGTGTATTTACCGTCTGCAGTAAACTTTATTTCACTCTCAAAAATACCTCCAGAACCTACTTTTTGCGTAGAATAAGCTTTTAGAATGATGTTCTTGTCGGCTGTGGTGATATTTGACGATTCGGGAACATTTTTTGTGAAAAAATATTTATAACGGGTCACATGCGCAACTTGATTGCCCATACTTGCCAGATTATGAATAACATCCACCTGGTTTTTTGCCATCCCATTGAAAAAAAAACTTGTAAAATATTCGCGGATCGGTTGATTTCTCTGAAATTTGAAAGGATAATTGCTAACGAATAGAGCAAGATTTTTCAAATTAACTAAAAATTCCTGTGTTAAGAGCATGTCTCCGTAAAAACCGACCAGTGATTTTGGATCAAAAAATTAATTTTCCTTATATTCTGGGATATTAAAGCCTCCACCTTAGTAGTTGCAAAAATGCATTTTGTTTGACCGAAAGTGATAAATGTTTTTTTTACGAATTTTTGAATTTCCGGGCGGTCAGCGCCGGCGCCATAGTCTTTCAAACTGCAAAAATTGCTAATATTGACCGCACTCTAGAAAACAAACACCTCGCTCAAAAAGCCTGATTTTCTTTTCCGTATACAGATACACCACTGTAGATTTCCTAGCCATATCACAGTTCCGAATTACTTATTTATTTCAACGGCAATGATTTTTTCCCCAGCACGTGTTTTCGGCTTTCCATCAAAACACGAAAGTAGCTCAAGTTTGAGGGTAATTTGAAAAAGTGTGGCACCTGTCTGAACTTCGCTATCTGTATGAATACAATCTAGGAATGATAGTAAAACACAAAAAGGAATAACATTTTTGTGCTCTCCACGTTTTCAGAATAGACCGCCGTTTGAATTTCCAGAAATTTCGTAAACCTGATAATTAACGCACACTCGCCTTGTCGATCTGCTTGTCAGAGTCCAACTTCATTTGATGGCTTGATGGGTCTTATCCAAGTTCTTTCACACTTTAAAGTTATTTCTAAATCATCTGAAACTATATTGGCCGTTGATTCCATGTCCTTGGTCCGTTTTAAGAAGTTATCTGGTTTATAAAATGGCAGTATCCGCGAGCGTGACTGGTTCGTGACACCGTCCTGAAAGGTCTTTTGCTAAAATTAGTTGGATGCAATCTTGTTCATTGTGATTACTCTTCAAGACATCGCGGTGAAATTTCTAAGGCAAATAAAACACTTTTCTTTGCAAATAAAACGTGATGAGTCGCTAACCAGTTCAGATTAAAGTTGAGATATGCGTGACTTTGTATTTCATCCCCAGTCTTCCTGGACTGGACACAAAACAAACAAGGGGTAACATGGCTACTGATACAGTAAAGTGTTCTTTCTCGGGCTTCAGAAAATCTAGTTGTGGAGGTTTTCGAGGTTCGGATACAGTTTGTAGGTTGCGAGAATGCCGGGAAGATATAACGTTCCACTTGAAGACATGCCATCTTTCAAAACTATCTGGAATGATGGAGTACGAACTGATACTAGTCAGGGCGGGGCTATTCGATGTGCCACCACACCGGCAAGAAGAAATGTTCGTGTGTCCAAAACACAGACATAATTTGGGTCGCAACTGGCGTCCTTTGAGGACATGTCGATATCCTCTTCATTCAGGAGCGAGGAAAAAGCTAAAAAATGATCATGTTATCAACTTGGAGATGTCCAAGAATACTCACGCAATTTTTGGAATCACAATTCCCATTGGGTCAGGTAAGCATTCTACTACACAATATTTTATGTTTTCCCTTTTTTGAGGAGCAACGATTGGCACAGTTGGTTATTGCGTAGCCCTTGGAGTCTTCTGAGTGAGAGGTCTCGAGATTGATGCCCATGGCCAGGTGTGACAAATTCTTTCCGTGTAGCTTCAAGTAGCTTTAAATACCCGTAAAACGGAGTACTGATGAAGAGGGGGTTTAAAAAGGTTTGTCTTTCAGATAATTATGAAATGATCATTTAGAAGAACCGACGTATGTGAGGCGCCTTTACTTTTTAACTTTCAATAGAATAAAAGAACTCATAAAACCGAGGTGAATGTCATGGTCAAGTATTCCGAATTGTATAACAAACTGTAAATCTAATTATAAATAAAGACTAAAAGAGAAGGTCGAGGGAATAACCATTCAACGTTGTTGTAAAACCTTGAAAGAGAATCATTCCATAAGGTGTTTATTTTTCCGGCTATTTATATCATAACCAGTTATGTTTTTTGGCAACAGTGCCACGATGTAAGTGTAGAAATCTTGGATTGAGTAAATAACAGGTATGAAATGAACATTCTTGTTTTACATTGTTTGGTCAAGCGCGTTAGTATAATTAGGACAAGTATATTTGTTACAACACAGATGTTCAAAAATACACAAATATCCCTGGATTTTTGCGAGATGTAAAAGGTACTTAGAATGTCTTTACAGAACTGTCTATTTTTTACGTTGCTTCATAGCGTTCTATTTTTCAAAGTAAGAGATAATTTCGGTAAAGTAGCCTAGATGCACGTGACCCGCAAAATTATGCGAAAAACTTGGCAATGTTCCCCTTCTTTAAAAACCCTTTTTTGTGACTATCAGGGATTTTGTATTTGAAAACCTGCTATATGCTATATCCTGAAAACTATTTTTCCGACACCTCAAGACCTAACCGGGAGATTAAAAACTGTTTTGAGTTTATTTTGCCAGTTGTCAATTATCAATCCGATAGATCAGAATCAGTGTTGGTTCTAAAAATAAGTTTTACGCTACGAATCGACTTTGACTAAAAGTCAAATTCATCATTGTGATACTTTTTAATGCACAGCAATTTGCACTACTTGTGTCAAGAAGCAAAGACAAAAATATGAGGAAAATAAACGTTGGCTGGAGGAAAACACTGAGAGCGAGAAATTAGAAGAACATGAAGAGACAAGGTGTGTTTGAATACCTTTAAATGAAACAATGAAATGTTAACTCATTTTAATTGCCATTGCAAGTACTTGTGAAGTCTTGTGCACACAATTTCTCAAAAAAATAACACGGGTATACACGTCGAACCAGTATGGTCTATAATCACCGGTATGTCTATAGTAAATATGAATTTGTATCAGGGTGTGTTTATGCGTGTGGAAGTGTTAAATTGTTAAAAAATCTTGCTGAGTTGCTATTTCATACTTACGACCATTTTTTTGTTGTTAATTATACCGTGTAGACTGGCAAAACAAATGGCTGCGATGGCCTTGAAGAACAGCTCAGAGATGCAATGTACCCCGATAGCTTCTAGCTTGGCACCATCCAGTACTATTATACCCGTGGACTGGACGCCCGGAGAGTGGTCTGGAGAAGAAAGTGAAAATTCTCAAGACGGGGACGAAAGAGACGGAGAAGAATCATTGATAACGACATACGATGAGGCAATGGCTAGTTTATCAGAAAAGACCAAGATCGGAAAAGTCAGCCCATTGACCTTTCAGTTAGAAACTGGATGGGATGAAGCGACGGACGTGGAAAAGGGAAAATGTATTGAAAAGGCTATGGAAGGATGCAAAGTCGTATGTGAAGTATTAGCACCAAACGCTGGGGATCAACTTTTTAGATCATGTGCTCAATTATCAGATCGGACCAACGAAAATCCTTCTGGTGACTTGCTTGCTCTAATGCAGGCGTACAAAAATGCTCCAACAAGGAATCTTAAGACCCAGATTCTAAGTCTGTATGCATACCGCTACCCTATGGAAAAGCTACAAAAGTTACACGAGCCCTTCGAAAGCATAACTATGTGGCAAATAAAGAGGGCAAGAGCTCATGCTCGCGAATACGGTCCAGGTTTTACCCTTGAAAAGGCTTCAAGTTATCGTATTCGACTTGACACAGCCCTTGTGGATCATTTTATAGAATTTGTAAACAGACCATATTTTTATCAAGACGTTTCGTTTGGAACCCGAAAATTGAAATTGGATAATGGCGAACAAGTGACCATGCCCAATGTAATTCGCACAGTAACTCGCTCCACCATGATACAACAGTACCTGCAGTTCTGCGAAGAAGAAGAGATAAAGCCACTAAGCCGTGCAACTTTGTTTCGGATCCTCGAGGTCCGAGAAGCCTCTCAACAAAAGTCATTAGCTGGTCTCGACAATACCGCAACTGACGGATCTGCCGGTTTTGAAAAAATCAAGCAAATTGTGGACGACCTTGACCAGATTGGTCAAGAAGAAGGTTGGTCGGAGGACATAAAGAAGTCGCTTCAGAATGGCAAGCAGTATTTGAAAACGAAATACCGTGAAAATTGCCAACAAGGAGAGAGTACATGCCCCGACCATTGTGTCAAGTTTGCCCTCAGTGACCTTAATGACGAGGACCTTCAAGAGAAATGTGAGCATAAACATACATCTGCCTGTAGCCATTGCGTTGAACTTTCTGTCTGTCTGGACAAGGTAGAACAAGCGATCAAAGGTGAACACACCCAGTTCTACAGTAAAGAACAACAAGAAGATATGCTTTATGATTTTCAGAGGTCTGCTAAGGCTGTCAATCACTGGAAATCTCATATTATGAGGTCAGCAAATCAAGAGCGCGCAAAACAAGATATCCTTGAAGATTTAGACTCTAGCTCAAACTTAATAATTATGGATTGGGCAATGAAATTTGTTCAGATGAGATACCGCGAAAAACAGAGTGATTGGTTTGGAAAAAGGGGCCTGAGCTGGCACATAAGTAGCGTGATATCGCGTGACCGTTCGACCGGAGAACTCCAAGTTACTTCTTATGCTCATTTATTTGATCAATGCACCCAAAATTGGTTCGCGGTTGCATCAATAATTGAAGATCTTCTAACACACGTGAAAATGAAGCAACCCGGGCTAAAAAGTGTTTTTTTGAGATCTGATGAGGCGGGTTGCTATCACAGCAACTTTTTGATCACGGCGGTTCGTGACATTGGACAAAGGGTTGGCGTTGCAGTGGAAGCCTATGACTTTTCTGAACCGCAAAGCGGGAAGGATGTATGTGACAGGATTCTCTGTCCTCTAAAATCGTCCGTCCGAACGTACTGTTCCAAGGGTAATGATATTCTGTCTGCATCCGACATGAGAGATGCTCTTCAGAAACATCCTGTCAGAGGAACTTCCGCTTCAGTGAATATGGTAGACGAATCGAAAAAGAGCCTTCAAGTGAAGAAGATTGATCATTTTAGCGGTTTCCACAATTTCACATTTGAGAGCTCAGGAATAAGAGCAAGACGAGCCTATAAAATTGGTCGAGGAAAGCTTTTTCCTTATGACACTTTGTATTTAAAACACCAAGAGGCGACTAGCCTTATGACAAAAGACGCTGATAAAACATTTTTCGAGCCAATTAAAGAAAGACGTCTCAAGACTAAGACGCCTAAGGATGTACAATTGCCCAGTGGTACAAATGCGGAAAAAGATACAGCTCTCTTTGAATGTGTATTTCCAGGTTGTACGCAGGTGTTTGAGTTCTTTTCAGATCTAGAACAGCACCTTGACGTAGGGAAGCACACCAGCAATCAAGAAACGATGAAGAAGAGTGAAAGCTTATATGACAAGATCAGAAAGGACTGGGCAACAAAATTTACATCAGTGGATGTGGCTGTGAAAAAATCTACACCATTTATGTTAGCGTCCGAATCATCAACTGACGAAGAAACCCTGCAGATGGGATGGGCACTAAGCAAGGCCCACGCAGGTTCCATCCGGTTTTCTCGTGAGGTTAAAGAATATCTCACAGCCAAGTTTGAAATTGGTGAGCGAACTGGCCGCAAGGCGGACCCTGTTCAGGTTGAAAAGGATATGAGAACAGCAACAACCCCCTCTAATGAAAGACGGTTCAGTGGCACGGAGTGGCTAACTAAAACGCAGATACAGAGTTTCTTCTCTCGCCTTGCAGCTTCCAAACGGAAAGAATCAGGAACGGTGGGATTTTCTATGGAACAAGAAGAAGATATCGAATGTCTTGTGGAAAGTGCAGAGCATCAAAATTTAATGGCAAATATTGTTGAAGCAATTGGATTGAAGCACCCTATTACATACGACACGTATGATCTTTGTGACTTACATCGACAGAACAGACTTCCTGCTTTTAATGTCCAAATGCTTAAGAAGGTACTTTCCTATCTTGAGGTCCCCTTCAGATCTAAAGAAAGGAAAGCTGATCTGTTGGACAAGCTCAGAAAAGTTGTCACGGAATGTGAATGCCAGGGTCCAGTTCAGTGAATTTCCGCGCAGCGTGGGGTCCTGGGAAGGACGTGGAAACCGTAGTAGCGTGGCCATGGTTTCTCAATTCCCTTAGCTGAAATGTGTTGAACCATTTTTGTCGGTGCATTTATGTTAAGCTGAAGACGAAAATTTATCGAAGTATCGCGATTCAATGTTAATTACATCAAACTTTACAGAAAATGTTACGAAACAACCGTGTCACGCTCGCAACTGATGGCTCTATTACTTTTATACAAACTAGATATAAGATGCGGTTGAAGGACAGGTTTTAAAAAAAATTCGATGTTTTTAGAGTTAAATATCCTCTACAAAAATCAAGAGGGACATTATAACCTAAGAAGTTAATAAAGCAAGTGAACGAGCTACTGCAGTATTTGTTAATTATAATTACCGTATCAGGTCATCACCCAGTGCAGGAGAACTGGGGATGAAACACAAAGTCACGCATCTTTCAAGTTTGTCAGGAGATTTGGTTAAAACGCTTTGTCAGCGACTCATCGCGTCGTATTTGCAAAGGAACGTGTTTTATTTGCCCTCGAAATTTCACTGCGATGTCTTGAAGAGTATAATCTCAATGAACAAGATTGCACCCAACTAATTTTAGCAAAAGACCTTTCAGGACCGTGTCAAGAACTAGTCACGCTCGCGGATACTGCCATTTTATAAACCAGATAACTTCTTAAAACGGGCCAAGGACATGGAATCAACGGCCAATATAGTTTCAGATGACTGAGGAATAACCTTAAAATGTGAAAGAACTTGGATAAGACCTATCACGCCATCAAATGAAGTTGGACTCTGACAAGCACATCGACAGGGCGATTGTTCGTTAATTATTAGGTTTACGAAATTTCTGGAAATTCAAACGGCGGTCTCTTCTGCAAACGTGGAGAGCACAAAAATGTTATTCCTTTTTGTGTTTTACTATCATTCCTAGATTGTATTCATACAGATAGCGAAGTTCAGACAGGTGCCACACTTTTTCAAATTACCCTCAAACTTGAGCTACTTTCGTGTTTTGATGGAAAGCCGAAAACACGTGCTGGGGAAAAAATCATTGCCGTTGAAATAAATAAGTAATTCGGAAATGTGATATGGCTAGGAAATCTACAGTGGTGTATCTGTATACGGAAAAGAAAATCAGGCTTTTTGAGCGAGGTGTTTGTTTTCTAGAGTGCGGTCAATATTAGCGATTTTTGCAGTTTGAAAGGCTATGACGCCGGCCCTAATCGTCCGGAAATTCAAAAATTCGTAAAAAAAAATAATTATCACTTTCGGTCAAACGAAATGTATTTTGTAACTACTAAGGTGAAGGCTTTAATATCCCAGAATATAAGGTAAATTAAATTTTTGATCCAAAATCACTGGTCGGAGACACGCTCTTAAAATGATTCTGTGTCATGCAAATGTTCACTTTCATCTCGCTGGGTAATTTATCACATACTGCCTCTTTTTGGGAGGAGATTCGTGTGGTAATTTCTGAACAGCATCCAACTGTCGGGGCTTTTCTTTTTCTTGATCATGAGGTGATCATTTTTTGACATCAGCTATTGTCTTAGGGCGCTCGATTTTCTTGAATAAACTCGTTTGTTAATCTCTTAAGGGTGTGTTCGATTGACCCTCTTACGGAATAAAAGTAGGTGCAGTGATAAGAGACTTGTCATGTCTTATATAGTGGTGGGCAAGGATCTTTGTGAAAGCTATGTAAAAAGAAATTATCTGTCATACCAATTTCATTTCATTAAAGAAGCCGACTCTAAGAAGAAGATTGTTGGACATGAATGAAATTCTTACAAAACAATAAGGTCAACGTCCTCCAAGTCGTGCTTGCAACTGACTTCATTATGGTAATTTGACAAAGGTTAAAACTGAGTAATCTAAACAAGGTAGATATTTTTTTCCTAAAACATGGACTGAATTTAAACTTTTCTTTGCATGGATGCTAGCTCTTCCATACTGTTAGGGTGTTCGACCTGACTAAAAGCCACCACAAGGTTTTTCGTTTTCCCTTTTCTTTTACCAGAGGTAGTCAAGGGACCTATCACAATACCACAGTACAAAATCATTTAAATTGACCTATGCCAATAGAAAAACTAGTGGAGCTTAATTTCAGCTGCTGGCTGGAGCGAAACAGCTTGAACAAACTCCTTTTTCCCTGTTGTATAGTATGACTATTGCACCTAGAAAAATGACGAATCTGTCGGAGACTGGATCCGAGTGTTTTTGATTGACAGTTATGTTGCATGCGGTCAGTGATTTTGTTTGTGTCTTTGTCGCGACGAGAGCAGCAATGGCTTTATAAAGATCTGTAAAATTTATTTTGTGTGACCTGTAATTTAGTCGGGCAACATTCAATGAACAGGAGACAATCCGGACATAAGTGGCACCTCCAACGGGACTTTGTGACAATCTTGGAGCAAGAGGAAATCGTGAAGTCAGTGTAAGTTTGCGAAGTAAAAGAGGGAAGTTGCAAACCGAGATCTTGAAAAAAAGTTAACTCATGTCAGAATCACCAGGGGCAAACCGGAAAGAGTTCTAGCGAGCCGGAATGCAAACCATATCAAAATTGAAAGGCGTAAATATGCCCCATATTGCGTTGTTTCTTCGGTGGAAAGGGCAAAGCGAACTGTTTAAAAGCTGAAAATTACCGCCGGTGAAGAACTCGCTGCCATAACCTAGGCCTTGTGGGAAGATAAATTGGAGGAGCAAATAGTGGCTGTTTACCACAATATGGACAGAATTAGTAGGTGTTTGGTGGAAATTAATCAAGAACTAGACAAGACAAGGAAGGATCAAATGGACTTCGAAAAGGAGCTGTTTGAACAAAATCTCCAATACACCAAGGAACTTGAAAGCCTTCAAGTGACGAACGCCAACGAAAACAAGAGTAGCATGGGAAATGAGAATAGTAAACAACAAGGTGCTCTTGGTAAATTGCCCAAGCTTACCATTACGAAGTTTTATGGCACTAACCTTGATTAGAGATGCGTTTCTGGGGGCAATTTATCGAAGGGATAGACAAGTCTGACATGGTGGCAATTACAAAGTTTTCTTATCTGAAGGAATTTCTGGAGCCTAAAGTGAGGAAAAGCATCAACGGTTTGCCATTTACTTCTGAGGGCAACGAGAGAGCAAAGGGGATTTTGACCGAGCGTTATGGTAATTCAAGCGAGGTGGAAAAGGCTTGTGTTAAGGATATCTTTGATTTACCAAAGACTTGTGGAAATCAGCCTCGAAAGGTTCATCTGTTTTATGAACGGTTGTTGTATGATGTTCAGTCCCTTGAGACTATGGGGAAATTAAGCGAAGTCAATGGAAATGTGGCCCTCACGATGGATGAATTGTCTGGAATTCGAGAAGATTAAGTTCGACACAATGACAACTGGCAAAGCTGGGATGTTTTTTTCATTGTGTGATGGCTTGAAGTCATGGACTCGCCGAAATCCTTTGAATCTACATCTGCGTGCTTACAACACCAAGCCATACTACGTGTTTGCATTTACTGCTATGATGATTCACACAAGAATGGCCACTGTTTATGCGTGAATACTTTGTATGGAAGAAAGAGTTTTCTTGCAGAAAAAAAGGCTTTACTTTAACTGTGCTGGCTCAAAGCACAGGGCAGCCGAATGCACCAGTAAACTGAGATGTACTCTCTATTCATGGAAACATCACACTTCTATATGTCCTCATCAACATCCTGGGAGAGAAAGTGCAATGTCTTTTCTTGGTGATGACAAAGTTATTTATCCTGTGGTAGTGGTGACTGTGGATGGTATTGAATGTCGTGCGTTGTTAGATTCTGGATCATCCAGTTGTTATACCTTTGCAAAATTATTAGATATACTTGGAAAACGACCAACAGCGATCAAACCCAGAAGAGTTGAGATGCTGAAGGCCTCTTCAACAGCGAGAATGGAGATTTACAAAACCACTGTTTTTACAAGGTCTGATGATTTCAGTTTAGATGTCATCCCCCTCCTCACTCAAATAAACAAGGGAGTTGAAATCGCTGACCAACCAACACAGGGAACCGAGTTTTACATTCCACATAAATCGGTCATCAGAGAAGAAGCTGCATTAACAAAATTACGGGTAGTTTATGATGCGTCAGCCAAAGCTCTCCCAAATGCCATATTGTTAAATGATTGTTTGTATTCTGAACCGCCATTACAGAATAAATTGTGGACTGTACAGGTTAGATCCCGTGCACACACCTTAGCTGCTGTGGGAGATCTCAAGAAGGCCTTTTGGCAATTGATAATTAAAGCTTCAGAGCGTGATGTCTTATGATTTCATTGGAGAAAGGGAGAACATTCACAGATTGAAACATTGCGATTTGCAAAGGCCCTATTTGGTCTTGCTCCATCTCGTTTCCTTCTCGGTGGTGTGATTGAGTACCATTTGAAAACCTGGCAGGAACGGGAGCCTTGTGTGGTAGCTGAATTGAGGAAGTGAACCTACGTAGATAAGCTGATAAGCGGTGGTGCAACAGTTGTAGACGCCACACAGCTGAAGGATCAAGCGATTGAGATTTTCGAAGATGCAGCCTTGCGTGCCAGTTAAATGAGGCTGTTCTAGAGGACAACCTTCCAATGCCCAAGTCTGGAGGGGAAATGTTTGCAAAGCAACAACTTGGTGAGCCCCAGCCCGGAGGATCAAGTCTGCTTGGCCTTGGTTGGGACAAGACACGTGACAACATCATCATATCCTTGCCTTAGTCGAAGGCAGACCCAACTAAGCGAGGTGTCCTCCGTAAGCTTGCTAGTGTCTATGTCCCCCTTGGGTTTTTTCACTGGCTACCCCAGTGGAAAAGTGTTTGTATCATGAAGTGTGCTGTGAGAAGTTGGCATGGGATGCGCAGTTGACAGGCAAGGTGAACCCAAGTGGCAAAGGTGGGAGCAAAGTCTTTCCAAACAGATAGCTGTCAGACGAGCCAATAAATAAATTGAGTTACATTTTTTTGGAGATGCTAGTGGCCATGGTGTTGGTGCAGTTGTATATGAAGTGGTTATGCAAGAATGTGGGAATACGCAGCAGCTTGTGACAGCAAAAGCCCGCCTCGCCAAACAAGGTTTGGCAATTCCTCGATTAGAGCTTATCTCTGCTCGCATGGTGACAAATCTGTTAGTGAATGTGAAAGATGCCTTGCAGGGATTGCCAGTCACAGGACTCAATGGATGGCTCGGTAGCACAGTGACCCTCTTCTAGATAAATGGCTGTGGGCAATATAAACAGTTTGTGGAGAACCGGGTGATGAAGATTTGTGCTTGCTCACATATTGCATGGAGACATGTCCCCTGACAACAAAACCCAGCTGATTTTGCAAGCAGGGGCGGTGATGTCGAGTTTAGTGTGCTTTGGTGGCATGACCCAGAGTGGATAGCTGGTCATGACCGCTGGCCGCCTGTACAAGTTATCCAACCCTTTGCCGAAAGTAATGCAGAAGTGAAAGTGGAGTTCAAATGTTGCTGAGGTTGTCAATGCCAGGCTGGATGGTGTTCTCGAGAAGTTCGAGCAGAGCAAAGCTTTGAAAATTTGTGCATGAGTTGCACGATTTGTGCATAATTCACGTTTTCCAGACCAGAAAGTAAGTGGGCCCTAACTACTGAGGAATTGAAGAATCAGCACCTGTCTTTGGGTGAAGAGAGCCCAAAGGAGTGGTCAGTTTCAAAATGACTATATTCAGCTAAAACTCCAAACTAACGCGAAGGGAATTCTGGAGTGCTGTAGCAGGATACAAGGGATGTATCCTGTATATCTGCCAGACAAGCACTTGTATACGAAAAAGCGGGTACATCATGAGCACTTGCGAACCCTGCATGTGGGAGTCAGGCTAACCATGACTGGTGTCAGGGAAAGCCATTGGGTCCCACCCCTGAGGAAGTGAAAAAAACAAACCACCAAAGCTTGCCATGGTTGTCACAGATACCGAGCAGTAGCAGCAGCAAATCCACCACCTGGAAATCTCTGTGTGGATGCAGCACAAGGCACACATCCATTTGAAGTATTGGGAGTTGACTATGCTGGACCAATCAAATACATGAAGCGTAAAAAGGTGGAAGGGAAAGCTTACATTGTGCGGTTTGCATGTTCCCTGTGTCGTGTTTTGTATCTGGATCTACTGCCCTCACTGGAAACAAGAGAGTTTGATCGAAGTTTGAAGGGGCTGATTGCAAGGAAGGGGCCCCCAAAGAAAATCTTTTCAGATAATAGAACTTTGTTGTTGGAGCAGCACGGTAGTTGAGAAAAAGCACGTGTGATGAGAAGTTTAACATGTTCCTTGCTGAAAACCAAATCGTTTGGCAGTTCATCCTTAGCCAGGTCCCATGGTGGGGCAGACAGTTCGAACTGATGGTCGGCTTGGTGAAGAATGCCCTCAATTAAACTATTGGGTGTGGATTCCTTACATGGGGAGAGCTGGAAGGAGTACTTCTTGAAGTCTAGATAACCTTGAATAACAGACCTCTAAGCTACCTGGAAGACGATGTAGCACTGCCCCACCCTCACTCCTAATTCCATGATGTTTCCACACAGTAACATCCTACCTGACCTGAGGCCACATCACGTTGATGTTAATCCATTGAAACTTTCTTGTGATCCACTTGTTCGTGCGTCTTCTAGAGACTTAATGTTGGCTTACCTGTATTCAGGCCAAAGCGATAATTGGCATCCTTTCGAGGAGAAATGAGGATCCGTCGAATTGCTGAAGAAGAGGAGAATGTAGTGTAGCTCAAACATTACGAACTTCTGTATTTCTTGGATCCACTGAACTCTTCTTGTTTAAGGCTCTGACTTTGACTTGTTTTTGTTGCGACGAGAGCAGCAATGGCTTTGTAAAGATCAGTAAAAAATTCTTCTGTGTGTGACCTGTGATTTAGTCGAGCAGCATTCGATTAACAGGAGGCATTCCTGACAGAATCATACGCATTACGAGTACAGCCAGAGAGAGTCCACACATCGGAACGGTAAATGATCCCGTACAATGGGTCTGTTCTCGATCTTCCAGGCGCTTCACTCTATATTGGGCGCAATAAGTGACATAACGCTCTTGATAAATAATAGCTCTTAAAAAAAAAAAAATAAAATAAAATAAAATAATAATAATAATAATAATGAACGAATTCTATCAGTTTCTGAAGAAAAAATGCTGTGAAAAGTGCTGTTTGATTACGAATTTGGCCTCCTTCTGCCTTGTAGGCAATTGATCATTGGTGTAAGCACTTTCGGTTGTGACTGCGATTCTGGAGCTGCAAGGCCCGTGGCAGTGTGAATAGGCGAAAGTTATCGCGTTCAAAGGCGTTGTTAATGGAAGCCTTCTTCCTCTGTTTTTTTCTCTACCCAGGTCTTCATCCTCTCTACTTCCGCCCGTTTGCAGCCCGTCTTGACAGCTACCCTCCACTTAATACAGTTATCAGCCAGCGATTCCCAGTTGCCGACAATGATTTCGGCTGCCTTCATGTCTCGTTTGTGGACGTCTCTGTCGATCTTTTTGCCTTGAGCCAGCTGTCCATAGAGTAGGTCTTTTGGAAGGCGCTCGGCACCCATGGCCTAGCTAACGTAGTCTACGCTAGCTCCAGAGAGGAGGTACTAGATAGTTGGCAGTTCTGCAGTTTCAAGTACTTCCTGGTTGGTGATCTTATCCTTCCAGATGATCCCAAGAATTTTGTGGAGGAATCTGCAGTGAAGTTTTTTCACTCTACCTTCTTGTCTGGTGTATGCAGGCCATGTCTCTATCCCATATAGCAGGGTGCTGAGAACGCATACAGAGTAGACTCTGATTTTAGTCTCTAAGCGAAGTTTTGGGCTTAGCCAGGCACGCTTTACGCGCGTCCACAGAGTTGAGTGCTTGGTTGCTAATCAGCATGGTTAGCTCAGCATGGATCCCCATTGCCAGCACTTCAATCTTTGGTAACGCCAAAGTCCGGGCAGACAGTCGCGAAGCGGCCTATGATGGCTTGTAGTCCGCTCTCTGTGTGACTGACAAAGGCAGCGTTGTCGGCAAAGAGCATCTCTCTTAACAGCAGTGTCCTCACTTTCTCATCTTAGCGCGGAGACGACTCAAGTTCAGTAGCTTTCCGTGGTGGCATGTGTGGAGGAGAACGCCCTAACTGCAGAACTGGAAGGCTTGTTGGAGGAAGAGAGAAAAGAAAATACCAAACAGGTAGGTGCCCACACGCAGCCTGGGTTCTCTTCACTGCAACTTTCGAACAAGCGAGATCAAGAGTCCTCTTGGCAAAGTACTATAACCAAAAACATGCACACACACACACACACA
>NC_090892.1:37561545-37564045 GCF_036669925.1 Montipora capricornis
TGCCGCATGGCAGGATTGTCGTGTTTTACATTACCGTAAAATAATATCGTCTTACCCAAATGGAAATTTACCCCTGGAGCGTGATAATAATATGTATTGGCAATGCAAAGGTGCTTTTATTAAGTAAAGCTATGACCCTCGCAGTTATGGACGCAATTTTTGGCAATTTCGTAGAAATTCAGGATTTCAGCGGGAATTGAACCCGTGACTTTGCGAAAGTTACAGGTTCAAACCCCGTTCATGTCTTGAATTTTCAGGCTTCTCTACGCAAATGCTAAAAATTGCGTCCATAACTGTGAGGATCATAGCTTTACTTGATTTCATATTCACAGTTAAGTATAGGATTCATTTCATACATCATTTCGTTCAGTGCTTTTATTAGAGGGAAAGCGCAAGTGCAATTTTTGAATAGTGCCGTGAATTTTCTTCATACTTTTCAAAATGTTTATTTTATTTTTCTTTTTGTTATCTTTATTTTGTAGACACAAAGATTTGGGTTTTTAATAGAACAACGGTGGTTGTGGACTTGCTAACAATGATTGAGGTACATTTAATACGCATCAGAGCTGAATACTTAGTGGACGGTATGGAGCACAGAGTTTATATAGGTAATGTTTATGTCTGTTTTAACAGTTACGTATCAAGGGGAGTTTCAGTGGTAGCGATTGTGCGGTCGTTATTTATTACGTTCACATTGTTGTTTGCTCAACTAGCTTTCAAGCGATTGATTGATCCATCAATCAATCTTCATGCTAATAATCGTAATAATGATAATAATGCGTGAGAGATATTATGCATTGTTAAATGACAACTGGGAAAAATCCAAACCCTAGATGGGGCTTGAACCCACTACCCTCCGAGATCTAGTACAGTACACCACGACTGCATCATGCAGTCACATAGTCCATTATGTTGATAGCCATGTATGACTATTAACTGCATCGCACAGTCACATTAAGTCATATCAGAGATGCAACCAATCAACCACCCAAGCGAGTAATGTCAGAGATATTAATCGAGCTCAAGCGCGCAAAGCGCACAAGCGGAGCACCATGGGTAAGATTTTTTTGGGAAATCTATCCATGCAAGAGATGTTGGGTATCACATCAGCGTACATGTACTTCCACCCACCCGGCCGCCCGTACAAACTGTCGGGGTGGAGGTGGGGAGGTAGGACAGCCTCTGGAGATGGGAGTGGTTGGGCAATTTTCCTTGGAGGGAAATCGCATGGTAGCGTTGTACTTGGCAACCCCCGTTTTTCTGGCAGGAAATCGTATTTAGTGAGGAGCAACGGGATAAAGAGCAGAAAAGAGCATGTCAGAAGGTAAGGTAAAGTCTCTGCTTAAGAGCCAGAAGGCTCATCGGGCCGGCGCTTATCTCCGGTTTCTGTAGCATGAAGCGACTAGGAGTATTTATACTCCCCCCTGGATGGGATGCTAGTCCATCTCATGTCAGAAGAGGAGACGACATTTGAGAAAGTTAAGCGAAGAGAGCCTCGACAGAAGCCGAGGAAGGAGAAAAATAGAAAATTTCAATGAAGAACACCGTAAAGCTGCGAGAAATAGGGCGAGAGACAAAACACAAGTCACAATGGTTAGATTTTATGTATCCTTCTTAATGCATACCGCGCTGCATGACATATTCTGTAAAACTTGCAATTAACGAAGAAGACCTGAAACGTTTGCAACGTTTGTTGACTTATTCCAACAATCACATTAATAGGCTTTTTGTGTGAAATGGATGTCCAGTCGTGAGCTGCTTTGTTTGACTGTGAAATTGCAGTCGAGTAGGCGAATTTCCTACTCTTTTATCTGGACGTTTTAGTGAGATCTTTGCTGTTGTTCTAGACTAAAGAGAGAGGGTGTAAAGATGATCACTCAAACGGAAAATGTTGTGAAAGAGATTACTGTGCATGTAGTTTAAATTTTTGTTGTTGATTAAAATTGTTTGCTAGGCTTGTTTGTTTGCTGCTGTTAGCTCGGAGGTGTATGATTACTGTAAACTGTATACACTAATGACGATTAATTTTGTACTTTATACAGAAGCAAAATTGTTGCCATATACACTATATCGCTTTCTGGGGTTAGAAACGGGATTCCGCTTTTATGCTTGGCTAAATCTATATATTATGCATTGTCAAATGGGAATTCGGAAAAATCCGAGCCCCAGCTGGAATTGAAACCCACGACCCTCCGTGATCTAGTACAGATCCTCTAACCACGAGCTACTGGAGACTCTGTGGTGAGCGAGGGTGAAACGTGGGTATAGACTACGACTGTATAATGCGGTCACATAGTCCAGTTTGTTGATAACCAAGTATGACTCTTAACTGCATCGAACATTCACATTAAGGCATACTAGAGATGCAGCCAACCAACCAACCACCCAAGCGAGTAACGTGAGAAATGTTATGCATCGTGAAATGGGAACACATTGAGGCATCTCTGATATATCTTAATGTGACTGCGTGATGCAGTTAGCGAGGTGTTATCACCGATAT
>NC_090892.1:37569045-37584045 GCF_036669925.1 Montipora capricornis
ATTATTTTATTGCCACGTGCTCCCTCCTCTTTTAACCTTACCCATAAAAACACGTTTAATTTTTAAGTCGCTTACGGACGGTGCCTACTAATTCAAAGGTATTTTTGCGCGGTTTTATCAATATGCGGGAAAAGCAGAACTCAACAAGTGTTATTAAAATCCAAAAAGAAAATTGGGGGTAACCACGCATTTTTCAAAGATAATCATTCAACAATACTAGCAAAAAGCTTTAAAATACAAAGCAATGTATGGCGTTCCTTTACAAATTAAAGCTTAATTATCTCTGAAAAAAGCATGGATTCCCCCCATGTTCTTTTTGGATACCAAGAGCACTTGCTAAGTTTTGCTTTCTCCGCATAAATTTAAACCGCGCAAAAATATCCCTACATTAGTAAGCACTACCGATAGGAAATCCCAGTATCTGGAAATGCGCAAAACGTATGCGCAAAACCAATAGTAGGCACCGTCCTTAAGAAAATCCAGGGCCGTAGCAGGTTTTTGTAACGGGCGGACATCATCTCGCGTTCCGAAGGCATGATCCTTATAAGAGGGCCTGGGGTATACTGGGGGTAGCCTCCCCCAAAACATTTTTAAATTAAGAGGCTCGAAAACGCTACTTTCAACACTTGTCATGAGATATGTATCTGTATCGACCTTCAATAAGTTCGAAAAGGCCTGTGCTTTGAGTTTTTACAAGTGCTTATTTCTGAGGTCCTGTTAATTTGACACAAACCGTATATTCAAGTACTAGTACATGATGTATAATGTTTGGCCAGCTTAAAAGATGTCTCCAGTTTGATTTTCGTTCATAAATACATGTATCCTTTGGCGTTGGCATGAAGTTGGTTCCACGAAGAATAGGTATCATTGCGAGGCCGCTAAGAAGTTCTTCTGTCATTGAAGAACGTGTCCATAGCTTCAGATGACGCAGAGCAGAGGATGATTGTGATATTCGAACGGGCTCAATAACTCATTTATTCAACGTACAAAAATCGTTTGATTGTCTTGGTAAGTAAAGTAAACATAAACTAATTCTAGAAACTCAACAGAAACCACCCTTCCAACGCCTCCCGGATGTTACTTTGATAAACGTGATGTATGTTCAATCACTCTCCGTCTGCAACGCGTTAAACTGAACTATCTCTGGCAAAACGCTTCTCAGGGAATACAGAGCTTCTGAACGTCCCTCTGGTAAACTTCATCTGCTGTTTGAATGACTACTCGACGCACCACGCCTTCACTGTCAGGAAATACTTGTTGGATCAATGCTTTGGGCCATTGTCTACGGGATGTATAGCCTGTCTACCACCAGAACCAAATCTCCTACCTTGAAGTTAGGATTCGGTCGCAGCCATTTATGGTGCTCCTGAAACCTTGGCAGGTACTCCTTTGTCCACCTCTGCCAGAGCTCGTTTGATAGTAGTTGGACGTGCTTCCACCTTGCCTTGAACCGATCTGACTCTTCGAATTCTTCTGGGGGTGAAGATGAGTTCTGGCGTAAGAGGATAATGTGTTTCAATGTCAGTGCTTCTAAATCCTGGGGGTCACTCGAGAAGGTGTAATAGGTCTGTGGTTCAAGACTTTCTCCACCTCCACTAGGAATGTTCTCAACTCTTCATCGTCGGCAAGACGTTCTCCTATCATTGAGTGCAAGATCCTCCTAATAGAAGTCATAATTCTCTCCCAGACGCCACCTGGGTGGTTCAGTTGGTTGAGCATCGGGCTGTCATGCGGGAGGTCCTGAGTTCGACTCTGGCTAGACAAACACTCAGTCTTAAATTAACTGAGGAGGTAATGCTGCCTTTGCAAATACATCTGCACATGGTTAAACGTTCAAGCCTTCTCGGATAAGGACTGTAAACCGGAGGTTCTTTCTCATAGCCCTTGTTAGAAATTAAATATAATGGGACGTTAAAGAACCCACTCTAACCCTAACCCTAACCCTAACCCTATCCCTAAAAAGTATTGTAAATTTTTCCTGAAAAGCCCTGAGGGAAGAGACTAATATACTCCCCTCACTTCACTGTGGGAGAATTAAACTTCCAGTCGATTCCCCTTTGAGTCAACGAAGCTTGGGTGTTCTCTTGAGACCACACCTTGAGACCTTTAATCACATCAACTCGACTCCTCTAAAAATTGTGCCATTATCACTGTAGATAACGGGAGGGGGTGGGGGGGGGGGGGGGACGCCTTCCAACGAAGCGCAAAACAGCATTCATAAAATTATCTGTGGCAAGATCTTTAGCCACTCCTATTTGAACTGCCCGATATCTCAGACAAGTAAAGATGCACCCATATCGCTTGTTCACGGTCAGATCTCTCTTTGACCTCGTACTGGGTCCCATCTTGACGTAGAGAGGTCCGACGTAATCCACTCCTACTGCTGTGAAAGGGTAGATAATCCTGTGACTGTCTGACGACAGTTTCTGAGGATGCTCTTCACTGTGGAAACCCCTCTAACAATCCAAAATCGTTGTCGTATCTCTGCAAGAACTTGGTAAGTTCCCACTTGCCCGTTCAATTGGTGATAATGGCGGATTATTAATCTACTCACGGGATGTTTTCTGGGTAAGACCATCGGTGTTTGGCATCATACTGCAGATTCGAGTGGTTCAGATGTCCTCCCACGCAAACTATCTCATGTTCCTTGAAAGGCTTCCACAATTTTCTCCCCTCCTTTGTCCAAATCTAAAACGGACAGGCATTTGGCAGTACATTTTGATCCTTCTCTAGAGTTATCGTCCGTTGCATCTTTGTGCTGAGAACACACTGGTAAGCGGGAGGCCCTGATTAGCCAAGCAACTATTCTTCTGAGTCGATTCCAAGTCGAATACCTCTGAAACAGAGTGTTCCAGCAATCCGCCCATACAGTGGCTGCTCCTACTGTGACCTGATCTTTCTTTACCCCCTCGTCGCTCTCTAGGAGGTCACCAGATGCTTCCAGAGGCTGTTCGTGCCAGGGTTCGACGTTCTTCCACAAGAACCCCGGGCCATGCTGCGATATCTAGAGCTTTCTGATCTCAGAGAGCATTTATTCCCCAGGAAGCATAATCCGCTGGGTTGAGCTCCGACTGCACATAGCACCACTGCTTAAGATCCGACACTCGTCTTATCGTCGCAATTCGATTGCCTAGGAAGGTAAAAAATGTTCGTGTCCAATAACTGACAATGTATTTCCAATCTCCCCTTTAACTCCGTTCCACTCCTGTTCCTAGAGTGGCTGCTGTGAACTCCAGTCTTGGCATCGACACAGTGCCCTTCAAGGGTCTTACGCATGCTTACCCCATCAAGAAACTACGATGTATCTGTCCCTTGTCATTAACGAGGCGCAAATACGAAGCATATCATTTGTTTTGAACAAAACAAAGAAAAATGCAAATTTTTCCCCTGAACCTCGACCCTGTTCTTTTGGTGGTGCGCAATTCGAGACTAAGCTATTCTTGGTTAGTCTCCCTTCCTTATTGACCTGAGCCACCTTAAGGGAGTAACCTGCTACGCTCGGTGATGATTTGGCTCCAAAAATGTGTACCAGCATTTGATGAGTCTTAGGATGCTTGGCAATGTCACCATTTGGCTACCACAAAAAACACCGGGATCCACGGTCTTCTGGTGCCACAAAAACCTGATGAAACATTCTTTTTATATCTGCGGTAACTGCTATTTTTTCCACTTTGAATCTGGGGATCACTCCTATCAGGGTACTTGTATTTTCTGGACCTGTTGGTTTAACGATGTTTCACCGCTCCGAGAGGCACAATCAAACACTACTCTCGGTTCTTCTGGCTTCTTAGGATGCCAAACAGTGTCATGAGGAAGATACCAGATCGGTTTGAGATTAACAAGTTCGTCATCAGGCACCTGTCTCGATACGCCTTCTGCTCGGTACTTCTCGACTTCAGTGGTGTACTTGCTATGGAATATTGGTTCTCTCTGCTTCATTCCTTTTAGCCACGTTAGTCTCCTTTCTGCCTTTGAAGACTATCTGGTAGGTCAGGGGTTTCTTGACGTAATGGAAGGTTAAGCTGATAGTGCCCATTCGCCAGGGTCACCGACCAATCCATTATTTCTTGAGCTTTGCGGTCCTCAAAGGATATACCTTCTTCAAAGTCAGCGGAATATTCATTAAACTCTTTCTCGTACATGCGTTCCAGCTGGAAATTCAATCTTTATTGATCTCTACGGGAAAAGTTCACGTGAACACGATCTCCTGCACCATGCTTCCTTTCTCTCCTGTCTAGCTGCTTATCAATGATGTCTGGACGATTACCGCTAATCAGGATGGTTACTTTGTTGTAACCAGTATTCGGTAGGTTGAAATCGGAAAAGTGGGCCATCTTCTTAATTAAGTCTTCATTGGTGGCCACGTGCCGTCTTGTAACTGGCAGACTTTCTGTAGTCAAAACATTGGTAAGCTGAAAATTGGTATCCCCTTCAAATGACTTTATGTCCAACCTAACTTCGTGACTGAATCTTTCCTCTTCAAGGTTAGCAGTCGTCATCGTGAAGCTGGTGGGTTTTATGTCTTTAAAGGAGAACTGAAGCCAAATTTCAATACTTTTTTATATTGTAGTTTTAAGAAGTCTAAGACATGTAAAATCAAGTTTCGGTGGTTATTTGTGTCTGTTGCGTTTCTTTTCTTCGATAATTTGGTTTAAAGTTGAGTTTTTCTCGCTTTTTGAGCTGAAACACTGTGGGCTTGTAATTATTATCAGCGGCCTGTAGCAGAAAGTTGTGACGTATGATATGGGGAAGCTGGTTTATTTCGCAACAGACGGCAACACAAATCCTTGTATTTTCTGGGCATCTATTCACCTATTTATTGCCCCCTTGATCCTTACCATGAGCGTACAACCCTTTTTTTCGAGCCTACATGTCCTCCTGGTGAAGAATCGAGCGACTCACAAGGGGAAGAAGAGGAAGAAGGAAGTGAACTCGACGGATATGGTTTGCGAATCGGTTCGACACAATGGTGCCGGGAATGGTGTATTTGCGGGGGCGGTGAAGCAGTGCCTACTAACGACGAATATTTATGTTGTCACGAACTTGCGGAGCGAAATCAAAAGTTCGATCACTTGGTCGTTAAACAGCGAGATGGTGAAGCGTTGGCTTTTGCTGTGTTTTCATGTTCCTTTTTTTTTTTTAAAGGAGTCGATTGCATAACAGATCATGCAAAGTTCAGGATTGTTTAATACGGCACTTGTGGCAATTCATAACGCACGCTGTAATCCCTTGCCGGACCCCATCGTAAACAGGCAAGTATGCCTTCTATAGTGTCAGTTTAATTTGTTTTTTCCCCCACCTCAGTTATCGTTCACTGTAGTGATGGTAATGGTTTCCCATTCGATATGTAGAACATGGCGCTCAGCAGCATACCGTCAGTTCACCTCGGTGGGTTCATGGTATATTGGGGAAGAAAAACCAGCGATTGATTCCAGAGTGCGTTGTGAACGCCATTCGTAGAGAATTTCCCGAAGAAAGTGGCTACCATGACGGTTTCAAGGCACTGGAACTGGACCTGAAGTTTGCATGATCATGAAAACTGATCTGATTTGTCAAGTTTTTGATTTATCTCCTCACGTTCTTGAAAGAGAATTTAAGATACTTTCGTTGGCAGAAAACATAGCTCCCCAACTGCCTAGTCTTTTACCCCTCTCTTCCGAGTTGATTCTTTATTCACATCTTATTTCATGGTATGTGACATTATTTATCCAATACAATAAATTGCACTTTCCCAAGTTCGTGTATTCATAAGTATTCATAAGTACTGTACAGAGACAAAGAATACCATTTGGTACCATACATTTCTACTTCTACTTCTACTTTTAAAATCTACATATTTCCATACAATAAAAATGCAACTCAGGATCTTGCGGTTTCATTAAAACACCTTGCGATAAACCCTCTCTGATGAAGCAATTCCATGTAAAATAACAATAAATAACAAGTGTTGATTTTTATGCAATCTGCATTTGTCGCATAATCAATTGTGCATTTCATTATAATTGTTTGAAAATCTTGTTGTAAGCTTAGTAATAACATCTGCTCTGGGAGGCTTAGGTTTGCAAGCGATATTTTTAGGAATGTGCGGAGATGTGGGTGTTGCACTCCTGAACCAGAACAGCATTATCAGGATCTATGTCTACTGATTCGGGTGGTGTAGATTCACTTGGTTGGGGTTCATTAAATTTAGCAGGTGAGTCCAGTGACGTGGGACTAGCATTACTAACCGAGGCAAACAAAAACAATAACAAACAAACAAAACAATATACATATATCTGTACAGCCATACATTAAATTATTCATTTGTTGCTAACGATTATTGTATTGATTACACAAAATTGAAACAGCTCCATCATATATTAGCCCTTCAGTGTGATAACTGATAAGACAAAGGTCTTACCTCTTGTCTGCTTTTCTCCAAAGAACGTCTTTCGGACAATAGTCTTGGTTTTTTGGGTGGTGGTCTATGTGAGAATAGTGAGGGTATAGAATTTGGTTTCAAGATGGCTTTTACTTTGGAGCCGAGTAGTTCTGCCTTTAAGTCACCCGCGTAACAATCGGGCGTGAAATGTTCCGAACACAACCTTGAGTGTTTAGAAATCACGGGATCAGCACGGGAGATTTTTGCCAACCACTGTTCTCTTTAATTTTTTTGAAATTAAATTTCAGTTGATTTCATTTTGTGGAACAATTAAATTTTGATTTCAAGGGAAGAATACATTTTAAATAATAAAATCTTCTTTTTTGCTGTCGTTGTTTTGTTTGTTCGTTTGTTTTTTTTGCGATTATTGGCCCCGGAGAAACTACACATCTCATGGTGGTATATTTAGGAGTCATGCAACCTCAGAGGGAATGTATCGAGGCTTGATTACACAAAATTGAAACAGCTCCATCATATATTAGCCCTTCAGTGTGATAGCTGATAAGACAAAGGTCTTACCTCTTGTCTGCTTTTCTCCAAAGAACGTCTTTCGGACAATAGTCTTGGTTTTTTGGGTGGTGGTCTATGTGAGAATAGTGAGGGTATAGAATTTGGTTTCAAGATGGCTTTTACTTTGGAGCCGAGTAGTTCTGCCTTTAAGTCACGCTCATAACAATCGGGCGTGAAATGTTCCGAACACAACCTTGAGTGTTTAGAAATCACGGGATCAGCACGGGAGATTTTTGCCAACCACTGTTCTCTGATAGATGGCTCACTTAGAAAACAACGATACGATATACCAGTAGAAAATCGTGCGTCGTTATTGCAGTCAAAGGCCGCGCAATACACCATGATGAGACCGAGCCAAGGAGTCTACATTTATATGGGCTCCTTACGTAAGACATGAAAATATACTGCGTAAATAAAAAGTGAACCAAAGTCCATTGTAGATTGCAAAATTTTATTTCCTCTGTTATCATTTGACGTCAGGCATCGTGGAGACCTACAAGGCGCGATCTTAGCACTTCGATCATAACTCGTTTTACTCTGCAAAACAAAGCGGATCTGCGGAATATAACGTGTGGGATCAGGGGAAAAAAAAGCCATTTATACTCTGTAAAATGTACATATGCTTTCTGTTAATGGTCCAAAAGAGTAAACACATGACATTTGCGCTACATTTGCAGAATGTTTTGCAATCACTTGGCTGATAAGCTTATGTTCGTGTTTTCGACATTCGATTCCCAACGTGGGCGAGTGAGATCTGTCAATTGAAAATGGACTTTACTTTCACAATTTCTAAAGGAGTTGAATATTATTTGTGGACACTCTAGCCGTCTTTCCCTTCGCAAAATTTGTTTATTTTCCTTGTACCTCGCCCCACGTGCATGCAAAGCTCTCTTGCTGTTTACTTTCTTCCTCATATCATACGTCATAAGCTACAATACGAACCGCTGACCCAAGCTTTCCGAGCCGCCGCACAAAAACCAAATAAGCAGTAAAAACCTTAGATTTTTTGCATGAAAAAAATGTTCGAGAGGAAAAAAAAATAGCAAACATTGTTTCATATAGTATAATAACTAGGGGTAATTGAAACTTAGGCGAGTGCGTTCGATGTTTGTAGGGGTACAGGTAGCAATTGAGGGGGAAGGGTGGATGGTTCGTGCGATAGGGAAATGTAATTACAGTGGAACCCCGATACAACGATCCTCGATATAACGGTATCCCCGGTATAACGATAAATATGCTATGTCCCGGCAAAAGTTACAGTGAAATGTATGGGACAGAACCCCGATATAACGATCAACGATATAGCGGTTTTCCCAATATAACGATGAGTTTTAAGCGCACCGAGTGTAAAATCTTCCCCGATATAACGATATTACAGCATCAGTACACAGATACAACTTCAAATGTTTAAGTTTTGTTTGGTTTTGTTTCCCTTTTACGATTCATACCACAGACTTTGATAACGTCTAATGCTTTGCATTTGATACTCATTACAAGTTTAATTAAACAATATGTACAGTAGTAAAAACGTACGGCATATATGAACGTGACAACTTGTTAGACGTAATCATTAACTATTTATTTGGAATTCTACAAGTAGACAACTACTGAAAATTACTCTAACATGAAACTGTTACTTGCAGGTCTTTTCAGCTTGTGGCATTATAAGAGCTAAGATTACTTTTCTGTGCTGAACGCTGGGACACAATAAATTTAGTTTGTTAATTTCAGTGCTGTAAATATCACCAGTCATGATGAAATGGCGCCGACGCGCGTCATATCTCAGTAGATTTACTTTGTGGCACCACGGTCGCCGAGCAAAACAACCCGGTTTGATGCAAGCGCGAGGAGTCGCACACATTTTCCAAGGACAGTGACGAGCCATGCTTAATCCAAAGTAAAATTTTACAGAGCCTGTTTAACTTACCGACTTCAGTTGACAGACCTTCAGCAATCTCTCAGCTCTTTTCAACGATGAAGGATGGAAGATTATCACACCTCACCAAACGCCAGAATAATGAACGCCGACGACGCACGAATCACCACATGCGTTAGTTCGTCAAAGTGAGGCAAAACGTAACCAAGCGCCTCAAAGCGAGGCAAAAGTGTGTCGACGACGACGAAAATGCAATCTCGAAAAGACTTCCCTTATAACACAAATTAGGGGTTGCGCTCTCGTACCTCGCACGCAATTAAATATAAATAACAAAAACTTGCTTGAAATTTTGGCTTCAGTTCTCCTTCAAAGAGTACTTCTTCCACCAGACTTTGCAAACTAATGTTGCATCAGAAACCCCGTCCAAGATAGCGTAAGTAGTTATTTCTTTGGTGCTTCCTTGACAGCTTATCTTAAAAGGAAAGACCTTGAATCACACTCTGGGTCGACTTGCTCTAACCGAACAAACTGCTACAGATCCAACAAAACAAAGAGAAAGTCATTATAATCTACGAGGAGGTGCAATTCTGACGTTGCCGAAAGTAAAGACAACTAATTGTGGTTTAAAATCGATTAGATACCATGGGGCCAGGCTATGGAACGCACTACCAAACGCACTACCAAACGACCGCGGATACAGGCAAATAAGTAACTATAAAACGTTTAAGAAAAGTATACTTAAGATTGACTTGGCCAGCAGCTACATCTAGGCGCCTTTTGGTTATATAAATCTATATTGTTATGTTTTTAGATTTTAATAGTTACAGTGTATTATGCAATCTAATATTATTTATAATAATTTGTAAAGTAGCTTTTATGTAGCTAATAGCTCATAGCAACTTTGATTGCAAAAATTTATGATGAGAACTCCTGACTAATCATGTTTACGAGGAGGAGGTCACATGGCGAATTGTTGGAAATGGCCACTTGGTATATTGCGTTTCAAAACTAAGAGGAGTCCTTGCTTTTTTTGGCACTGCATTTTTGTACTCTTTGGTAAATGTCATGCACATTCATGTGGAGAGAAAATCAAATTTGAAAGAAAATAACTGACTGAGACCCTCGCCCCGGCCCAGCATTTTGCTATTACTGGCGCTCCCATCCACTTAACATGAGTGTTGTCTTGTAACAATATGTTATATAAAGACATCATTAAATTCTAATCACCAAAAACTTGTTGCGAAGTGTAATCATGACACCAAATGTTTACTCACATGGCTCCTCGGTTCCTTCACGCTGCTGTTTTATTCTGTCAATGCAGATGGCAAACTAATAACCTGTAACTGACTTGTTGGCCATTGCCGTATGCCTAACAAATCAAGAGCCTCATGCAGAGACTCAGGCAAAAGCTGAACAAGAGGTATGCGGTAACCACGATATGCTCACTCTTTACGATCCAAGTCATACTCTACGTGCTATTTCCCTGCCTTCAAGTTTTGCCAATTCGGTCCGTTTATTGGCAGAAAATAAAATTTCATTTTTGCCTATAGCTAGATCAATAGTGCGGAAATATTTTCATTTACAACAAACATCATTTATTTACGGGAAAACACATTCATGAACGATTTTATCTTAAGCAGTAACAGTCCATAGCATTAAAAGGCAGGCATTTGTATCTTCGGACAATTATTTCCTTGAACTGTACCTTCATTTGTGACAATTGAGACTCATTTTGGTGTTTGTGCTTCTTATTAACGAGTTCTGCATGAACACTCACATTCTATTGCATCAACAGACAACCATTTCCATAAATACAACATTCTTTAATGCGTACTGAGGCTAACACAGAAAAATGAAGAATTGAGACAACGCCTTTTTCGAAAAGCTAGATTTTGCAATCTTGTTTCATGTAAAACGTTTCAGGCGGAAAGAAACCGCGCTGATGTTGTAGAATACTGTCCTTTGATAAAAAAAAAGCCCGTCGCTATAACAGGATGCTTTCAAAGAACTTAACTGTTAAAACGTGGCTCTTCACACATGCACACGCCGAAGAGAGTGTATCATGGGATACCTATAAAACGGTTTCCGGTCTAAAGCATTTTCGGTGTAATACACTACAACCCTCCACGTTTTTTTTTTTTAAGAATGATAGAACACACTAGCGTTAATAATGCAACAGGAATATAAGATGAAACGCTACAACATTGAATTAATATTGTATAATGTGCAAACCTCAGCTACCATCAAATCTACAAGCCACGGTGTTAAGTCATCCCCTTGACAGTACATAATCATCAAATCGTTTTGGCAATCCACTTGTTCGAGCTGTCCTAGGGCTGGTCACATGCTGAACCGGACTCGGACTACCAACGGGCTGCATACTGCAGTGTTGTTGAATCAGTGGCCCGCAGAGGTTCTATGGGATCGTGTTCCTCAACTGTTTCTATATCCAAGTCTTCGTGCTCTCCACGCTCAGTGCTAGTATTTTCTGAGAGTCTCTCGTAGTACGTTTTCACATACGACACGTTTGGCTTTATCTCCACACCATCTTTACTCCTTACTGTCACCTCTCCTCCCTTTATGCCTTTGACTTCACAAAGACTTGAAATATAGTTTGGGGACAGTTTATTTGCTTTCGTGTTTCTTAGGAGACTTATCCCCAACTTCCACTTGATTTTCTGCGGCGTGTCTTCTACTGTTTCTGTGACAGCTTACTGGGTGCCTCACGTCTCAGGTCTGGTAGCTTAGTCTGCTTTTCTCTCCCAAACAATAACTGGAATGGCGTTGCACTGGTTGTCACCTGAGGGGTTGATCTGTATGCAGTTAGAAATGTTAGCAGTTCCTGACGCCAGTATTTTCATTCAATATGGGCAATCTGAATGACCTTCAACAGGGTACAGTTTTGGCGTTCGACTTCGCCGTGAGCCTGGGGCTACAATGATGTTGTTGTGCGGTGGTCTATTCCACTTTCCGAAAGGAGATTTTTAAATTCCTCTGAAAGAAATTGAGGACCGTTGTCAGTTTTGAGTGCATAAAGGCTTAAGACTTTCAATGACCTTGGTACTTGTAATTTACCTTAGGATAACGACTCCAAAATATCTACTGTAATAATTTGTGGTAACTGGCAAATTCTCTCCAGTAGAAAGAGGGCATATTATGTCTGCAGTGCAGTCCAGCCTCGGTCCACTTGGTGGAAAGGCTTGTGCCATAGGTTCCGAGGGAACATATCCACTAAGCTTGGCAACCATGAGAACTCTTGCACAACGTCTCTGCGTGTGCATCCATCTTAGGCCACTTTGCCGCGTAGACTGCATTTTATTTTAACAACGCCATGGTGCCCTCAACGGCCAAATTGCAAAACACTCTCTCTCAACACTCTGGGAATAACCAGCCTACAATCTTGGACAAAAATGTTGAGAAAATTCTGCTTTTGCACTAACTACGATCACAAGTATGAAAAACAAGCTATCTTTTTACCCCCCCCCCCCCCCCCACTCCACTTCCCCCCTCGATCAATGTTGCTACACGAAACAAGGCATGTCGAACCTGGGATTGTCAACATTGATCAGGGGGGATGGGGGATGGCTGCTAGGGTGTGATATTGAGGGTGCTGTGCGTAAAGGAACCCCTCTTTTTAATATTCTCAACCTTTTTTGTCTAAGATTGTAGAGCCACGCAACAGCAAATGACCAAACGTGCACAACTCAGTCTTGACTGGCAGGTAGGCAGGTACATTACACGTACTCCAGTGAAAAATTCTTTTAAAAGATTTAATTCGGGATCTTCAGCTGAAGCCTTCTCAATTTCGGCCGGCATCAGGGAGCAAGGAACGCTGTTCTCGACTACTGCGAACATAGTCATGATTTTCTTCGTCACCAGCGTGGGCTCTGCATATCAGCCTTGACAGTGCATCCGCAATTGTGGTTTTTTACCTGGCCTGTAGACCACCTTAATGTCGTAAGTCTGCAATCGGAGAACCCACCTTTCCACACGGGCTGAAGGTTTTGATGTTGGTGAGTATATGTACTTCAGTGGTTTATGATCCGTTTCCAGCTCAAACTCTCTTCCAAAAACATACACGTTAAAGCGTTTGCAAGCCCATACAAGGGCCGGGGCTGGCAAACGTCTTGAGGCATAAGCAGTCACTCTCCACTCGTCACCTTACAAACAGATCCGAGACCCACCGGTGATGCGTCTGCCACAATCCTTGTTCTACTGGTTACACTGAAATATGCCAGGGCATTTGTGTTGGTTATCAGCTCCTTTAAATTCTCAAATGCTGTTTGCTGTTGCTGGTGCCACTTAAATCCCACGTTTTTGTGAGTCAATCTCTGGATAGGTTCTGCAACAGATGACAGATCTGGGACACAAACTGAACAAGGCACAGGGGAGATCGATCTCGCTTCGCTATCGTTCCATTCGACATAACTTCATGTCCAAAGAATGTCAGCCTTACTAACTTGAACTTACACTTGGTTTTGTTTAGTGTCAAGCCAGCTGTCTTCAACCGATCGTGTACAGCAAAAAGCCTTTCATCATACTGTTCAAGGTCCTTCCCATGGATTATCAGGTCATCTGCAATGTCGACCACACCATCACAGCCACGCAGTACATTCAGTATAATTTGTTGATACTTTTCAGGTGCTCCGAACACGAGTCGAGTGTATCTGTAAGGGCTGCGGTGAGTAACAACAGTTGTCACATGTCTGTTCTTTTCTGACAGAAGTATCTGGCAAAATCCCCACTTCAGGTCTACTTGGCTGAATACTGTGCTACCAGTCAGGGCTTGGAGAACTTCTTTGATAGTCGGAATTGGCTGAATCTCTCTGATAATCGCTTGATTAGCACGTCTCATGTCGACCCAGATTCTGACATCCCCATCAGGTTTGGGAACAATGACCAGGGGTGAAACTCACCCAGCTGGTCCCTCAGGTACCTCTTCTGTGATCCCTCCTTCTAGCAATTCATCCAGCTTTTTCTCTACTTTCTCTCTTACAGCAAATGGGTTGTGCTGCAGGTTTTACGGAGTCCTTTATGTTTAATTTCAACTCATTTATATAACCCTTCAGAACACCTACACCATTGAACAGTTCCTTATATGTGTCCTTGAAGTCTTGGGTTTAGCCTCTGCCCCAACAGTGTTCACATCTTGGAAAGGTCCAACGTGTACCAGGTTCAATTTTTAGCAGTGTCTCGACAAAGCAGAGGTCTGCCATATCTCTTCTTAAGCACAATATAAGCCTTGCCGGTAATGTTTGTGTCGGCTTACAACACATCAGCTGTAAATGTTACTAGGGTAGGCAGTGGTTTGGTGTTCCCTTATGTAAATAGAACCTTAGCCTCTTTGCGGGCCTGCCACTGGACAGTTCTTGAGCCACTCCCAGATTACCTTCCCCAGAAGGTTGCATGTCGCTCCTGAATCAATTTGAACATTCTGCCAAATGACACCGCCAACCTGTGCTGATATTACTCCTTGCCTCTGATACACCTTATCTCCTACAGAAAACACATAATCAGGAGTTAGACCATTCCTCGTTTTCCACTATCCCATCATTTGCACCATCCACACAATTTGTATTGGTCTTCCTTCCCCTCTCATTTCTCCTTGAAACAGCTCTCCCAACCCAATTGCTGCCACTGTGTTTCTGTGACTTGGGAAACTTGTGGTAACCTTGTGCCAATTAAAATGACAGATCAATCCACAGTAATGACACTTACGACTTCTAGCAGAGCATCTTCTATCGTTTGCAAGATGGCCCTCCCGGCCAGAGTTATAACACACCCTCCTGTCACTGTTAACATCCAACTATGTTAACGTGACCTGAAATAGCGTCCCCTCACATTCCTTGCATTTGCAAATCAACTGCTTCACGTGCTCCAGCAGTTACTAATAAGCCATTTAAGGATGTTCGCCCCCGAAATGTTCCCACGTACAGATTTTTTTTTAACTTGCCTCGCAGAAAGGTAATGATCTACTTTTTCCAAAAAGGCAAAAAAATGGGGAGTCACCGTACTCGTTTTCGAGATCATGAGGTGCACTTTTAGAAGATTGCGTTATTTTAAGACAATCTTAGCTTACAACTGTCAGAAATTTAAAAGCTACATTAGTGAAGTTTAGATCATGTAAACGTACTAAATTCAACATAACTCATATAACTAAATTAACCTTTGCAGCTGGTGTCTTTTTCTGAGG
>NC_090892.1:37589045-37601545 GCF_036669925.1 Montipora capricornis
GCCAATACATCCTTGCCTTGGAGCAAAAGCGTAATCGCTTCTTCTGTTCTTTTTGTAGGACTAATCCACGAAGTCGCCTAGATAGCCTTTCGAAAACTTCAGCTTCTTTCTCTAGATAAGCCATGTTGTTTTGGAAACTTGAGAGCCTTGTCTGTATTTTTATTGACAGCTGATGTGAAATCATTTTGAGATGCATTGTGTTATGAATCAATCAGGTATTGCCTTTGCTAGTGCAACGGGATTCGCTGAACAATAGTCGCAGTAAAGATCGAACAGTCTCCCTATTTTTCCCGCCGAAACCCTTCCACTCCTCCCACCCACGCGATAGTTATGTCGCTCTCCCCCGTTCGTGCCCGCTGTTAAAAAAAACAAAGATAGCGGCAGTTTGTGCTCGCTCCCGATGATCAAACGAGAAAATAGGGGACTGTGAACAGTCTACATTTGGTCAGGTTTCTTGACTGTTCAGAAACTGTGTGATCTTCGTCACGTGTGATGACATTTTATATACAGGTTTTTTAGAGCCCCTTAGAGCTGGAACGCTTCAGAACCTTTTCTGGACAGTTTCGTGTATAGTTTTCTCTATGTTAGCCCTACCAAAGTCCATCATTTGACATTAGAATTTAGTATAGGAACCTTGCAGTCTTGTACGGTTCGACACACAGATATCACTAGATTTCATGTTTTTTTGGTTACAATTGTCAACGCCCCTTGTATGAATCACTCGATCGCACCTGTCGGAATAAACATCTGTTGTTGAATCGCGTAACACGTTTGGATTTATAACAGTAGCGGCGTAAACAATCAGAAGTGGCTCTCCGTGGACTCTCACTGTGAAATCAGAAGACGAAGAAACTTGTTGAGAGTTTACACGAACAAAGGAGTGTTGAGATATCCCAAAAAGACCCTATCGCTCAAACTCTGACTGAGGATAGCGTTTCATGCATTTTTACCAGAAAGTTAAATGGTGATTTTCGCGCTAAGGAAACCAGAATTCGGTTGGTTAGTGATGCAAACATCGCTAATGGAAACCCAAACCAGAACGGTCATGGACCAAGAGCACTCGTATTGGCGGAAGGAAAAAAAATAGCCTTAGCCAAAGAACGTTAGTTTCCAGCCAAATAAACGGCTGCCTACTGTGTCTCAAGATCCAAACAGTCACAAGAACGAAATTCCAATTATGAAAGTGCTTCTCAGCGAGGCCATACAAGGTTTTTATGAATGGATAAAACTGTCAGAAGAAGCACACGAAAGGCAGCGTGCTAAATCGAAATAGATGTATCTACTCGATACCTGGATAATGATGCATGCTACTGCCTTAGAACAATTCCAGAAAACTGAACAAGACAAGAATTCTGTTTCATCCCAAAAATCCCGGCATTCTTAATGTACTTATAGATCAAAGACATCAAAGTCAAGTCTAAGTTCATCTGAACAAATGCTTATTGACTTTCGGGCCAAACAAGCTGCCGTTGAGCAAAAAATTAAAGTTCTCAGAAATCACTGCAGAAAAGCAGACTAACTTAGATCAGTTGAAAAGAAAGACGAACTTGGCAAAACCGCTGCACAAGAAGCTTTTTATCAAGAGGCCCAGGATAACAAATGTGGATTGCAAGATGGACAGCCTTTCACACTACCTACCTCGCAACATGATGTCAGTGGCGCTTCTTTTAATAGAAACGATCACCACGCCAGGTATTCCATTGCAGGTATTCCAGAAAAAGATCTGTTTCGTCGTATGTACAAGTGAACCAAAGGACCTCTGCTGGCACGACTCGCTTCCATTAGGACTTTCATTTTGGGGGTTCTGCATCAAACGATGGAATGCTAAGTGAAGGAAATTTCACTCTTTTTGCTTCAATTTGATCCGGGGCAGTCTTGAATTCTTTTAACAGTTTCATTAGCATTAGCTCTTCGCGATGATAATTATTTTGATGTTCCATTTGGTCCCTTAGCTTTCAATTTCCCGTTCTTTGTTTTTATGCCTTTCGTCACGGCGGCGTCGTATGATTAATCTCGTTCCTTGAACTTGAGAAGCTTTGGTTTTGTCAAAGTTTTCGGACGTCGCATCATTCCACTTATCATCACCTGTGTCTTCCAAATTTATGAAAGACGATTCAACCTCTTTGACATCCGTTAGATCATCAATTTTTGTTTCAGTGAGATTATTTTGAGCTTCTGAGGTTTGGCGGCTAAGCTACTTATTCCCTTTGTAATACGATTCCATTTAGATTTAAGCGATCGCTTTCTTTTGCTTTCATTTGATTTAGCATTTTGTGGCTTACTGGAAGCAGTGCAAATAACGTGGAAGAGTTTGCTGATGTTTTCTCTCGTCTGATTATTGTGTGCTTCCACTTCTTTGAAGTCCCTTTCGAATATATCCTATTTGGTTGGTGCAAGCGATGCCCTTGCTTTGATATGTTAACTCTAGCTGGAATATGTTGTTTAATTCACGAATTTCATCCAAGTATTGTCAAGCGCAGATTGCGTTCTTCCTTGCTTTTCATAGAGTGGGTCGGTCTTGATAATATACCGTAAAATTCCGAAAATAAGCCCTGGGGCTTATATTTTTCAAGGGCCCTTTTCGAGGGGCTTATTTGTGGAGGGGCTTATATTCGGAGGGGCTTATCTGCGGAGGGAAATTTGCGTTTCCAAATCGATTGGGTTAGCCTTATAGTTGGAAGTAAATTTACCGTTTTTGCTTTGTTTTCCTTTGTATTTGAAGGAAATTTTCCAAGTACAAGCTCCCAGAGGGCTTATATTTGGAGGGGCGATTTAACGGAGGCTTTTTTGCGTTACCGCTTTGGGGGGGCTAATATTTGGAGGGGCTTATACATGGAATTTTACGGTAAGTTGTCTAAGATAAAGTCTCTAATCCCGCTCCCACTAGGCCATGAGGGGTCTGGATTCCTGTGACGTAATGTGCATGCCGTACTGTGTGTGACATAACGACATCCTGACCTTGTGCGCACAACACAAGACACTTGATTTTCCTCTGGTGGCTTTCAAAGGTGGGATGATTGAGCAGAGATCGTTGACCGCATTCCCCACATCGACCTAGAACCATTGGGCTGCCCAAAATTTGATGACCTTCCTTGGTTGACTTTGGTCGCCTCCTGTGGTCACCATCAAGATCCTCTACAACATCATTGCCCTAAGATGGAGTGCTACCATTTTGTCCTATCTATGCGTAGTCAAAGAGGGCGGAACCGAGACACGAGTTATGTCAACCACGACCGTACCCAACGGTTCCTAGAAGCCGCAAAACCCTCCCCTTTAGACGGCATGTTCGATTTTATCCCGAACGATCGTAAACTGGGGCGATACTAGGCTAGTACTAAGTTGCCTCACACGTTCCCGTTTGCACATAGTTTTCTTTTTATTCTCATTCTTCGTAAAACTCCTAATTTTTTTTTCGCTTGAACGGTGAGGGGCCTTGGACTGTGTGACGTCATCCCTGTTTGATGATATCATCCCATCCTTCTTTGCGTCCTTATTTATTTTACCTCGATCTCTCTTCACATCATTTTCCAACATGGACGCTTGCTGAATGGATCTCTGTCCCAAATTTTCACATTTCCCGCCTTAAGTTGAATCCATCAATCACCATACTGTATTACCAACCGTCAAAAGGGACCTGAACTAGTCTCTACCACTACTGGCTCGCTTCTTCACTAGCAATTCCCGTGTTTCAGCTATTATGCCATCTAATTTGCGCAGTTCAGAGATTGACTGAGGACTGTAGGCCTGCCTTTAGTAGATATCTGGCTCGTAGAAAGACCAGAAGTAATATGTAGGCTTTAACTACTTAATAGCTTGCTTTTGATACGATAGATAAACCATAAAGACTTTCATAATGGCAAATGTTTCTTTTCTTCATTACACGAGGAATAGGAAAGGTGTCTGAGCATGGGCAGAAAACATAACAAGTGAAAGTACAATGTGACGTAGAGTGCCCAGTACTGTTTCTATCACGAAACAAAGTTTCATGCAATGATCGATTGAGAAAAGTTCCAGAAACTAGGCTAAGATGAATGATGGTTTTCTGGTGTAAAACAGGGCCTCAAAGGTTAAATTTTGTATGCAAAATATTCCAAGAAAAACATGCAACCGCATTGCATGCACAACCAGACAGAAAAGGAAAGGGTGCGGCCTAATAGGTTCAAGTTCTGCCTGCTCGCAAGTCTGTGGACAGAGTCAAACGATGCCTTCCTTCACAAGAATAGTTCCCCTTGAGGTCTTCCTCCAAGAAAAAGATACCCTCTTATGCCGTATTAAATATTGAACAATCAGTCGACAAATGTTCTCATTGCAGACAAGTTTCTCGAATGTCTGAACGTTGACGGCCAATAAGAAAACCTTGAAATTAGCTCTATTACAGGTGCAAATACTGGGTCCCTGTGACGTCATGTGCGTGCCGTACTGTGTGTGACATAACGACTTCCTGACCTTGTCCGCACACACAAGACACTTGATTTTCCTCTGGTGGCTTTCAAAGGTGGGATGATTGAGCGGAGATCGTTGACCGCATGGCACATTCCCCAAATCGACCTAGAACCCTTGCGCTGCCCAAAATTTGATGACCTTCCTTGGTTGACCTCCCTCTCCTCCTGTGGTCACCATCAAGAACCTGTACAACATTATTGCTCTAAGGTGGAGGGCTACCATTTTGTCCAATGGATGCGTAGTCAAAGAGGGCGGGACCGAGACAGGAGTTATGTCAACCACGACCGTGCCCAATGGTTCCTGGAGGCCACAAAACCCTCCCCTTTAGACGGCATGTTCGATTTCATTGCATGTCCAACCAGTCATAAAAGGAAAGGGTGCGGCCTAAACGGTTCAAGTTCTGCCTGCTCGCAAGTCTGTGGACAGAGTCAAACGATGCCTTCCTTCACAAGAATAGTTCCCCTTGAAGTCTTCAACCAAGATAATACCTTAGAAAAGATACCTTTTTATGCCATATTGGACAATCAGTTGACAGATTGTTTCATTGCACACAAGTTTCTCGAATGTCTGAACGTTGACTGCCAATAACAAAAACCTTGAAATCAGCTGTATTACATGTTCAAATACTTGACGCACTCGGAAAGTCCACAGACTGAACATTCAGGACGTAGATGGTCATCACATACCAAGCAAAGTTCTATTTTTGCTTATTCACAGGACAAGATCCCAGCAAGTAAGAAAGATTACCCTTGAATTGCTAAAACATATTTCTCATCTCATTCATCGTCATTCTGATGCAGTGATATGATTGCTTATTGGCCGAAATATTCCAAGTGCCTTCCAGTCATTATAGAATCATTTATGGTCATAACAATAACTTGGGCGGACGTTCGGCTGGACAATCATCGGAAAAGTATGTCTTTAAAGCAAGTTTGACACTGCAAACTCTGCAACAAATAACCGCGTTACGATGTATAGAGAAGATCCTCGAAGCCTCTTCAATGCACATACAAGGAACAGCCTTAAAGAAGCAATCGTAATCTACTTTGCCACTAAGACCTACACCAAAGATATCAGCTCACCCCAAGAAAATAGAGAGATGATGGAACTTGAGTACAATGAACCTCACGACTCGCGAGGTAAACCAAGAACAGCCAAAAGTGAGTCAGTTGAAGATGAACGTTTTAGTGATATACTCACATGCAGCATTCACAAAAATAATATACGAAACTGGGAAATGCCTCTGCTACTGAAATCAGATGCTAAAATCTCACCTAACAGCCGTGAACAGTGTCTCAGGAACAACAAGTTTCGAACAGATTACATACAGTTTCATCAACAACAGGTTCGAAGCAAGCTGAAAGTGTCTCGTAGTTGGAAAAACCAGTATAGAATGAAATACTGCTGTCATCGGTTTGGAAAAGTCTGATTGAAAAACCCTTTGTTTTGAAAGTAGGTTCTTCAGGGAAACGGCATGTTGTCTGCTTACTCTCTGCGCATGCTCTTCAAAACACTCAGAACATCGTGTTGCAGTCTCACAAGTTGGTGTTTCTTTTGATGCAGTACAATTCTATTATTTATTAATAGGTAATCTTTACTTCTGTTTTGTGCAACAAATAGAAGCTAGTTAAAATTACAAGGGCATTTGCGGCAAGTATGTTTTGCAAGTTGCAGGTTGCAAAACCTCTGGCACTTAAAAGAAAGGTACAACGATAGACTTACCGTGACTGTTACATGACGCTGTTTACGATACACGGAATATACTTGCCGAATGGTGAATTTGCACGTGTTTTTACCATCTGAAAGACGCCAACTACTTTATGTAAGAACCCCTGATGAGTATATGGGTTATTAACTATTTGTAGTGCCAGCGGTTCTCCAGTTATAATTAAATTTCAACCTGCAACCTGCAAAACATTCCTGCCGGGTCATTTGTCTGATAAACTTTGGCCACTTCCCAAATTTAGTAGTGATATCTTTACTCTGGCTGACTCAGTAACCACAATAGTTTACTATAACTGGACACTTTAGATCTGTATGCATCCCACGGAAACGCCCTTAGGCGTCTTGTATGTTTTGTAATTCCAGCTCGCAACGCTGTTAGTGGGTGTATGCGTTATAAAAAAGATATCATGAGCTGCAATGTGATTAATGTCTTTACACGTAAACAGTTTCATCTTAGCGTAGGATTTAGACAGGGGTACCCTCTGTCATGTTTTATATTTGCCATTGGCACTAAAATTTAAGGTAATGCAGGAGTCCATAACATGGGGCGTTCTCCTTCGTCAAACGCAATAACCTCCTTTGAAAAACTTGAGAACGGGTCGCGACAACCATGTTTACATACCAGAGGGACAAGCGCATACACATCTATTGACTAATAAGAGCACGCATACTTTCTGAGTTATTTTATAATACCAAGTAGAACCACTCAAAGAATTGTAAGTCTGATGTTTTCTTTGATCCGCCCAAGATAAACTGCATAAATGTGATTTACTTGGAGACGAAATAAAGCAGTTATTCCATGGAGTTATCATGTACAGTGCATTTTTTTCTTGACGTAATGACACTATTACAAAATGTAATTTTCTACAGTATCTCATGTCCTTGAAATTGTATATTGATCTGTATTGCATGATTGGTAAGTTTGTTGCACTGTGTGGCGATTGTGTGACATGAACAGCACTGTAGCGCAACACCTCTGTTTAGGCTGCAAATTTGGCATGAGAAAGCCTGCGGAAGGCCTTCATTTTTTAATGACTAAAGGAAATTGATTGCTATTTTACTTTACAGAAATCGAGAATAAATGTTTGAAAGAAGATTATTGTCCTCCAAATTTCAAGTGTAAGATCCTGCCAGCGGAGTTTCTCTGTGAGTGTCCAACAGAAGGGTTCAGATACGTAAAAGGAGGAAACGGAACGAGTGAGCAATGCCTTGGTGAGAATCCACAATGGTTTTCTTAAAATACTCCTATTATTGATAGCTTACGTGTTAATTTCTTTCCAGCTTCCAGCTTCAAAGCCTTACTTTCGTGTTTTCTGCACTTTAGTCAACTATGTTTGTAAAATCATTTGATCAGATTAGACAAAATAGTCACAGATATGTAGAGCCGCCATTTTGATTACTGCCGGACTGTAAGATCACGGAATGAATTCAATGAATTACTTTTTTAATGAATGATTTAATTATGTATATAGCTTGTATCGTGTTCCTTTTTTAAAAGTTAGATGTTTAGTTTTTATTTGCACAACCCCACAAGCTGCGAAAATAAAGGCTGTCTGTTTGTCGGTCTGTCTTTCAGTATGATTACGAATCACAAATGTATCACACGATCTGTGCGTTTTCTAAAAGCTATATAGCCGTCGACGGGAAATTAGACAACAATAGTAAATGAAAATTCGCTCTTATGTCGTTTTAGCCTAATCTCGGAAAATCAATAACTGGTTTCGATTTGCACGATGCTATGGTGTGCAATTAAAATGGGTGCACAAAAATCGTGTTCGTTTTATTGGTGCCTGGCTCGCATGCCTTGAACCTTCGTTGGCAAAATGTTTATAGTGACTTCGTTTCTTTTGTACCTCATGACTTCACAAAATTGAACGACTTAGGCTTACCACGGTAAAATGGATGCTCCTACCCACCAGAGTCCGGGGTGGCACCTTTGGCAAGTGTTAGAAACCCCCAAACCACTCATGTTAGGGTTACCAAAAAATGGCACACAGAGGACTCCACATGAGCAGCTCAGGGAATCCGGTTGTCCCTAGCCTGCTTAGGCTGGTGCAATATCTGCGTGTGCAAGTATCCTGCCAAAAGTTTTTTCGGGTAAAATGAGCGTCCCTTAAACTTGGTCGGCAAACCAGTTGAAGCAGATGGTGTACGATGTTGGAATTGTAGTAGTTGAAAGTCTTACTATTCTAAGGCCTATAGGGGAGAAAACCTCTTTGCCAAATAATTATCATTCTGACATGAATATAAAGATTTATGCAGATAATGGGGAACTTAGCCTAACGGGAAAATTAGCCTTGTGTTCACCCCCGTGCCCGAGAGGAGTCCATTGGAGGGCACGGCAGTGGAAAACCAGGCTGCCACCTCTCTTATTCCCCTACTGGTTTAACGCAAAATAGTAGAGCTCCACATTATTCACGCTGACAACACGGATGACATGATGAGGAGACAGGGAGGCATTTTTAGGATGGAGGAACTCTTACTTGTGGGAGATGGATACAAAGACAAGGAGTTTGATGGTCCAGTTTGGGGATCTTCATCAGAAAGAAAATGTACTGCGCCTGAATATCCCACACAATGTTGATGGCCATGGCCTTGTTGGCACAAGGGATTGTGTAGGTAGCGAATGTAGATCTCTTCATTTATATATTGCAAGCAGTGACGAAACCCTGCTAAGATACATGGAAAGCAGAAGAAACTGGCAGCGGAGAATATCGAAAGGGAGGAAGATTATCAGAGAGGGATGGTTGTTGAAAAGAAAGTTGCTTTACAAGAAGCTATGTATGCCTTGGACAAATCAAAGAAGTCACGGGTGTCTGATAAAGGTAACTTGAAGTAAGCCCCTTGGGAGCAAGCATTAAATGCGAACTCTGTTGTTATGGGTATTTATAATCAGGTGGATTTTGATAAGTGCGGATTGTGTAAAGAGGCTGTAGAGAGTATTGCACACATCGCGAGAGCCCATTGGATGCTTGCGCAAAAGGATTACAAAGGGCGACATGATAAAGTATGTTCTGCATAAAATATGATGTTAAAGTGGATCAAAAGTGGTACGGTCACGTACCGGAGGTGGTCCTTGGAAATGAAAAGGTCAAGAAGATATTATGGAATTTTAACATCCAAACTCACAAAGTGATGGAACATCAGAGACCTGATGTTGTTGTTTTTGTTGAAGACAAGGAACCCATGACATGCCAGATAATTGAGATGGCTATCCCCAGCGACCAATATCGACTTTCAGATTGGAGTACGAGGACGACTGCTAGTGCGAGTTCTCAGTTCTGAGCACGTGCATATACAATAAAAATTCGTTCTCGTGCGTGTACTCAGTACAGAAATTTCGTACTTGAAGTCGTTCTTACACTGGAATCTGATGATCGGTAATATCAAAAGAAAGGAATACTGTGAGTTGAGATTGCCGGATGGAAAAAGACTACAACAGTTGTTCCCATTGTGTTTGGGGCGCTAGGTTCCATACCAAATAATTTCAATCTCACTTAGATGTTACAGGAATAATTCTAGGCATAACAACACTGTAGAAGACTGTGCTTCTTAGCCCTGCCAAAACCCTGCGAAAGGTGCTCTCCGTCTGAGGTCCCATGGACTTTATTGAGAATTCCACGTTGTAACCTCTCCAGTTTAAAACAAACTGTGTGAATAACAATGACATTGACAATGTCGGCAACTATGGACCCCTCACATGTGAGACCATTGACTGATTACGTGGCTCAACACGCAAGACAATCATGGTATTTGCCGATTGTTACTGATAATCATCTGGGCCCGTTTCTCAAAAGTCCCGAAACTTTACGGGCCATTTTCGGGTGTCACAATTTCCTTTGTATCTCAAGAACGGAGAGGATTTAACTCGTCAAACTTCACGGTAATGTTTCTTTTTGTTACCTTTAAAACATGTTAAAAGACCGGCTTTCCAAAACAAGCGGTTGGCAGTTTCACAAATGGTTTTTCGGGCCCGAAAATATTATCGGGACTTTCGAGAAACGGGCCCCTGGACAGTAGTAATTTGAAAGAAGGCCAAGAACAAGGCGATAAAAGGAACTGTAGCGGAACGGTAGATAATGTAATTATTGTTGGAATGGTTGCCTTAGACTTTCATAGGAGGAAACGGAACTCGAGTGGTGCTTGGGTAGACGTCAAAATACTTATGACACAGTGGACCATAGATATTTCATTGCGATGATGAACGCACATCGATTTCGATGGTGGGGGAGTGACAATATTAATTAATAACTTGTCAGTAGCTGTTGAAACACGAAAATCGTCACGCAGACGAAGAAGGGTAAAAAAACATCAAACACCATCAGATTCAAGAGATGACCCCCGTAAGGTGTTGCCTTCTTTCCCAGCTTGTTCACATTTTGCTTGATGTCAAAACCAATTATTAGATTACAGGTCTGCTGCATATAGATGACTTTGAGGTTTTTGCGAAATCTCAAAGTAAGTTTAAATGTGTTCTAAGGGACATTTAATAGCTGTATGGGGGACATTGTTCTCCCTTTGAACCACAAAAAAGTGCAATGTGGTTAATGTCAAACAAGGTGAGCTGAGACAAGATGCAAAAGGGTGAAACTCAAAGAGTCTGCAGTAATTGGGCCTTTGGAACAGGATTCATACTGCAAGTTTCTTGGTGTCCTCGAGAGTGTACGACACGAAGAGACGTTAACACTGGAATGTGCAAAGAAGACCTATGTACAACAACTTTCGATAATCTGGTCGAGTCTGCTATCTCACGTCGAAGGTGTGGTTGCTTCTGACCAATTTGCATTAGCTGTATTAAGATATCCAAATTGAACACAACACTGACCAGTGACAGAAGTGAGGGGGATTGAGCGGAAAGCACGGGAAAACAATGGCTAGCTGTGGAGGAAAAATATCCATCACCGTTATCAAATGCACTGCTATACTTGCTAAGGGAGAAAGGTGGTTCTGGGTCTACTATCCGTAAGAAGCGAATACAAAATGACGAGGATCTAAGCAGCATTGAAGCGATATGAGAACGTTGATCCTAGCAGAGAGATTGTACGAGAATTTGAAGAATGTTCTTTTGCTATGGGGTTGTCAATCATTGACTACAGAGTCAGAGGTATGCCGATGATTTACATGTAATATATAAAGATGAAGCTAGTTTTCCCAAATCCATTTTTTTGTAAAACCAATGGAGAGGGATGTTCGTGAGATGTTCGTGAGAAGCCATTGCAAGGAAAGCTTTATGCATTTAGATGGGATGACAACAGCTTAAGAACTAAAAATTATACTCTGTGGCTCAAGCAATGGTCAACACGTCCCACATGTGTTTGAAGCTGGTATGTTTGAGTTTTATGAACAACATTTGCCAACCAATGTATACTGCACAATGGGGACAAAGACTGTATTTTTCGCTGCTTTTGTTTAAAATTCCTCAATCTTGTTTTTTTCCGAGAGGAACTCGACTGTACCAAACCGGATCTCCAGGTTTTCTACGATGGTTTACTGCCGGGAAGAAAGGCGCTTCGGGTCTTTTCATTTCTTGAAGACGATGGCTGGCGAACTTTAGATACAGACGGACTGGACAGCGCTCGTTTTCGGTGGCGTGGGATTTTGGGTTAAAAGCTCTGGAGTAACCATCACCTTGCTTTGTTTTTGATCCACGTTCTGCTCTCCATACATGGACATGCTTTCCAGTGACAGGGACATTTTCTACTCCAATATCTCCCCACGGAAGTCTCCGCCTCTCATCTCGTGCTGTGAAACCCGAAATGTAAAGACAGGACCCACCACACTGTGCGCTGAAGAATTTCGGGTCATTTTCTCCAAACTGACCTGATTAAAACAAGAAGCCTTCTTCCTCTTCTTTAGTTAGCTCTCGGGCAGTCTGTGGACGATTTCATATGGCGTTGTTAACTACCAAGTCTCGCTTGCGAGATGAACGGACCTCCCTCGACTTTGCAAACACTAGCTATTTCATAATATTTGTGCTGGAATTATAGCGCTAAATACTTCTCTGGAATGATGCAAGGGAACTGGCTCGTAGGCCCCGCCATCTTTTTGGAGATGTCCATGAAAAATCTGCACAGCAGAACGTTTAGCTCCTGTGGAGCAATAGTTTCCAAGGTTCTTGTCTCTCCAACCGAGGAACAGTATCTTTGCCAAATACTCAGATCGTAAGTTGTCTTCTTCTAGGTGTTTTCAGGGCGAACTGAGTAGATAAAATCTTAAATTTTGTGTAAGTGTTTCTGGTCTAACTTTATCACAATTTATAAGGGTTGTGTTTTTAAGGGCTTCTTCCTCTGGATAGTAAAATTCGCTTTCAATATGTCCACTCTAGTCTAATT
>NC_090892.1:37621545-37624045 GCF_036669925.1 Montipora capricornis
GATCTTATGGCTGCGAATGCTCACCCGGCTTCCAGAGCACAAATGGTAATGGCGTGGATTGTACTGGTAAGTAATTATTTAAATCGAATGCGAGAAAGGGAAGGAGTTTGTAACAGGACAATGTGAACATGCTTGGGTTCTACCAGCGTGTATGTTCCTGCGAGAGAATTTGTAGATTAGTAGGGTGTTAAGATTACGTAACGCTATCGTCGTTTGGCCCCCTTTTTTTGTCTTGTTTGAACCAGTTTTAAAATCTTATTATGTTTGGTAATTCAGTAAGACCTTGCCAAAGATTTATTTTGTTCCAGTGTTTGGTAAGCGCTTCTTTACACATTTGGGCAGATGCGTGAAATATGTTTGACGCGCGCTAGTAGTTTTTCTGTATCCGTATCACGGGTAGTGTGTCATACACACTTCCTCACTTCCTGACTTCATTTGAGATGGCAAACAAAGAAGACGTTTTCGATAAATCGTTCAAAGAGAGCATCATTTTTATTAGTGTGTTGTTAGTTATTTTTACGAGTTGTGTTGCGTTATGATGAGCCCGCTCTAGGGCGAGTGAAAATGCAAGCAAGGAGCAGAAAGACTATGCGATACACAGAGAATATTGTTGACCTTGTTTTTACTAACCAACCCGAACGTATGTATGGAATGGAGACATTTGATTGCCAATTCGCCTCGAATCATCTTGGAGTCTCTTTCCCCATTAAGACCAAAGTGAAGAGGGAGAGCGTTGTTCGTTAAGAATACGCCTACGAAAGCTAATTTGGATGCAATACGAAAGGCACTCTCAGTTACTCCTCTGGACATAGGGTTTGATTAAAGTAATGTTGATCAATGTTGGGAAAGTAGGCGTGATTTATTCTTGAATGCCGTTGAGTCGTTTATTCCCAAGATCAAACTTAAGGGTGCGAAATCTCCAAGATGGATTGATGGCGAAATTTTCAAACTATCGAAGAAGAAAGAAACGGCTATTGAAACAATCAAAGCAGTCAAATTCGGCTGTGCATTGGGGCAATTACAGATCAATATGAAACAAATCAAAACTGCTATGAAACGTAAATACTGCGAATTCCTAAACGATCTGAAATCCGATCCAAAGGATAATCAAAAAAAAAATGCAAGAATTCCTAAAGTTGTCCAGTTTGGTAGTGTTAAAGCCTCAACTCCTGCAGCCAAGGCAAATCTATTTAATCAAGTTTTTGACTGTGTGTTTTTGAACACTGATTTGCACACAGTAGAAACAACAACCACTTTTACTGCACAGGATACTGAGCTATATTTTATTCAAGCAACAGTTGAGGAAGTGTTAAAAGACTGAAAAACATTGATCCATCAAAGTCGTGTGGCCCTGATCAAATACCAGGCAGAGTATTAAGGGAATGTTTATCTGAAATCGCACCTTCTCTAACCCGCTTAATTAATATTTCTTTAAGTGTTGGCTGTCTCCAAATGGGTGGCAACGAAGATGTATGTAGCTATAGAGCAATTTCAAAGCTAAGCCTTATCTCCAATATTGCTGAACGCGTTGTTTTTGATCGTTTTTTAACTTTATTGCCGACATAATCTATCCCATGCAGCGTGGTTTTGTCAAAGGACGCCCTACTATCACTCAGCTCCTGGATACAGTACATCATATGGTCTAAAAACTGGACCATGGTGAACAAACTGATTTTTGATTCAGTATCTCATGCACAACTGATAAGAAAGCTGGATCAGTCTAAAATTAAGGGCCCATTGCTGCATTGATTTATTGGCAATAGGCTGCAACGTGTGGTAATATAAAGCAAAAGCTTGAATTGGTTAATCGTTACCTCAGGAGTCCCACAGGGTTCTCTCCTTGGACCTGTTTTATTTGTCTTGTTTATTAATGATATGTCAAGTGTGTTATCTCACTCAAATACATTGGCTTTAGTTGCTGACGATGCTGAGTGCTTCCGTACTATACGATCTCACTCTGACTGTTCTTTGCCACAAGACGATATTGAAAAGCTGATTGATTGTAGTGAAAACCGGAAGCTGGCCTTAAAAAGGAAGCGCAACCCCATAATTTATAACTACAAAATGTGAGGGAAGATTCTTAGCAGGGTGGGAGCCCAGCGCGATCTTGAGGTACCTATGTCAGATACAGCTAGCTTCAGTGATCAACTCCACGTCCAGTTGAAAAAGGCTAACAAAATGCTGGGTTTCATTCGTCGCACTATCAGCGGGAGAAAATTTTTGACATAAACTCTGAGATTCCTCTCTTTGACTCTCACTTTGAGTACGCCTCTGAAATCTGGAGCCCAAAATCAGTTACTATGATAAAAAGAATAGAAAAGGTGCAACGACTTGAGCGCGACTAGGCTTATGTTACCCTATTTTAGCTACAATAAGCGCCTAATTATAAAAAGTCTTACCCTGTTACCACTGGTTTACCGCGGAGAAGTCAAGTACCTGTCGACCTTTTATAAACTGAAGTGCAGGCATTTAACTCTTCACCTAATTTGTATTTTCAAAA
>NC_090892.1:37629045-37634045 GCF_036669925.1 Montipora capricornis
CAGTATTTTTCGCTTAGTTTACTTAGGTTTCTAGATCATATCTACTTGTGCGTACTTGAAAAAATGACCACGCTACGCGCCTGCTTGGGTAATTCTGCATCAATTAGCAGGCATCTAGCCATAACAAGAAGTGATCTCCAGGCTCTTTCAGCTGTTTCATTTTGATGGGGTGAGTAGGGAGCTGAAAGTTCATGCTTAATGTGGTTTTCCAACAGAAGGGATTTGAATTCTTCACTAATGTATTCACCCCCATTGTCGGATCGCAATCGTTTCACTGTACCATACGGTGCAGTATCAGCCAAGAATTGCTCAGTTGCCCTGACAGCATCACTCTTATTTTTGAGAAAATATACTCCGAGGGCACCTGAACAGTCATCTACAAATACCATTGCATACTTGTGACCATCTTTTGATTCTGGAGTGATGATACCCGCTAGGTCACTGTGGACTAACTGTAGGGGTGAAGATGCACGACAGTCTTGCTCCCTATTTCGATATTGGGACATTTTCCCTTGCACACAAGTGTTACATTCAAGCTTACCCTTTGTGGTAATTTTCATCCCCTCAACTACATTCTCTAATTTAAACACATCATTCATATTGCATTGCCCCAGTATTTTGTGCCATACTTCAGCACTGTAAGCTCCACCACTGGGATTTGTATAGTTAAGATAATACAGCTTACCATATTTCTGTATGGAAAATTTCGTACCATCTGGGGCACTCAACTCAGAGGAATTTGGTGTCAAATTTACGGCACCTCCCTTACTGACTGCTGCTTGGACAGAAAATATGTTCTGCTTATAGCTAGGTATGTACAACGCATCTTCAAGAAAAAAACATGGGGGACCCCCCCTAAATCATGTAGAAGAACTTTTGCTCTGCCCTTGGCAGATACAATACCGCAAGCTCTACTACCATCCGCTAATTCTATGTAATGGTTCACGTGGTTAAACTTGTCAACAAAATTCAAAAACTTAGCTTTGTCATTAAGAATGTGAGCAGTAGCTCCAGTGTCAACTAACAAAGAGTTATCTCTAATGGTATTAAAATTGTCCACAGTCACTTTGAACGCAAACGAAGCGTCCTTGTTATCATCACTCACGGTTTTTGCAGTGTCTTTCTTGCGACATACTTCCGTATTGTGAGTTTTCGATCTGCAGTGGCTGCACCATCGGTTGTTTTCTTTCTTAGGATTCTTCTTGTCCTTAGACCGGCACTCTGGCGATTTATGTCCAAGCTGGCCACAGGAATAGCATGTCACAGTGGCTTTTGGTGGTGAGTTCTTCTTTTCACAGTTCATGACGCTGTCTTCGCCAGTTTGTGATTGGGTACGTGGTTTCTCCGTCTCTTCGTAGCTCCTCAGTGCGATCTTGAACTCTTGGAACTTCATCTTGTCTTCTTTTTCGTCGCACTGGGAAACAATGGCTGAAAACGTTTTATATTCCTCAGGTAAGCCTTTTAACACCATAGCAATCAAAAGGCTGTCACTGACTATCTCGTTGGCCGATTTCAGTGATGCAGCTGCAGTTTCGGCCCGCAATACATAATCCGTAATACTCTCAGCAAGGCCTTTTTGCACTGAAGTAAGTTCGGTGTAGAGCGCAAGAACACGTGGTTTGCTTTTGCCCATGTGATGATTCCTCAGTATTTGTAGAGCTTTCTTGCCATCGTCCTTCGCATCTCTCATGACCAAGGATAGGCTACGGTCATCTAAACACTGGATTAGTTGGGCGAAAGCATCAATGTTCTTGACCCTATTTTCCTCATCTAGCTCGCCTTCTGCTAGGATGACATCGTGCAACTTGTGAAGTCGCATAAATCCAAGGAACTTAATTTCCCAAAGCTCGTATTTCGTTTCGTCACCATCAAACATTAGTCGTCGACTGGGCCCATAACCTGTTGCGAGTGTGGCCATGCTTCTTGGTGGATAAGACAAACTTCAGGTAGAAACACAACTCAGTTTTATTCCAACATAGATTTCTTCCCGAACATTCACCATCTGGGCTGATGCAATCTGCCTCAACCTGGTGTTACAAGATATCGTTACATTTACTTCCGGTTACAAGGAGATTTAAATGTTGAGTTTGCACCCAACATCATTAACCTCTTGAACACTCGAGATATAAACTGGGACAATTTTGTGATGGAAATAAGAACATTTCGGAGATCCTTGAGGGAAATTATCCTAAGAAATTAAATGGATTTCTATCAGAAAAACAGCAAATATGCCTTGCCATTTCAAGCGGTTTTTGCGTGGGATTTCCCCTCACTTTGCCAGCACCAGCGATATCCCTGGCTTTATTATTTGTATACGAGAGCCATGTGTTTGTCACGTGCTCTCTATTAGGAAGAGAGAGGACCCTGGGAATGCGAGTGAGTGTTTGTGTGGCATTCTTCTCGGCTTTTGTCATTTGGCGAATTTCGACTCGTTTTCTCAGTGCGATTAATCTACAAGGTAAGGAGTATTCGTCTTCCTCTCTGACGCTTGTATTAAGCGGGTTGTGCCAGCTATATTTCAAGGAGTCATGCCTTCAACCTCATATCGGACAGATATAGCATAATGACAAAGTCTAGTATTATCCTTTAGATTTACGATTAGCAATTTGAGGTTCCCTCTTTTAACTACGATTTGTTGACATGTTGCGTGACGGCACCAGTTTTCGTATATTCGCAAGTTAAAAAACTAATGCCTTCAATCTTCCTGTCAAAAATTTTCACATTTACTGGTAATGTTAAAACAGAAAAGCTAATTAATATGTAAAAGTATAGTTTACTATGCTTGTTAAAAAGGGACAAAAAATTAAGATGTGCTATTTACACAATAAGAATGACATACATATATCAAGCTGTTGTACATGTGCATGTGCATACATCAAAATTCGCCATATAAATATAAAAGGCCATATTTACGTGTAAACAATGCTACAGGTACATCAACATTATCTGATATATTTACATCAAGATTCTTTAGCAATATATACATCACGGTTTGTGATATATTCATCGAGATTCGAGCACTTCTTACATGACGACAAGAATACCGCTGGATTTAAAGAGTTGGGAGTCGCGTCTCTTCGTGTGTGGGGAGTGGAAATATGGCGGGAAACCGACCCGAACTGTGCTTCCAAAGGGTAGCACTACAAGCCGGAATCCGAAAACCAGAATTATCCACAATTGCGAGAACTACAACAAAAACTTAGCCACTAGATAAATCACCACTAGTCCACTAGATAACTGAATTGATATTTCTAGTGTTTATCCGGTGGATAGCGTTATCCACCTTCTCAACAATCAAGGCCTCGTTTCTTCTGCATCAAGTCTTCTAAGGGGAAATCCCTGTCTCAAAGGCGACATCAAGTAAATTAATGATCATACATAATTTGTTTAATGTACATGGTCAAGCTTATGTAAAAGTAAGAATGTTTGAATTTATTAAAGTGGTACTACGACCAAAAAAAAATTTTGTTTTTCCTTTGGATTTCAAAACTATGTTAACTAAACACTAACTCACCCAAGTTTTAAGTTCTGATTTTAAAAAGACACCTGTTTATTTTAGCTGGAATTTTATTATTTATTGGTCCGCCATTACTAATTTTAAAATCTTGAGAGAGCTGGGTCGAGGAGAAAATTACGTCAAACACTCACTATTTTAAGAATGCAATGCGTGTGTACGCAGCCTAATTAATATGGCGCACGGGAGTTTCGGGCTTTCAGACTTTTCAACCCGTGTTTTGCATATATAATAAATTGCGTTTACACGCTGAAATTTTAAGCTAGTGAGTAAATGACGTCATTTTCTCTAGATCCAACCCTCTGAGGTCCAATCGGCCAGTTTTGAACGCGAGTAATGGCGGACCATGAAATCCAAAACTTACACTCAAAATAAACAGCCTTTGGATAAAACTCAAAGCTCAAAATTTTTCCAGTTAGCTGTTAAGCGAACACGCTTTCAAAATCTGAAGAAAAAAAGGAAATGATTTTTTGATCATAGTACCACTTTAAGGTGGCTCAAACCAGTTTCAACACTTGAAAGAAACGTTCTTATTAGAAGGATTGACACTACAACACTTTATCAGTTAACAGCAATATCGTGGTACCATATCAAACACCAATTATTGCTGAAAAAGATTCGGTCATTTTTGTGACGTAAAAGATTACCGTGGCAACAGGAAAGCCTTGCATACACACCCCATATTTTGGCTTTAGCTGCTCATATCTCAAACACGAACTCGGTGATCCCATTTTTTTTTATTTTGAAATGTAATTAGCATGCCAGAATAAAATTTTCTGCGAAGTTTAAAAAAATTCAGTTGAGCGGATTCTGAGCCACCTTAAATAATTGAAAATTTAAGGTAGCTCTGAATCCGCTGCACATAATTTTTTTTAACTTTGCAGAGAGTTTTATCTTGGCCTGCTGATCACTTTTGTGCAATAAAAAATTGGGGTCACCGAATTCGTTTTTTAGATATGGGCAACTAAAGCCCCAATACAGGGTGTTTTTGCAAGGCTCTCCTATTTGCCATGGTAACTTGTTACGCCCAAAAATGACTGCATCTTGTTCATAAATAGTTGGTGTTTTACACGGTACTATAACATTGCTGTTACGTGATACAGTGTTGTAGTGTCAATCCTTTAAATAACAAGATCTCTTGAAAGTGTTGAAACTGGTTTGAGCCACCTTTAAATAACCAAAGTTGTGTTTTACCGTCTGTCTTTCCTTTGATAATGTTCTATGTATGTCATTCTTCATACTACTTCGTTTTGCTACAAGAAGGTGCAAATTGTTGAGACACTTTCATTAAAGAAACACCTTTTCTAGCTTCCAATGCCCGCCGTTTCTAGAATTTAAACCTTTCCCACTTCCTCTCCCCTAGCAACACTGATAAAGGGGGGGGGGGGGGGTGTGATAAGGGGGGGAGGGGGGCTGCAGTGTGAGAGATAATAGGGAAATTAATAACGCCCCAAGAAGGTGAAGTGTCTCCACTATTTTTGCAACT
>NC_090892.1:37639045-37644045 GCF_036669925.1 Montipora capricornis
TATGTGACGATTATCGTGGAACTGTGGCTATGTTCTGTTTCGTTTTAATTGTATTGTGGAGAACATTAAAATGTGCTTTTAAAAACTCCAATTTCAGTCTGAAACTTTCTTAATTTCGAAAAACAAAGATGTCTCTTTCGTAGCTTCCGTATTTTCCATATTTTTTTATTGACTAATTCCTACCATAAATGAAAGAAAGTTACCGAACATTCGAATATAACATTACAGGAGTACAACGACAAAAATTGAAACAAAAAACTTTGGAAAAAAAATACACCCTAACCCCGACCCCGACCCCGACCCCGACCCCGGGCCCGCGTTTGGCTACTACCCTCCAAAAGTTTGCATAGGAATTGTTTTTATTTCCACTTGGGAATTATAATGGTCCCAAGAGAAACTGGAAAAAATGCTTATGCAAAATTTGGAGGGACAAACAAAGAGTAATATGGTATTTTTGATATTGGCTAATTGATACTATATTTACTCCATTAGGTGCTGTCCTAAAAATAAACGCCAGGTCTCGTCGGAAAGCCGGTGTATTTTGCTCCAAATTCACACTTTTTCTATTTCAAAACTCTCAACAATTAGTTAAGCCTCCTTTTTACTGAGAACTGTGAGAAGTCTTGATAAACTAAATATGCGTCGCCTCTTAATAGGCCTTTTTCGGTGTATTAAAATTCACATTGATAGTGAGGCAGTGAGGACAAAGACAAAGGAAAGTGGATGATATGTAAATATTTTCACATTCATTCCAACGTGTTTCTATTGCTGTTGTCCTCACTGCCTCAAAAATATTTAATATTTCGGAAATGGCCTATTAGTGCTTTACTCGGTTCACAAGAAGCACTGCACATAATTGAACAAATACGGTATTATAACAATGAGATTATATAACCTGTACATACAATTTTAAATTTTATAGGAACATGTGCACGACCTTACATAAGCATCCAACAGGTCAAGGTATGGCTTCTTCCGTTTCTGTTTTATAGCGGAAGTGTCAAGTTCAAAGTACTTGCAAATCTCCTCTAACATTGCTATCGAAAATTTAGAAAGCTTCGATGTCGCGGCCATTTCGCAAATGTTGTATAATTGAAATGTGATTGGGTGCTGGATAGATATTTCATTGATTACCTCCTGACGCATCTCTTCAAGCTCTTGTTCCGCCATTGCAGACAGCAAGTCGTCACGATCATCTTCGTCAGCGAGATACGAGGTTGATGAACTGACTTGCACTGATTTCTTAGCAGCTAGACGTCTCCTTTTGGCCAGGTTTTATTGCGGCCTTTTCCGTGGTTGGATAAATCAAGGAGTATTCTGCATCTTGTAGCTCCTATTGTCCATCCAATCCCCAGCTTTCCACGATGGCGCGGTCATGCTTTCTAAATTGGCTGGCATTTTGAAAATTTCTCCTGACACCATATTAGTTCCACCTCATTTACGGGACCAGTTAACGAGTATGAAGAGAGATGATTTTCAATATCTTTTGAACACGCGCTCAATGGAACAACCTGGATATCTTTCTTTCTATCACTACTGTCGGAACCACAGATTCCTCCAGTTATTGTCTTGAATGAACAGCAGACCTCCATAACTATAAAGAGCGGCTCTCAAACTGATACCTAGTTAATAAACCGCATTCAACGAAGTGACTCAAAGGAGTCAGTTAACTTGTCAATCAATAAGGACTATTCGACTGTTTTGTGGAAATCAGTTTTGTCCCTTGTGTATTAAACACTGTTTTGATGGTTATTTTATTAGGTAACTTCTCCAACTCCAAACGTGGCGACCGTCTCTTTCACGCAACGATATCGATTGAGAGCTCTCGCATGCTTTGTGTTTCCTCCACAGGAAGAAAACATTTTCGTTGAGGAACGCAAATTTTCCGACTTCAAATTATGCTTACTAACATGTTAATTGATGACATCATGTCGGTGACAACACGTTGGTCTTCCATTGGATACCCTGTGGTTGTTGTGTGGACAAAGTGGGTTTCGACAAAACACTGACCCCCGGTCAACTGACCCCCCTACTGACTTCCCTACTGACCCCCTATAAAATCAATGGGAAAATGAATACTGCTTACTTAAGCCTCAAAAACCCTTTTTAAACAGCATTGTTCAACAGTTCACAACAGCAATAACATTCACTGATGTTTTGTAACAAAGCGACGTTGCAATTTCCACACTTGCACCTAAAGTTTAGCAAAGTTATGTTAGCAGAAAATTAATCGAAGAAATACATACAAAATAGCGCAAGGAGCAGGCGTGCCAACACGTGTATAAATGCATAACTAAAGCTCACGCGACAATGTAAATAAAGGAAAAATACGCGAATCTCACCATTCCTTCAGTTCTACATTGCCCTGTAGCCGGTCCTTAAGGCTTTGTTCGAGCTCTTCGTTAGCCTTCATTTCTTCTTGGTATTTTTTTATCCATTTTGCATCAGCCAGTGGCTCGTCAGTATAAGCAGCATCGTCATCGCTTGAATCGCTCGAGGTTTCTGGTGATCGTGGTGAGACTTGGGATGAATGCCCTTCGTCTTCAACTTCGTATCCAGCGATAAAATTCCTTTCCGAGTCGTCTGAGTCGAAGCTCGTCTCCAAGTCCGATGATTCGGAAGACATTGTAATTTTCACTTGAATTTCAGAGGCTAGAAAGGCTATTGCAGATCGACGAGTGGCTGAGAATTGCTTGAGCGTCTTCTCGAAGTGACGTCACAACTCTACTCTGCCCAGATCCCCATTTACGCGGTCGTGATCTATTCGGAACTCGACTTCAACGGAGCATAAATATTCAAGGATTTGACCAAATCCAACAATTTCTTCGAAGAAATACTCACAAAAGCATGAAGATTTGTTTCAGCGAAAAAAAAATTTAGGGGTTAGGTGCACTTTAAGTCTAAGCACCCATTTTAAAAAGGTTAGTTTTCGATTATTGTTGTGATGGCCGATTACTTCATGTAAGCTAACCTTTTTAAAATGGGTGCTTAGACTTAAATATTGTTGAACAATGCTGTTTAAAAAGGGTTTTTGAGGCTTAAGTAAGCAGTATTCATTTTCCCATTGATTTTATATGGGGTCAGTAGGGGGGTCAGTTGACCGGGGGTCAGTGTTGTCCAAAACCTGACAAAGTGTAAAGTTTTATTCTGCAGTTGCCGTTTACATATGTATAGTTCGATACATTTTTAAAGCTCCCACTTCTCACTGAAAAACAGGTATGGATTAAAATGGTATCATTTTACTTTCTGCTCTTTATTTAAAGCGGTTTCATCTATTTTCATATCAAACCAAAGACAAATATCGTCCTGCTGTGTTCTGACCCGAAAGGTCACAAGAATGCAATTTAACGACATTTTAAGCGCTCGAAGCGTCACGCAAAAGTAATTCCCCAGAGATTTCTCTCTATCAAACGAAAGACCTTTGTTCCAACATTCGACGGCCGAAGTTTCAAAGGGTCTAAAGGTAGAGCACATTCTCTGTAAGATATTTCGTAAGACTCAGTTTTAGTGACATAAAATATAGGCGCCAAGAGTAAAATTACTTTAAAATTATAGAATGTCTTAAATGCACTCAAACTTGGCCAAACGATAATTAAGAGATTGCTCAGTTAGGATAAGGAGGAATATTTTATGAGGGATGCTTCAGTTGACCTTACAAGACCCTCAAAATAAAGAGACAAATCGCTTGTCCGAGCGGCATTTTCGGCGGTGTTCGGTTATTTGCATTTTTCTCCAAAATAAATCGGTAATAACCCAAATCATAGCCTCTCCACGGAGTGTCTGGAAACGGCCCAGTCCTTAGCCAATATGTTATTGCTCGGAAATTCATGTCGTCACGTGACATCGAAGGTGCACGCTGGAAGCTGGCAGCCATTACAGAGACTAAATATATTGTGATGCCTGGAGTAAACTGCTCAATATTTGGGTGCGGCGTGTCACGAAAGCCAAAATACCAAGGGATCGGTATTTTTAAAATTCCACCTTCCGCTGAAAAAAACAAACAAAGCTGGAGAAAGGCGTTATTGCACGTTGTAACGAGAGACAGAGTTGTCGACGCAAGTTTCCGAAAACAAATAATAGAAGGGAGTGTGTTCATTTGCGAGAGGCATTTTACGCCAGAAGACATCGAAATTCGTAAGTTTCAGTTCTTTTCGTATTTATTCTTGTATTAGAATAATCTTTTTGGAAGTTTCGAAGCTGAAATATTCGAGGTAGTTGACTAATGAGTGTTAATATCTCTAATAACAAGGCTGGAGGCCATGATGACCCTATTGTTTTCAATGCTCATACGACGTTAACTTCAATCTGAAGCGTAAACTCGTAAAGGATTTTTCAGATTCGGAAGTATTTTACCATGTCAATGAAATTTTAGAGTGAATATTTTTCTTAGAGTTTTTATGTAGGTTTTTGAATTAATTTAACTAGATTATACTTCTGATGTAATATCATTGCAAATATTTTTAGCGTCCTCAAAGTAGGTTTTTGCGGCAGTAAACTACTATTGAATTATTGTCTTTGAAAAGCCTCTTTGAAGAAAGTCAATGAAGTACGCATGTATTTACGTACTTTTACACTACAGTGCTTTTTAGGTTTTGAATGGATATATGCTTTTTTTGGTAACTTTGGTAATTTGTTTTCAGATGAAACAAGGAAAACTCTCCGTACTGGTGCAGTTCCCACTCTCAATTTACCAGTTAAAAATCATGCAAGTAAACAAAGCGACGACTTGCATCCTCGTAAATACCTCACATTAAATGTTGATGATATAGCCAAACCTACAGTTCCTTCAGTCTGTAAACCCTGTTTTAAGAATGTAGGTGACTTCATAAAGCATATTGATAGTCTTAAGTTGAGTGGTTGGACTAGGTCAACAAAAGATTACAGTTCTATAGTGTTCAGCATGTTTGATGGTATTCACCATCTGCTGAAGTACCAAGTAACTGTGGATTCAAGCCTGGGGTTTAGTGTTTCAGTATATGGTTGGTTTCTTCCTGACAACC
>NC_090892.1:37649045-37651545 GCF_036669925.1 Montipora capricornis
GGATGATGCCATCACCATGTTCAAGTCTTTATATCCAGAATAACAAGGTCAGATCCTTTTTACAGTTTATATTTCCTCAGAGTTAAATACTTGAGTGTGGGAATTATAGAAGAGCATACAAGGAGTGGGTAAGTTGTAGTTCTCGCGATTTGTGGATAATTCTGGTTTCCGGCTTCCGGTTCCCGGATTCCGGATTCTGGATTCCAGCTTTTGGTGCTGCCCTTTGGAAGCGACGAACTCGCCTGTGCGGGTCGGTTTCCCGCCATATTTTCACTCCACACACACGAAGAGACACGACTCCTCACTCTTTAAATCCAGCGGTATTCTTGTCGTCGTGTAAGAAGTGCTCGAATCTCGATGTATCACAAATCTTGATGTATATATATCACCAATGATGTAGATCTATAACACACGGACGTTAGCAGTCATACTGTGTAAGTTATCACCCATCTTGATGTTTAAAACTCGATGGGAAGTATCACGAATCATGATGTATATTTATCTGGAAACTTGATGTATATATTGCTAGAGAATGTATGTAAATATATCAGATAATTTTGATGTAAGTGTAGCATCGTTTCACATGTAAATATGACCTTTGATATTTATATGGCGAATTTTGATGTATGTATAACAGTCTTGATGCACATGTACAACAGCTTGATATATGTATGTAATTCTTATCGTGTAAATAGCACATCTTAATGTTTTGTCTCTTTTTAGCAAGCATAGTTTACGTACAGTGTTGTAAGCTGAAAGCACGAATACTCTTAGCTGACAATTGCACTTGCCTACACAGTAATTTTTAGAGAGTTATTTTAACTCCAAAAATGGAGTTAAAATTTTAGGTTCAAAATAACTCTTTTTTTGGAGTAACTTTAACTCCTAAATTTAACTCCAAAAATGGAGTTGAAATAACTCCTAAACTGGGGTTAAGTTAACTCTTCATATAGGGTAGTTTTAACTCTTCCTGGAGTTATAAAGACTCCAAAATGGAGTACAAAGTTTAGGTTCAAAATAACTCCTTTTTTGGAGTATTTTTAACTCCTCAATGAAACTCCAAAACTGGAGTTAATACAACTCTTCAAATGGGGTTATTATGACTCCAAAATGGAGTAAAACTTTTAGGTTCAAAATAACTCCTTTTTTGGAGTATCTTTAACTCCTCAATGAAACTCCAAAACTGGAGTCAATACAACTCTTCAAATGGGGTTATTATGACTCCAAAATGGAGTACAAAGTTTAGGTTCAAAATAACTCCTTTTTTGGGTAATTTTAAACCCTTGTTTTTCAACTCCAAAACTGGGGTTGAAATTACTCGAAAACTGGGGTAAAAATCTTCTGTTCACAATAAGTCCTTTCCGAGGGTCATTTCAACTCCTCTACTTTAACTCCAAATCTGGGGTTAACTGCACTTTTACAATAGAACAAAGACAACAATATTTCTTGTAAATCATGCAATTTACTGGTAGAACATTCCAAAACAAATTACTTACACATAAGCAATGATTTAAAATTTTGAAATGCCACATTAACAAATGAATTTTGAATGCATGAGACAATGTTTCATGTTTAAAAACTAACCTTTTGCTTACCAATTGCTTACTACTACATTTTATATACCATGAACAAAATGGCTCTTTCCTCAATAAGCATCAACTCTTTGTAATAACTGAAACCTTGAAGAAATTTATATTGCAACAACACTACAATAATAATTATTTTGAAATGTCATGAATTAAATGAACAATTTTTTCTCAACATAAAAATTTAATATTTACTCCTTGTAATAAATTCCTCAATAAACATTAACTCTTTGTAATAAATACTAACTGAAACCTTGAAGAAATTTATATGCAATATTACTACAATAATAATTATTTTGAAATGTGATGAATTAAATAAACAATTTTTCCTCAACATATAAGATATTTACTCCTTAATTGCACTAAATTTCTCAATAAACATTAACTCTTTGTAATAAATCCTTACTGAAACCTTGAAGAAATTGATATACAGTTTTCATTAAGTTAAATTCAGTACAATATAGTGTAAATGACAAACATGGACCTGTACATGTATTATTACATCTGTTGAAAAGTAGGCTCTTAAGAATTTAAAATAACTTCATGGTTGATCAGCTTCCAATGGCCGTCAACAGCTATGAAGAGTAAAAGTAATTATCGGTTGTAAGGGTATGAAAGGAAAATCAAGGTGGTCATTTACACCCGTTCTATGAAAGAGTCGAAATAAATTTGTTGACTGCCACCCTCTTTTTAGCAGCCTCAGGCTGATGTTTCCCTAACAATGTCTGACAAAAAAGATAAACATTACTGGTCTTAGCTATGTATGAAATGATAAAAACAAAAAGCATGCCATGACGAGGCCCAGAGAATTCGCAAGTGAGGTCCCTCCACCTAACGTGAGGACTTCAACTCCTTCCACAGCCACACACAGTAGATTGAGACACCAAAATTCCCCAGAGCCAACTATTCTGGGG
>NC_090892.1:37656545-37661545 GCF_036669925.1 Montipora capricornis
ATTGATTTTGATTGTTCGAGCCGTTAAACGCCCAATTGCAGTACTGCGGGTTCAACAACGATTCCGTTTCCACTACGAGTAGATAACATGTTGCGAAGAGCATGTCATACATAAATAATCATAGGAAATGAAATTCTAATAAACGTAGCTGCAGAAAACAGAATTATATAGCCCATTTAATGTCCGATTGAAAAAAAAGTGAACGATGTTCATTTTTTGAGTTGTCGCTTGTGATTTCACTTCCCAATTTCACCTCACAATATATATTTTTTTATAGATGTGAACGAGTGTACATTGGATCAGAACATTTGCGGCTGCAACTCTCTTTGCAAAAATAACAAAGGATCGTACCACTGCAAATGCAGCCCAGGCTTCCATAGTGCAACTGGTGATGGAAGGAATTGTAAAGGTATAACAGATTATACAAGTTTGCAATACACGAGGGTGACTTGAGTACCATTACTGTACTATGTTATTTAGTATATACCACACAAGTGAAAAGAGCTTCTCGCGCATTCTGATTGGCTAGTTTGGAGGTGAACACCTCTGATCAAATGGAGGAATGCAAAATGGCAAATCGGTTGATTATTCAACTTGCGTGCTAGGTTTGCAATACACGATGGTGACTTGGGTACCATAGACCACTTTCAAACATGGCGACCACTTTTACATTCTTTTGTCTTTGCGTTAATTACACCTACTGCCCTCATTTTGAAACAAAAATTCTTTTGAAATTTGCTGGTCGCAGCGAGGCCAGAGAGGCTTATTAGCATTAAAACAAAAGGATAGATTATTTGGTCGCCATTATGAAAGAAGTCTATATACTGTACTATGTTATTTAGTATATACCGCGCAAGTAAAGAGTGCTTCTCGCGCATTCTGATTGGCTATTTTGGAGGGGAACACCTCTGATTAAATGGAGCAATACAAAATGGCAAATCGGTTGATCATTCAACTTGCGTGGTATATACAGTGCCGGGGAAAAGTGGATATTTACCTCGCTAATTTGCGGCTCGGTAAGTATCCACCACTACTAACCTCCACTTCGTTGAATAATTGTTAACCATACTATATTATCTTATGCTACCGTAGAATTGCATACCATGACGGTATGCTATGCTATTCTATAATAATTATACTATACTTGGATACTATTAGGGATAACGATAACTAAAGCTTATAGTAACGTAATGGTATTCCCAGGTCAAGATGGCTTAAATAGTTTACCGCACTCGTGTTTGTAGGATTTATTAGACTAGGCCAAGAACATCTCTCAATGTTGCCATGCAATAATGAATGTTATTTTTGTTAGTAAAAGAAAACACAATCTCACGGAAATCTATTCCTTTAACAACGGGCGCACAATGCGTAACTGCTGGCAAGGACCGCTAAGACCACACAAAAAGCTAGGAAATGTGCTCCGTGTGGTCGGAGAAACTAAGAGATTAAAACGTAATGAAATTGTTCAAATTAAGACCATACAGTCTCCAACAGCGAAATCAAAACCCTGTCAAGGCTTGATCCTTCTATACCAGCTATACAGATGCACGAACTTGACTGTTTCCTACCAAAGGTAATATACTACAAGGTTATCAATGACGTTTTTTTTATATGCGATTCAAAAATACAAGGAGTGGACATAACACTTAATTACCGCTTTTAGAGAGATAAGCGGCATTTGGAAGAACTTTTCGACAATACAGCCATAAAGAAAGCTATAGAACCTATCCTTAAAATTAAGTTGTGGCGAACAGTATCCCGAAAAAATAAGAGTTTAGAGGTTCAGACCAGCCGCCAATCATATTGCTCTCAAATAGGGGGAAAAACGAGTTTACCTACTATGGTGATTTTCGTTACAAATGATTGGATCATTTTTGTCCAGACAAAGAAACGAGTCGTCCTTTCCAAACAAGGGCACCACGGCATGTGTCAACTATGAATTTTTAAACTATTTCCACCGTTCTGGTTTGTAAGGCAAAGAGCCTTTTAAATGTAAGGTTCCGATAATTTCAGAAATCAATAAAGGGGGTAGTTTCTAAAGAAACTGTGGTGCTGCGTCGGTGGGGAGGTAGTACACAAAAATTTGGTTTTATCAACGGAGTTGATAATGTAAATTGACCACCGTACAGGGATTCTAAAAGCTGACGTTTCGAGCGTTTGTCGTGAGAGCGAATCCACTTCCATCGCTCTGACGAAGGGCTAACTAAATATAAAGCTAAATCAATTGATGATCAAGGAGCAAAAGCATGCGATGGAAGTGAATTATACAATTACAATGAACATATGTTTACTCTACGACCAAAGGTTGGGGCGACGTTTACGCAAAATTTTAAATGCGGCACGTGGATGTGACGTCTTAAAAGCATCTTGTCCTATCTCAGACAGCGTGTCAGAAAAATGTTCAAAGAACAACACATGCTGTTCCATCATGCAATTTCACGATGAGCTGAGGAAGAAAGTTTAAACCCATCACAATTTTAACAATTGTTATGATGTCAGCAGTTTACATGTTGGGTCACTTTTATCATCGGCAAAATAGCTGGTATGCAATAGTTGTTGCCAGTCATGCTTATGAAATAAAGATTTCATTGACCCGAAAAGAAAAGTTTATACCATAGTTAATGCATGGAGATGGTTATGAAACTGGACAAGTTCCTTTGTTTCATGTTTTTGTCCGTATTTTTGGCCTTGACCCTGCACAAAACACGCCTTTTTTCGAGAAGATAACCAATCAAATCCTTCGATTAAATTATGCGCAACTAATTTGCAAACTCGTGCGAAGCGAAAACAAAAGATTGTGCCGGGTCACGGTCAATTCAACATCGATTGCAACAACATTGTTCTCGCTTTTGAAAGTTCTAAGGTTTCATAACCAGTCCCTCGATTAACTATGGTTATACACTACAATACGTACTTAAAATACAATACATAGTTAAACTACCGCTAGTTTCGCTCATCTTTCTTCTGATTCATATGCATATAGAATATAACTAGACATCTCCTATTCACGAAAACTACGAGAAATTGTACACACTCGGCTTAATGTTCACTTAAATCCGTTTGTGTTGGCCTTTAACTCCACTTGCGCGAGCACTCGAATGTGCGGGAGACACATGCATAAATGCTGATCTTGTAACCCCCTCATTTTTCCTGATTTTACAACTTTACCCTTTTATATCTCTGGTTCCAGATGGTGAATTTTTTTTCATTTCTTGCATATCAGCTTAGATTAATTTAAAACGTTTGTCTTTCAAATTTAAAAAATTCTGTAGATGAAAAAAAAAAGATTAGAGACATTTCAAAAAAACTGATTTTTCTGAAAAACTGACCTACAGATTTTGTTGAATTTTAAATATTTTACAGATTATTTCTAACATTATCTGGTAACCCTGAATGGGAAGATTTCACCTTCCCGTCTTTTTTTTTCAAAAAAGACAATATATCTTGATTTTAAGGCTCAAAGAAATGCCTTATATCGTTGCCATGGTAAAGTTATTTTGGAGAAAAACGAAGAATCTGAAAAGTTCCGGTATGACACCCACATTACCACATTTTTAACACTTTTGAGCAGATTGTTCAAGTCGCAAAAAAAAAAAAAAAACAAACGGAAAATAAGCCAATTGTAATCCACTCCAGATTTTACCAAAACTATTTTCCCAAACAACAAAGATTGCATAAAACGGTAAAAACGAACGATAATAAATATAAAATCCGACTTTTCGGAGTAGTTATGACTCCATTATCAAGGAAAATTTTTTTTATCAGATCAAGATAAAGATGGCAAGGTTATAACAATGCTTTCGCACAAATATGGAGTCTGATTGCGCGTTGAAATTTGGCTTTAAATTAAAGCTCTTATGAATAGCATTTCGTGCACTAAACAGTCAAATTTGTTTCTGCATTTCTTAAGCACTTCGATACGCTTTAGCAAGTCCTGAGGCATCGTCCCGTGTACATTCTAGTAGTGTTTGGCAATGGCGGAGGATTGTTTTTTTGTTTTTGTTTTTTTTACACGATTATGTAAATAACCTACATAACCTGCATCACACGGGTTACATTGAAAAGTATAAACAACACACTGCTGATTTACAATTGGTAGCTGTTTAGTGCACGAAATGCTTTTCATCAGAGCTTTAAAGCCTAATCGCAACGTGCAATCAGACTCCATTCCTGCGAATGTATTGTTATAATCTTCGCACCTTTGTTGATTCTTCACGCCGAACATCGCTTTAAATGCAGTAATATTTTTTCCTTTATAATGGAGTCATCACTACTCCGAAACGTTGGATTTTTTTTTTTTTTTATCGTTCGTTTTTACTGTTTTATGCTTAAAGAAATCCCTTTTTAATAGTAAAGATTTTTATGAGCTCCTAACACTTGGCTTACAACTGTCACTCCGCCTCAGTGATTACTAATTGTCGCATAATAATTGTCGCTGCTAATCGCCGTCGCAAAGTACAACAACGACGCAGCTCAACAAGGTCGAACCGAAAGCATACAATGGCGCCTCTGGCAGCCGCTATACGGTCCATGTGTGACCTTGGCGCACAGCTTACAGCCAGCTGGAATCGGCTGTATGCTGGTTTTTGCCGAGGGGGGAAAACCGGAGAACCCGGAGAAAAACCCTCGAAGCAGAGACGAGAACCAACAGAAACTCAACCCACTTATGGCGTCTGGTCCGGGAATCGAACCTCGGCCACATTGGTGGGAGGCGACTGCTCTCACCACTGCGCCATCCCTGCTCCCCTAAACTGGCAATTACTGGCAGTTGCAACCAAAATTAACTTTAACTGCATCCCACATAAACGCCCTGAGGCGTCTTGTTGAAGATGTATCCGAAATGATTTTGCTGACTTTAACGTTTTTGGTAAATCACAAAGACTTGCCGGTATGAGGTCGTATGCAAGGTAATGGTAATAGCGAAGCTTAGGGGTCAAAGCGACCCAGCAGAGCACCATGGGTAAGATTTTTGGAAAATCTATCGATGCCAGAAATTTTGT
>NC_090892.1:37666545-37676545 GCF_036669925.1 Montipora capricornis
GAGAGACCCCTGGGGTCAGCTGGGGTCATTGTGTTCCCGTGAAGTGGTTTACTACTTACAAGTTAACAAAAGCCTTGCTACAAAATGCGACAAAATACAATATAATTCATGACAGTTGGATAAATGAGTTTCTACTCACAAAAACGTACGGACAGGGCAATTTCTTGAGCCTGACAGCCCTCCTCTGTAGTTAATAAAAAGCGCACTTTATCAAAATTTTCACGGCCCCAAAAATTAATCCCAACTTCAACGGGCCTCAAACTTCCATTTTAAGTTAAATTTATATTTTTCGGCGTTTTGTGGATTGATTTTTGCAATTTTGTCATTCCCCTCCCTGGTGAATAAAGACATTTGCATCTGTTTTCGTGGTGCCCTCTGGGATATTTCCAATATTGCACTTTTTGAGTGGATATTTCCTTGATTCTTTGGAAAGATTGGATCTTTTTGCTGAATGTGGCTGTTAAGTGACCAGAGTAAGGTTGCAAGGACATTTGGAGTGAGAAATCTGCTTGAGTTTTCGTTTCCATCCACTTGCTCGCTTCAATCGATCATTGTTTCTAGCTTTTCATATATGTCGTTGTGACAGCTGCTCCATTACGAATTTTTTCGTTTCGCCTTTTGCTACAAGAGATATGTTTTTTGCACTGCAACCGAATAAACCATCTGAGGCATTTCCATAAAATAAAAATTGGAAGAATAGTTCAACTTGAAAAATATAAGAACAGCGCGTGACAAAATGATTGTGATTGCGTGTGCGCAGAATATATGCGCAGTAACAATAGGCGGCACCGTCCTTAAATGCCTTAATTTTACCCATAGCTTTGGTAGTAGATGGCAGAGTGTTCATGAGTGCTGCAGTTTTGATAAAGAATGAACTTCTAAAGTAATCCTGTTTGTTAGGATATAATACACCTTATTTCAAAATGACTGCCATTTTAGTATTCTTTTGTTTCCATGCAAATTGGCCCTTATGGCCTCGCTTTCAAACGTAAAATTTAAAAGAAGATTTAACCTTGAACGAGGCAATAAGGGCCAATTTGCATGGAAACAAAAGAATACTAAAATGGCGGCCATTTTGGAATAAGGTGTGTAAGGCCCGTTTCAAACGTCGAATTTTGCATGTGCCGCATCTAATGCAAATGCACCGCGCACCGGTGGCTCAGTTGGTTGAGCACCGGACTGTCACGCGGGAGGTCGCAAGTTGAACTCCGGCCGGACCAACACTCAGGGTCTTTAAATAACTGAGGAGAAAGTGCTGCCTTTGTAACTACATCTGCAAATGGTTAGACCTTCAAGTCTTCTCGGATAAGGACGATAAGCCGGAGGTCCCGTCTCACAACTCTTCAATGTTAATAATCCTGTGGGACGTAAAAGAACCCACACACTTGTCGCTAAGAGTAGGGCACGTAATTCCCGGTTTTGTGGTCTGTCTTCTGTTGTGTATCATGGTTGGGAGGGTAAAAAAGGGGCCAAAGTAATTGGCGCAAGCTGTTGTGGGGCTCTGCCAGCTAGACTGGAAAAGTTAATATAATAATGAGAAAAATTCATTTATTTCGCTCATTTGCATTAGATTCGGCACATGTTAAGGTCGACGTTGAAGCGGACATTAGATACAATTGTTGGGATCATAACTACGCGTTCTATAACGTTGATCAAACGTCACTAAGTAATTATTAATATCAAATGAAATAAGACCTAGGCTTGTCTCGACATGAAAAATAGGAGTAAATCAGATATTTCTCTGTGGCATTATAGAGGCAGTAAAATAAGTTTAATTAGCGTCTCTTTATATGTCATGTTTCGAGAATAGTTCAGTATAAATTTGGTGGCTCTTTGAACATTTTCCAAGGGGGCACGATGTTTGACAGTGTAGGGCGACCGCAGACTGCTACTGTAGTCAAGGTTCCATCGAACCAGTGCGCAGTAAAGGAGTTTTCCCGTCGAGGAATCCTGCAGACTATACATACTTTTAAGTAGGCCAAGAGTTCTATTCGCTTTTCCAACAGTGACTTATATGTGCCTTGATCATGACATATGCATCTCGTTAGATACTGTCATTTCAGTGTCAATGATGGTTGATACGCGATCAAGCTGTTGGCCAGCTAGTGTGTAATACCTGTTGGTAAATAGAGCCTTCCTCCTGAATATGTGTAGTACCTTGCATTTAGTTTTATTGGACTCCATAGACCAGTCCGGGCTCCACTTGAGATGGCATTCTAAGTCATTTTGAAGCAGGTTTTCACCACCAGGGTGGTCAATTTCACGATGCAGTTTGGAGTCATCCGCAAAGAGTGCGATGGTTGAGTTGCAACACAGATAATTGGGGGCATCATTGATGTACACAAGGAACAGCAAGACCATCCATAGCAGCTCCCGATCCAAAGAATCGAAAGCCTTTTCGAAGTCTACAAAAACCAGATACAGCCCAGTGTTCCATTCCAAGGTCTGCTCCACAATAATCATCAGCGAAGCAATCTGGTCAAAGCAGGATCTCTCTTTACGAAATCCTGCTTGCTCATCAGTAGTAATGTACTGCACTTCAGAGCACCTGAAGTTAGTGCATTACAAGCGAGTGATAACAAGCGATTCGCGAAAGCGAAGCTTGAGCGAATCGCGAGTGAAACGAGCAAGTTTGACGACGTAGGAGGCTTTTACTTGTTTGCAAGTAAAAACGACGTGTGAGGCAAACAAGTGTTTTTAAAGCAATTTATTAGCTGCTGTCACGTTAACTGCAGGAAATGACATTTTTAATTAGTTACATTAAAGGACTGTTCCTCTTTCATAATTGAAGTATTGATTATTTTATCGCATGATCATTCCATATCTGTTCTTTGGCTATGCGTACAAAGCTTTATTCATTTTTATTTCCTTTACGTCAGGAAGCATGCATTGCATTAGTCTTTCCTAAAGCACGTCTACTCAGTTGTAAGAGTCCATCACATTACTTCAACTGTAAGAGATTTGCAGCTCTTACCCCCGGAGTCAAGTTTAGACGTAAGTCACGCCTTTAGACCTTGTAGTTCGTTTTTTCTTCTTTTTCCTACTCGAAGTATTGTCGTAGTTTTCGTTTCTTCTGACGTCAAAATCACACGTTTTCTTTTTAGTTTTCACCGCAAGTGCTGTAAAAAGTCGAACTAGCCTGATTTTAATAAATGCGTTGAATCTTGCTGACCGCCTAGTACTTCACTGTGGTTGACCTGGCGAACTCCAGTGCCTTACGCTACTCGTCTACAACACTGGGAACGTGACAGCTGCATAAAATAAAACCTTAAGGCGGGTTTTTTTTTTTTTATCAGCAAAGCTGATAAAAAAGTGGGGCCCCTAGAAAAATAGCTTGCTTTATCACTTTTTTTAGCTGAAATTCAAACAATAATTTTGACAAAATAATTTTGCCTTGTTTCAAGTACTAAAATTTATTGTTGGATATATCACCAGCGGTTATAACTATAAATCTGTGTTGTAATATATCAAAAAATTTTCAAAAAAAAATTAGTATTTAATGTATCAAAAAAATTAATCTATATATTTTTTAAAAAATTCAAACAAAGAAACAAATAATAATCCAATAGAGTCGTAAAGTGATGACGTTACAAAAACGAAATTTATGAAGTTATGGAATTTACTGAGATATTCTGAAAGTACATGATGAAAAATGGCCGCTTGCCAAAAATCAACATATTGTTGCAATATGGGGGTAAGATATGAGCCCTTCCATGCTTGAGTAACTTCATACAAAACCTTGTAATGTTGTCTTGGTTCTAAACCGTTTAGAACAAAGAAAAATTTTAGGGATTTGTATGGAGTCACTGTAGCATGAAAGGGCCAATATCTCATCCCCAAACTGCAATAAGATGCTAATTTTTGGCAAATGGCCATTCTCCATCATGTACTTTCTGAAGATCTTAATGAATCCCATAATTTCATAATTTTAAATATATTTGACGTCACACTTTACCACTCGATACTGCAATCCAATATGTTTAAATATGCGGATAATCAAATGGAAACAGGAAAGAATCACCAAGAGTGACATTATTGAAAACTAAAGAGATTTTCCCGTACTTTTTAACCAATCATAAGTTACATTTTTTTCCGCAAATGTGTACACATTTGTGTCTTTTTTTGTGCAATAGGTGATGCATGAAGTGAGTTTAAATATTTGCATAAGTAAATGAAACAGGTTAAAATCACGGGGTTGCCAAACCCAGTCGGAATCTGCGTTTCATTCCTCCGTATTTTTTTCCGTGTCATGAAACGTCTTGCCTGTCACTCTCCTGCTTAGTGGTGTCTTTGTGCATAGAGTCTTCTGTGCGTATTTCGTTGGGTTTGAAGAGGCTGGGGAAAAGGGGAGATTTCTCTGGTACACACCGGAGATTAACCTGCAAATTATGGTGTCGAAAGTCACTGTGACGCGAATGGTGTTTTGGTGGATCTTTAAACAAAATATACCCTCACGGAGCTCAAGAATGGAACGTCAACTGGATGAACAACACAGGTGGTGAAAAATAAATACCCGGTATCTGGAATCTTTAAAGCAACGAGTAATGGTCTTCGACAACAATTTCATTTTTCGGCGTTGGATATCAAGTGAGCTTTGTTTCTTATATTTTACCAACTTGGTATTGTATAAAACACTGAAATCAAATGGCAATTTTTCTTTTTTTGGATTTAACAAACATAGAGGGAATAGGCCTAGAATGCATCACAGACTCATCAAAATGTTTACTGAAGTCCCATCTAAGTTGTCTGGCAATTTGCATTTATTTCGTACTCAACTCTGCAAAGGTAAAAAAAAAATTGGAAATGTGACAATGAAGAATTATTTGAATGAAAGCTTGTTGTCCCTTTTTTGCATTTTTTTTACTTCCTTTTGCATCAATAACAAAATCTGTACCTTGCTAGTTCGTATTTTTGGGCGATAAAATAGAATTTTCGGTCTGATGCTTCTGTCACAGAGTGAAATATTTTTACCCACCCATCAAGATACTAACCCTGTCGGCCACTGATTCACTTCAGTGAATTTTTTTATTACAAAGCTGCACGCTTAATCTTGTGGTGAAAAGAAGTTGTGAGGGAACTTCCTTCTCGATTCCCTTTTATTTTCTTCAATCTTTCTGGGTTTAGAACTTTGCTAGTAACTACATGTCTTCTCAAGGAGTTATTTACCTACGACGTCTACCATGGCACTAAAATGATATACAATACAAAAACAATATCGTCTTCTATTAGAGCTGCGTATTACGCAAAGACAACTTGAATCTCCTGGAAGAGAAAGTGCAGCTCAGTTGACAATATAGAATAAAGTGCTGTGTTACTGCATTACCACACGTACGCAATGCGTGCCTATCTTTTCTAAAGATGACAGGACTTTTTTCTTTCTGACAAACGATTAATAGGCTGGTAGCCAGGTTTTTAACCTCAGCCGAAAAAGATCTGTGTCGTCGTATGAACGTGTACGCCAAAGGGCCTCTGCTGGTACGACTTCTGGGTGACCCCTTAAATGGTCTTAATGACCCCCTACTTGAAATAATTGCCTGGAACACTGCCGTTCAATACCATCCAAGTCAGTCCCTTCTGTTTTTGAGTAACACATACCACAGGCAACCCATTGCACGCTCATTGAGCGTCTAGTTTTGTTGTTGCGAGACAGTTTGCGCGTGGGACGAAAAACGTGCAACATTGCTTTTCCACTAGTTTTAGCAGCAATGCTGCTAGTGAAGTTGGGCGATTTTGTCGCACGTATTACCGTAGCTTAAACCGTCACTCAAGACATGTTATTTTTTGGGAATTACTGTAATGGCCTTCCGTGCCTTTGAAAGGCTAAATACGATTTTAGTAGGTTCAAATCCTGGTAAAGTTCTTTTTCTTGTAGAATTGAGACCAAGAAAGTGCTTTCTTGGGCGCAAATGCAAAGGTAGCTTCAATAACAATAAAAGCAAGGTGACACACGCTAACACCAGCCCGGTTTCACTGGCGAAAAATGTCTGCGCATGAGTCGCGCGATATGGCACGTGACGCGTTTCCGGGACTATCATTGACTCTCGTGAAAAAAGCACTCCCGAGAAGAACAGAAAAATGGCTGGCGTTTGAGAATCGGTAGCTTATTGGTTTCCGTTCTTTTTAGAGCGATCAAGGCTAGTTTTAACGCCAGTTTCAAGTGGAATGTATTGTTAGAGAATGTCTACGTTGTGTAAATCGTTTGAAAGTCTAATCCAACCAGCATCCTCGGAAAATTTGCTCCTGGAAAATTTTATTTCGTGGGAAAAGAGCTGCGAAAAAGGTGAGTGTTTTGCGCAATTTTTAATGTGGAAAGTTTGTTGCCACCGGGTACAAAAAGTTACTGTAATGTGCAGAAAGGAGGATTCCTAAGGTTTCCGTTCATGTGTGAATTGGCTTGTACCAGGTGGCAGGGAAATGGCAATATTGTTCAACGTGAAGATTATTTTTTTTTGCGTTACACCTTACGATCGGCACCTCTACATGAATGATCAATGATTCGATCAGATATGAATTTGATTTTGAATGTGATTGTCTCATTCGGAACGTAACCCTAGTATCAAATATTTTAAATAGCTGCTTTTAAGGTCATTTATATTCCCTTTTCTGGTGAATGTCTAGGTTATTATAATTTTTAGCAATCACAACTCAACGATCCTTGCGTTCAAGTAGTTACCAAGTTATGGATTTGCAATTAATTTGAGTTTAAAATCAAAATCAAAATCCATGTTAGTTAAATGAATGTTTGGAAGAACAGAAGTGTAGGTACAGATGTATATAGGTATCTATAGATTCAGGTTTTTTTAGGCTATTGTTTTCTGGAAGCATTAATGATGTAATTTTGGTTTTAGGGGACTGTCATGTGTTGTTGGATCAAGGAAATTCTGTTTTGAGTCAAGTATGGTTGACAGTGGATAGTTGTTCCTGAAAAGGCTGAAAGGAAGCTTTATTGCCTTGGACTTTTTTTGCTTACACCCCACATGTTTGTTCTTTTTTTACATGGAAAAATTTATTCATATATTATGTGATTTGGAGCTGCAGCTAGAATCAGTGTCCCATGCATAAGGTCTCATTGGGGTTGATGGCAGTAAAATAATTTTGGTAAAAAATATGTTTAAAGTTTTTATCATAACTTCTCATCTTGGTCCTGCTGGACTTCAAACATGCTCTACCATTTTGCACAAGGAACTTGTCAATCAACCGTTACCTTTTGGTGTATTTGCAATATGATATTTTGGATAGCAATTGATTTATTTTTCTTATCCCTTATGTGTAGATATCCTATGTCTGTCACATAGTTAGTTTTAAGCTTTTATTTCCTGTAGTGTATAAATATTATAGCTAGCACATGACCCCACAAGCATGTGTTATTGCTTTACTATTGATTGTGTTTGAATAAAGGATATTGTTGTCTTGTCTTGTAGATAATGCAAAACAGCCTCAGTTGTATTTGCATTATTTCTGAATGTTACTTTTAAAGGGCAAACCATTAAAAAGTGTACAAAGTTTGCAGGAGTTCAGGAAAAATATTCAAAATATTCATTGATTTGAAGTTCCTGAAGCAGGTAAATCTTGAAGAGTTTACGCAACCAGATTTGGAATATACGGCATTTCTTTTTGGGAATGTTCAAGTTCACAGAATACATTTTCTTTATGTTGAGAAGTACTGTAAGACTGTTGACTCCATGGGGTTCCCCATTGACGAGTAAAATCGTCTGGTGTTAGACAGAGCAAAATACTCTGGCTTTAGACGGAGTAAAATACCAAGGATGGCCGGTTTAGGGGTGAAAGGGTTAAAGTGCGATCATTACTTTGACTTTCTTTTTCTTCATATGAAACAAAACAAAGTGATTAATCATCACCTCCACCATTGCTATACAGCTGCTTTGACCTTTGGAACAAAGTATCAAAGTTGAAGCTGGTGGCTGAAGGAGTACACGTTGCAAAAAAGTTAGCTTAAAAATACTTTTATGGTATTTGAGTATAATTGTAGAACAAATTTGCATCATATCATTAAAGTCATTAAATTAATGAGAATCCAAACATGAGGATGCAGTTTGCTCAGGAGGTGGTCTTCTTTTTTTAAAAAAACAACGCTTAAAGGTAACAGAATCTTGTTTTGTGGATGTAGGCTAAACAAATCTGACTCCTTAGAGGAACCAGTTCTAAATTGACAAATGACTGGCATTTTATAATTCATGAGTAAAAGCTATTTGCTCGCTTACCAAATTGTTCTACAGTTCCATTCATTTTTCAGATTCATAGCCTTAAATGTACTGCAGCAACTCTTGCAGCTGTTTGGTCTCAGTATCATAAGCAGTACAAATCCACAAATTTTTCTCCAAAAAGGAACAACAAGAACCCCTGTCATTTTCATAAGGGAATTCCCCTTGGGGGAGTTTGTTCACTTCACCACCATTGTTTAACACTATCCAGGGACTAAAGCAAGGACAAATTGATTATAGCTTAAATAAATTGGACCACTTTTTTACTTCTTACACTTACTGCATTCAACTTTAGTTTATTCATCCTTTGAAATGGTAGGAATGATTACTATTATTTACAGCAATTGCTAAAAATTCATTGCATGTAATGTTGAAATATTTTTTACATATGAGTCTTAAGTATTTATGAGTCAATGAGTTAGTGAAGTTACCCTAGCCCATAACATGAAAGCTAAAATTTCAGAGAGTGCTTAGGCCTAATCACTGAAATGAGGGCTTAGGCTTGATCAATAAATGATTGCTATATTGACTGTGAGTCTCATTGACTCATGACTCATTGACTAATTGACTCATAAATCATGGGACCTCTTTACATATGGAAAGGTAACTGGAGTTATTTCTGTGAAGTCTTATCCAGAAAACTGCAACATGGGATTAGCATGCCCCTTTCAAATGTAGCTCTGTATGCTTTTGCTCAATGTTTGAACGATTATTACAGAAATATGAAGTTATGGTTTTTTTAAAAGTTAAATCTAATGCAAGGGGATTAAAATTATTGAAGCAGCTGTGTTGCAACCAGAGTCCGCAAAGAGAGGTTAAATAATTTGTTGTACTGGAAGTACTTAGTAGGCCAGCGTGGAATTTGTGGAAAGTTTTGGAGGGTGGCACTGAATCACCTTTAACAAGTTTTCTAAACTTTGAAGATACCTAATTTTATATCCTCCTGCTGTTTTATTGCTAGAAGATAAAATAAATCCCAGATTAAGTATTTTTGTTGTCAATGTGGTGAAAGCATATTATTAGCAATAGTAATATTTTGTCACAGTAAAATTCTACCTGCTAGTAAGCTGGATTTCTGAATCAATTCTCAACTTAGAATGTTGTTGTTTTGCCTATTCAGAGTTAACCTAATCTATGTTTAATTCTATAATTTGGAGGGAAGCAAACAATTGGCATTTTGCTTGGAACAACTATAACAATATATAATTGCAACTAAAAGGTTTCCTTCTAGTGTACCCAATATGAGATGCTGTGGCATGGTTATTATTACTGCTAAATTCACTTTAAAATTTATTTTTGAACGACTGAAATACATTTCTAAATTTTCCCCTCGGTCTTAATAAATTTTCCTCTATGGACCACTTGAATGGCAATTTTAACAACTTAATTTTGAAAAAAAAAAAAAGCGAAAATCTTAACATTTTCTGTTAGATGCGGGCCCTCGCGGAAACATCGTGTAACTATTTAGTTGGAAGAGAAACCATTTGGAAATTTAGTGGTATCTTTTTTGTTCCACTTTTTAAAAGATAAACGCATGAATTGAAATCAAGATGGTAATCCATTAGCTGGTAAGCTCCACAAACGAATTTCCACTCGAACACTGTCACAGCAACCGAGATTCGCGTTGGCCTTGAAATTTTTAAAGAAATTTCCCTCGTAGCACTGTTGGCTTAAAAGAGAATCTCGCTGGAATAGAAACGCAGTATGCAGTCAAACATTCGTCCGTTTTACTGGCCTGAAAAGGGGTCTTTTTTTGTCGACGGAGATCTAATACACAC
>NC_090892.1:37686545-37694045 GCF_036669925.1 Montipora capricornis
AACCCGAAGGCTCCTTTTTCTTGTGCTTCTACTGTAACTTGCGGCGTCTACCGCAACTCACAGCAGGGGTGGGCGCCACTCCTATCCCGTTGCATATACAACTTGTCCACAGTAGTACTGGTACTCATTTTACCCACCACGAATGGATGGAAAGCTGAGTGAACTTTTGAGCGTACGACAATGGTTATCTCTAGAAGGTCACCCATCCAGTAGATAACCCAGCCCAACGGGGCTTAACATCAGACACCATTCGGAGAACAATGCCCACCCATTGAGCCAACCGTGTACAATTTGCTGTCCGTGTACAATTTGACCACTTTCCCCTTGATAGGCGACTTAAACGACTTAAGCAAGTAAAGGATAGCAAGCAATTCCCTACCATTGCTATCAAGAATAGATTCCATAGAGAAAAAGCTTTGTAAAACAGTTCAAACTCCCCCTTGTTAACAAAAAGGGCATGTCCCCCACAAGCAAAGGCACTGGCGTCAGTACAAATAATAGAAACTGGCCGAGAGTACTCAAATAACTTCCTACACTTGAACTTAGAACATTATCGAGCCAGAAACTAATTTCGTCCATGCATTGTGGATAAAACTGGAAACGGCTCAAATCAAGAGGAGTATCCCAAGCGTCCCGAAAGGTGACTGCAGACTGCAGACTGTAAGAAATCTCGACATGATGAGGGAAATGTTACCAACACATGGGGATAAGAAAATAATCTTACCAACAATGGAGGCAACGAAACGGGGAGGAGGGGGTTACAAAAGGCAAACGGTCGTTGAAAAGGCTAAGAGCAGATAATAATCGATCGATACGAGGTTGAGGGATGGACAAAATGGCACTAAGAAGGTCCTAAGAGATACCTAACCATTCTAAACGTTGAACAGGGGTCCAAACAGATTTTTCACTGTTAAGCACCAAACCCGCTCTGACCAAATCAGACCGAACAATGTTAGAACAGTGCTGTGTCGAGAGAAAATCTTTTTCGCAGCCAACTCCGTCATCTAAATAAAGGACTAAATGAATTCCAAAGCCTCTCCAATAGCGTACTAGCGGGCGGAAAATCTTCGTAAACAGGTAAAGCGTAGACGAAAGCCCAAAAGGTAAAACAGTAAAACAAAAATATCGGTTTTTAGCACCACCCAGAGCCCACTGAAAACCCAAGAATTGTTGATGGGGCTGACAGATGTCAATGTGGTGGTTCCCCGATTTTAAATCAAATTTGTAGATGTAGCCACCACGCGACAAGCCACCACGCGACAAGTATTTTGGCGGTTGTCACGAGTGCGGTCTTGTCTCTCAGAGCTTCACTTTCAGCAGCGCGGATCCTTTTATCGTCCTCCAAGTCAAGGGCAACAGCGTTACTTGACCGTGAGCCAACCTCCTTCGGAGGAATCAGCAATTCCGATCTTTCTGCTGCGTTCCTTTATAAGTTTAAAAGAATCGTTCAAAAGTAGAGACGCTTTCGCTGAATCTTGAACAAGAAGTGCCTTCGAAACGCTTTCGAGAAGATCCAAAACTTCAAGGTTGAACTTATAGTTCCTTTCGTTTCCAGGATAGGAAAACTTGAGCTCGCTCTCGACTTTGAGCTGTTTAGAGACAGATAAAGCACACTCGGCGTCGGTAGAAGCCTTCTCGAACTTAAAAGAGAGCTCAGAAGTGTGCGACATGAGTTGCTCGAGTAGGAAGGTAGGAACTCGGTTAAATCCTGTCGAGTAACCGTTTCTTGTTCGTCGCCCGGCATTGAACGAAAAAACCTAAACCGAAATAAAACAACGTACAACTCGAGTAAACTGGTCGGCGTCAAGTGGTGTGACATTCACAAGGAATGATATATAAAGGCCTAATTGTCCCAATGAGAACTAATACCAACCAACCTAATTAGACACCTAAAAGAAATACATTTTAATTTGCAGCAACTTTATTTTATTTGCAGAAACTCTTTAATTGGAGCATGTCCCTTGTGGGCCACCGTACCAAAATACCCAAAGTACTGCAACTACAATAACAATAGAAATTGCACTCTTTGTATCTTGAACAACAATGTGAATGTCAACGTGTTTTGCAATAACATGGACACTACTGCTGTTGCTGTAACTGCAACTGAGCCACCGTGCACCGGTGGCTCAGTTTGTTGAGCATCGGGCTGTCAAATGTCACTCAGGATCAATACTCAGGATCGTAAAATAACTGAGGAGAAAGTGCTGCCTTTGCAATTTCATCTGCAAATGGTTAGAATCTCAAGTCTTCTCGGATATAGACTATATAAACCGTAGGCCCCGTCTCACACATACCTTCTATGTTCATAAGTTTCCTGTGGGACCTTAAAGAAGCCACACACTATTCGATAAGAGTAGGGGATGTAGTCCCCGGTGTTGTGGCTTATGAGGGGTTATCACCGCCATAATGTCATTTTCTTTCTCTGTAGGTGTTTTTCTTTCTCTTGTAGTGGCTGCCACTTCTACTTAGTCTCCTCAGTTCTGCGAAATGTGCATTATGCAGTTTGAACACAAGTACTTTGCGAAATTACTTGTTTGATTTCTATCAAATACGATGAGGCCAAATTTTGCGAAAATAAAATGGTCAGATTTTGTACGCTGCAGAAGTAATGTGCAGCACTTGAGTTTTGAGCTTTCAGACTTGTAAACTCCCGTTTTGCATTTATAACAAACTGCATTCACATGCTGAGATTTTAAGCTAGTGAGCCTTTGACGTCACTTTTCCCTGAATCCAACCCTCTGAGGTCCAGTCGGTCAGTTTTGAACGTGAGTAATGCCGGACTGTGAAATCCAAAAATTACAGTCAAAGTAAACGGCCTTTAGATAAAAAACCAAAGATCAAAATCTTGCCAGCCAGATGTTAAGCAAGCACACTTTCAAAATCTGAAGAAGAAAGGAGGTTATTTGTTTGATCACAGGGGCACTTTAAGTTTGACACTTCATAAGCTTTTTCGGAAGGATAAATTCTGGTATAATGCACAGGTGACACATGTAGAATTACAACCCAGAACAAAATATTTACTATCGTCTTGACGACTGGCACTACCATTCGTTTCAAAACCAATTTATCTCCTACATTGTTTTATCAATCTTTTTCTCTTAACTGAAACTAACTAGTGAATTCCTGGATTCAAAGAGCTAAAAAGTGATTGTGTGTTTCGGGAACACTAGGATGCTAACATGCTTGAACACCATCAATTTAAGCATGGTGGTCAGGATGAAATTTCAGAGGATGATGATGAAAATGACAAGAGTGATTCTTCTGGGAAGTCATATCCAGCAGCCTTCAATGTCAGTGGAAGGTTGGCTGCCAGTAAGAGAAAATCTATTCCAACAATGTAGTTGTCAGAAGCTGCAAAGAGACGTAAAGCCATTGAGAAAAGGTTGTTTTAAAAACCAGTGTGTTCCCCTCCAGTGTCCGAGGTGAGTCTCACCAATCTGTAACATATGGAACGTCCTTAATTTAATAACCCTTTGACTCCCACGCCGGCCTGAACCGGCCACACATGGTATTTTACTCTGTCTAACGCCAGACGATTTTACTCGTCAATGGGGAATCCCCGGGAGTCAATGAGTTAATTAATCACTCGCCGAACAACTACGTCCCCATTACAACTATGTGCATGTAATAGGTGGAATCCTGTCTGAAACTGCGTATCAGAAGATTGCAAAAAAATTGCCAGATTAATGTTTCAAATAAAAATCTTGAGGTTCTACATTACAATATTCAAATTCTCCAAAGATTAAGTCTGACCTCAGTGTGCTTTGCTGAATCAGGATATTACTACCACTTACTTATCCTCATCGGGCCCATGAGGACTCTTAAGGCCGGCCAGAAGATTGCGCCATCCATCCCGGTCTGCCGCCGATGCAACTGCAGCCCCCTACGAATGCCATCCCAGCTGGTTTCTTTCTTTTCTCCACAGTTCTTCTCCACATTTCTCTCGGCCGGCCTCGTCTCCTTTTACCTTCAGGTGCCCACGTTAGTGCAGTCCTCGAGATGTTACTGGGACTAGTCCTCAATATGTGTCCTATCCATCGCCATCTTCTCACTCGTACAAGGGCTGATACCGGCGTACTCTCTGTTGCTTCATAAACCTCTTCGTTGCTAAGATGGTTAGGCCAGAATCTCCTCAGCACTCTCCTCAGGCATGTGCGGTGAAACACATCCAGTTTGTTGAGATCAGCTGTTGTCACTCTCCACATTTCGGGTCCATACAGTAGCACGAACAGCACATTTGAGTTCAGGATGCGCAGCTTGGTCTTCTGGCTGAATCTGCCTGACCTCCAGATGTTCTGAAGTCTGGTGAAGGTAATTCTAACTAGTGCTAGTTGCCTCTTGATGTCCGCTTCTGTGCCACCAAATTTATCAAGTACTGAACCTAGGTACACGAAGGATTCCACATCTTCCACCTCCTCTCCTTCTATCCTTATGTAGTCTGTGCATCTGTGGTTCATCGTAAGCGTCTTTGTTTTGCGCGGGTTGATCTTGAGCCCGACAACGCCGGCGGTGGTTACTAGTCTATCAGTCTTCTCCTGAAGATCAGCAAATCTGCTTGAGATCAGAGCAACATCATCAGCATAATCCAGGTCTTCTAGAACTGAAGTAAGCTTCCATCTCAGGCCGCGTTTCCTGTTGTTTGTGTGCCGCATGACCCAGTCCACGATCAAGACAAAGATGAAGCCAGACATCACGCACCCCTGCCGCACACCGCTCTTCACTTCAAACCAGCTAGAAGACCTTCTGCCTTCTGTAATCCAGCTTGAACTCTGATGGTATAGTGCCTTGAAAGTCCTGACAAAGATTTCAGGAATGCCATACTGCCCCATAATGTCCCAAAGTCGCTCTCTGATGATGCAGACAAATGCCTTTGAGAAGTCAACGAAGTTAATTTACACTGGTGCTTGCCATTCCTGGCACTGCTCCAGGATGCTCCGTAGAGCAAAGATTTGCTCAGAAGCTCCCCTTCCAGATAGAGACCTTGCCTGCTCCTGCCTTATCATCTCGTCCACACCACTCTCCACTCTGTCAATGAGCACCCTGCATAAGATTTTGCTTGGTACGGAGAGCAGGGATATACCGCGATAGTTATCACATTCAGTGAGGTCTCCTTTCTTCGGCACTTTCACTATGAGTGACTTCTTCCAGTCCTCTGGTACACATTGATCTTTCCAGATGGAGATGAAAAGTAAGTGGAGTTGCTTCATAGCATCGTTCTCAGAGCACTTGAGCATCTCAGCACAGATGGCATCAATCCCCGGACTCTTGCCATTCTTCAGACGGTGGATAACTCTCTTGATCTCAGCAATTGAGATGTCACCAGTCTCGATGCTTGTGATGACTTCAGGTGCTTGATCTATTTCTGGCAGTGGTATGTCAGGTCGTGGTACATTCAAAACTCAGGATACTGCACCGCGATAATTATAATCAAACCACTGCTGTCCTTGACTATTATCTATACGTCCAAAAAGGAACAGATGGTCAAAATAGACCCTTCTCCAAAATGGCAGCCGAAAATTCACATAAGTTAAAAACGTATGACAGCACTAGAAAAAGCACCTTTACTTTAGTAACCTGCAAAGTTTCAGTATATAAGGTGTTATATCAGCTGAGAAAATGTAAGTTGAAATTTGACAAATTTGTAGACGTTTCAAATATTTTAAAATTTAAGGAACATGTTTCGATGTTTCAACATCATCATCAGCCATAGTGTAGCTATCAATACAATGATTCTTTGTACATTAAATGTTCGTTTTTATATGCTTGTAACGAATATTTAATCTTCAAAGAATCATTGTATTGATAGTTATCTATTATAAGTTTATGGAGTTAATTGCTCGAAAAGATCGATTGCCACTCAGAGTTTCATGCTTCTCGCGAATCAATCATCAGGGGACTGTTCAGAAATAACGAACTCAATCTAAGTTATTTGAAAATTAGGAACAATGCACCTTGCTTTTGCACGTGACGCAGCACTGTTATCAGGCCTTTATAGATAACAGACCTGATGATTGCTTCGCAAGAAGCATGAAACTCTGAGTAGTGATCGATGTTTCTGAGCCATTAACGCCATAAACTAAAGCAATATTAGATAGCTCCAGTTTAACTATTTGAGCACTTTAATAGCCGATGAAGTCTTCCAATTCACCACTTCATAATAATAATTATATATATGTATATATATAGACAGTTAAGTAGATCCCTTGAGCCAACAACGTATCACCCCCAGTAGGATAGCAAATGGATTCACAGTCCAAGTTGAGGAGAATTTGAGAGAAAGTTAAGGGAAACTGAACACTGGACACTTGGTATACGCCATACCCCCAGTCACACAAACGTTTGTAAATTTCAATTTACATTTTCTCAGCTGATTTTAACATCTAATACGCTGAAAATTTTCAAGGTGACTTTAGTAAAGGTGCTCTTTCTAGTGCTTTTATACGTTTTTCATTCAGTTCAATTTTAACTCATTCAAATCTGTTGCCACCATTTTGGAGAAGGGTCTATTTTGTGAAAGCTAAACAACAATGTGGTTCAATCTGTTGTTGTACATGTGTACATTTACCTATATCATGCTGTTGGTGAAACGAAATATCATTACATGGAAGTAAATTTGGGGTATAAATCAACAAGGAAATGACACGTGCAAATCGTGGTTGTCTCAACCAAACCTTTGTTAACTAAGCTATAACTTGTGTTGCTTGTTTGGATGACTGTCAGGTAAGTAAAGAGCGAGGCTTAAATAGATTGATTGAAAAGGGAGCCTCAAATGATCAAACATGAACATGGCAACATAGAGCTAAATAGAGGGAAGGAATATGGGTGACAAAAATTAAACTGTAATTACATTACACTATTTTTATTCTTACAACAATGGATGCAGCGCTGCTTATTGATTGGTAGAGAAACGTTCAAAAAAATTGTTCCTCAAAGTAGTTTTATTTTTAACGGAACCTTTTTTTTGGAAGTGAAGTCACTTTTAAGGTCTTGTCATAGCTTCGGGGTGTCCTCTTTCTAAAATGTTCCTATTCCGTCAATGTAAGGATGAAATTGAGATCATTTTTATGATCCTTGAATGTAGTTTTGAATCCAAAAAAGTACTTTTGCCTTTTGTTTGAATGTCATTTCTAGGTTCTCAAAGCTACAATGTAACCAGCAATGATTACATGTGGAGCAGGAGAAAAGGTTGCAAATAAACCAGACAATTCCAACGCACAGTGGTAACGAAACGAAATAAACTTTAATTGAAGTAACGCAAAAACAGCAGCGGAGAAGAGAAGAGTTCGAAGGTCGCATAAAGGTTTAAATTAAAACTTTGAGGTTGAATAGCAATTCGATGTATCTTGTAGCTGGGAAATGGTTTGGTGCGATATTGTAGTGCTGAAAATTTGTTATGTTGTTGTGGTTCGAACTAGAAAGCAAAAGATAAAAGCCTGAATGAGCCAACGCCTTAGATTTATTACTTGACTTACGCGCACGTGGCATTGCGATGCAAAACTA
>NC_090892.1:37696545-37699045 GCF_036669925.1 Montipora capricornis
AACACACTTTCAAAATCTGAAGGAAAAAGGGAAGTGGTTTTTTTGATCACAGGTGCACTTTAAAGGGTTAGTTTCACGGTTTTGCGCATGTGCAAGCTTTGGCGCTGGCAGTTGTAAATTTTACGGTTTCTTACCGCCAGATAATGTTTATCAAATAATGAGAGTGTTACAGCAAATACACTGAATGACTAAGGCCCATATTTGGTGGTACTGAGGGTTTACACAGAAAATATCAAATTTAATTTTGGCCTGAAATTTATAACGGTCGAGTAATCTATTTGCATGCAGTAGGTTCATAACAAAGGAAGCGATTGCAAAAGTAATTCCAATGAGCAATTTTACTTCTATGGCATTATCTCCTTTTCAGTGATTTCGATTGTTTCAATAACAATGGAATTAATTAGGCTGACATGACAGTTTGCCCATGCGCAGAGACGTGAAACTCTCGCTTAAACAAAAACTTTCTGATGTATTCAAATTGGTGTGATTGTGTAAAGGCCCATATTATAGGGTACCTGCTATCCTAATTAAATTAATTCAGTTTAGCACCCACTGTTTCGTTTTGATCTGGCAGTTCCATTTTTGGTCTGATTGAACTGATTTTGTATTTCATTCCCTCAATCTGGAAATTGAATCTACTTTGATCGTTTGGTGCAGGATCCTAGTCGTTCAACCAGGTACCATTTTTCTAAAAATTATTTCTTCATGGAATTTTTGTATCACGCATGTGTGCATGGCTATGTGTTATAGCGTAGTTTAGGGAAATATTTTGTGGGTCTGTAGTTGACTGCAAGAGCAATTGGAAGCCAAAATTGATATTTGACGATTTATTATAGTAAGTTGAGTGATTTTAACCCTGAGATAAAAGGTTGACAAAATAGTTGGGCAAAGACCTGACACCGAAATATTCTCAAAGCACTGATAAAGGACATCATTAGATCTCTCAAATAGTACGAGCACTTTGATTGCCTAAACTAGACCCTCCTTGGGGGTACACTGGGTTGCCTGTGGTACGTGCACCGTTCCAAACAATTTTTTTCAAGGTTATTAAGAAGTCATACCAGAAGAGGCCCTTTGGCTCACAGGTCCTCACACGTTCGTACGACGAAACAGATCTGTCCTTGCGTAATATGTAGCTCTAACAGTGTACGATATTGTTTTGGTATTGTCTATCATTGTAGTGCCATGGTAGAAGTCTTGGGTATTAGTCTGAGAAGACATGTGGTTACTAGCAAAGTACTGAACCCAGAAAGATTGAAGAAAATAAATGGGAAGTGAGAAACATTGGCTTCTGGGCTGACATGTTGATAAACTTTTCACCACAAGCTTAAGCGTGCCCGCTGAGCATCTGACAGCTTTGTAATACATTGTACTAAAGTTCACTGAAGTTAAGCCCTGCCGGGCTGGGTTAGTGTTTGGATGGGAGACCAAAACAATAGACCCCTCTTAAAACAGAAGCATCGGACCGAAAATACTATTAACGACTCAGCAAGGTACTGATTTTGTTAGCTTGCGTTATGCAAAAACAAATATTGATGCAAAAGTAAATAACTATTGATACACAGTTTTTAGAAAGAGCAGAAGGAAGTCTCCAGGACGGTCGATCGAGAATAACATATTTACGACATGAAAACAACATTAATTTTGAACCGTGAATATAGAATATAAAAAGTTACGATCAGGAACAAACATTTTGGGAGATTTTTGCTACGTTCAAATAAATCGCCAAATCGAAAGTGACATGGCCGGAATTCAGCGGGCGCCGTGATTAAGTTACCGCGGCATGTTTACTTGCCAAACAGTAAAGCATCTGTGTCAAATGATGGCAGGATACAGGGTTTTTGTAAGTTTCTTTTTCTGTCAAGTGTTATAAAGTTTGACAATGAAATGAGCGAAGTCAAAACAAAGATCACAACCGCCCAACTCTTGTTTATGCAAAGTCAAAATTTACTCTCCAAGACGCGTTCGACGTTATTTTAATATCACCAGGTAATTTCATCATTTTGGAAATGGCAGCTACTTTGTTATTCATCTGCGTCACAATTTTTCACTGATTTTGGGGCTCATTTTGTTGAAAATCAAGCACGCTTCCAACAGGCCTGAGAACCCTTCCTGCTTACAGAGCAATGCTAGAAAACTTCTCCCATATCACTTTTGAACCTTAAGCTCGGAAATTCAATACACAACATGATATTATAATTCACAAAGGCAGAAAATACCACAGAATCCTTTTCCAGCGAAAAATTTATTGAAACAAACAACATATTTGCTCTTCCTATTTCATTGCGTGCGTGTAGACAATAAACTCAATCGTGTCAAATTACCATGTACTTCAGGTAAATACAGCTCACTTTGATTTCGTCTCGACGGGCGATAGATTGTTCTCTAAGTCCAGTACTCGTCGATTTTGAGATTCCTGCCTAGTTTATCCAACTGACTTTCCATTAATGAGCTCCATAAGGGTATATTTTGTTTAAGGATCCACTAAAACGCCATTCGC
>NC_090892.1:37704045-37714045 GCF_036669925.1 Montipora capricornis
AAGAGATGTCATCCCTCTGGTCACTCAAGTTAGCCATGGCTACACATTAAGATCTGGGTCAGCTAGAGATGTAAAAGTGAACGCACGTACCGAAATGTTCAGGAGTTTTATCACCATGCGCCATGTTTAAATGTATGTGATGTATATAATTTTACTGTTCGACCCCTACAATTTGGAGAGTGTATACTATATGTCTTGCTAAAAGTTCAGAACTTGGTTTTATCATGATTTGAGAGAATGCAAGACAAAACACCCTGACAAAAGCCTAGTAGCATGCGCCGGTATGGAGACACTCACTCACACTGGGGTGAATAAAAACTCTTTGTCATGGAAGTTGTGTTTGCATGTTGGTATTTCTTCTGATTGCCTGTTCCCTCGTGGTGGATCATTTTAGACCAAGAAAACGTTGCCCATGCATACAGTTAAAAGTTCATTCCGCATGAAGTTCAGAAAGATTCTGATCTCTTTTTGCTTTACAAATTTTGGACAGAATGGGCCTATAAAACTAAGAGTCACTTGTAAGATGAAGCATGTCACCTGGGATACAGGAGGATTTCAGGGCTTGTTGATTGTTTTCTTCGTTTGTTTGTTGTTAGGTTGTATATCTTACCGGTGTTTAGCGTAAAAGAATGAAAATAATACCAGTCAAGTACACTGGAGGACCAACTTCTTTAGAAGAAACTATATATGAAAATCGTATATTTAAAATTCAATCTCTTAAGTTTGTAACTGCAGGTAATCCAGGCCTTTCTCCAATGGGAGCTTCTATAATTTCATTTCTGTAGTTTTAGTGAACAGAAAATAATTTGCAATCAGACGAGGGCGATAAGATCATGCCATCCTGCTTACTAAGGAAGCCATTGACTGCTTCTCCTTTCCCAAATGTAGCTAAGCATACCTTTCCTTATATTTCCTTTGAAAACAAGTCAACCCTTTTTGGAGTAGAAACTTGTTTTGGCTTGACCTTACAGGACATTGAGGAAATCTCTGAGCTGCATATGGTGACTCCAGCTAGGCGAAGAGAGCCCAGATCTGGTAAGAGAAGAAGTGGCAAATGCAAACCTTTACCAGTTAAGGACAATAAAGAGAGGAAAGCAGAAAAGCCCAGATTTGCTTTCAGCTCATCCTCATCCAGTGTTTTTTTCAGTGACAAGAGATGTTTCTTATTATAATGAAGGTGCCATTTCAAGTAGTAAGACCAAGGATGGTGATGTCCGCAATAAAGATGACCAAACTGTTATCGTTCAAGACTCGCTACCACTTGCTGATAGCTTGAAGGTGTGTAGAAGGAGTTCTATCAAATATTAATTTTTATTTCATAAAATCCAGTTCTAGCCAAATTTGTCAAGTCTATAAATATTATACGACTGAATTTCTTAAGTGCATTGTACCACGATGGTTCAATGGTTGTGTTTGGGAAAAAGTCCATTAAACTTTCAAATTCCAAGAATTAAAAAATACCTGTGGAAAGGTAACTTTGTGCTTTAAAAAACAATGAGTTCTGTCACTACTTATCTGACTAAACTTGTTAAGTGTGGGTTCTTTTTCTGGTGGTGAATATGGTGATAGTTTAACAAGTGGAAAAATTCCATAAAATTTGAAAATTCCTTGAACAAATTATGGTATAGTATACTACATGTAGCAAGACTCTTCTCTGCTCAAAGGACAGGGATGAAAGTTCCCAAAGACGAGAAAAAAAAAGTGATAAAAAGCATTCCGTAAGCTTGAGTAAACTCAGTGATTTGATTACTGATTGGTGCACAGATCACTGGTACTACATATGCTGAAACATATATCTGCATACCATCAACTGCCTCCACTGCAAATTGAACAATGTCACACTGCCTTAGTTTGGCAGTAGACTCTCCGAAGGTCTTGATTAGTAATGTGTCCTGGCCAGCCACAGGTAGCTTCAGAGTGTTCTGTAAGCTCTCTGACATGTAGCTTCTTTGACTGCTGCTATCAACACCATTCTGGCATTGACAGACTGTTCAGCACTCCCTGGCTTGGAGATGTTTGCTCTCGCTGTCTGCAGAAGTACACTGGATTTGGAGCTGACAAACATACTGGTAGATGAAGGTTGAAATGAGGCTACAGTAGGGTTGAGTGCAACTCCTTCATTATTGACTGCACTTCTTCCTTGGGTAGTTGGTTGTTTTTCTTTACCTGAATTTTCACAGATAGAGGCATGATGACCCACACCACAGAAGTGACATTCCTTACTACACTGATTGGCGAGGTGGCCATTACTTAGGCATCTGAAACACTTTCCTTTCTGTCGAAGCAATTGCCTCCTTGCAGAGAAGTCAGTTACCACATTACATTTAACAGATGGATGTGACCCCTTACAATATGTGCACCAAGGGCCTTGATGATTGCTTTTCCCAATGTCCGCAAGCAAGGCTGAGGTTGGCGATGGTTGATATACTGGCATACGCCTTGATGGCTTTGGCGCACAAAAAAATCCTTATTCCCCACCTCTCCAGGGACATGTTGACAGTTCTCACGTGATTGTAGCTCCCTTTGGAATTCGGACATAATATCCTTTAAGGCCCACGTTTCAGACGTTAGATTTCGTGTGATAGCAATCCTGACTTCTTGTAGCAATTTTTGCACGATTAAGGGCGTTAGAAAACAGCCATACATTACTGGAGAAATTTCCAAACTCCCGAGGCTACGCATATGTGATTCCACCGTATCATACAGATTACGAAGCCGTTTCACTTCATGAATGGACGTTATTAAACAATAAAAATAACTCCGCCATCTTGGAAAATACCCGGAAGGCATTCAAATAAACTTTCCACATTTGTTAGAGGTGCCCCTCCCCCCCCCCGGGGGGGCTTAACGTTGATAGGTGCATTCAATGGGCGGCAGAGCCTGCTACAAGCAGTGATTTCAAATACTTGAACTTATCTGGTCCGGTTAGAGTGCTGTTTCGGTGGACAGCCGAGTCAAATGACTCCCAAAAGGGATACCAGTCGATTGGATTCCCAAAGAACTTCCTTAGTTCGAGTTTTGGCAGTTTGGCGTGCCTGTGAATTGATACATTCGCGCTAGATCCTGCTTGCACGGTGTTCAAACCAGATTCAGCAGATTGTGAAAAGCTCCTTTCGTGACCCCTTTCGGAAGTTAAGGCCGTTTCCAGATCAACAATACACTCCCGGATTGCACTGGTGAAATCGCAGCTAGCACCCACATCTTCTTGGATTTGCGAGTCGTGAAGAATACATTCGAGAACCGCTTCATTTTATGAAGACTGACTTGCTCTTCTTTGAAGAGGTATAAGTGAAAATGTGGGCAAAAACACAGCAGGTGCTAGAAGTAGGTATTTCAACACCTGACAAATAGCCTGATTTCTGACTTAGATGTGTGTTTGTTGTCTCATTTGATACCAAATCCTTCAACCTCCGGAAGCACTTTAAATTCTATGTCACATTCCTATTCTGCCTGTCACCTGCCCAGGCTCTTAGCAAAAATTACCACCTGGATCCTCACCTTAATTTTTGACATCTCAAGGAATTAAAAGGCAGAACTTTCTCCTCAGTAATTTGAAGACCCATAGTACATTGCAGGCATAATTGGTTAATTGGTTGTCGTAATGAAAACATGGAATCTCCTACATGCACTTAAAGGCTTCGACACTGACATTAGTTTTCTTTTTTTCAAAAATGATTTAAAAATGAAAACAATGATTATGATGATAACCAACATTACTTAAATTATGTCAACTGAAGTGACTTAGAGCCACTAAATTACTTATTGGGATTTTGAGACGTAGTCTTGCTTTTAAGATGGAAGTAAAACCCAAGTATTCAATGTGATGGAGTAAAGTAGGGTAATAACCAACAAACAAAGCTGCTCTGTTTGGAATTTGAACCTGTGGAGCATTGGTGGTACAGTCGAGGTCTCTTGCCATTACAATGTAGGCCAATCCTGTTTTGTTTTCATTCAAACAAAGACACATGAGTATACTATTACACTTCCTATTATTGTTTTCTATTTGTTGCCGAGAAATCTACTCTTCCCATGCTGCAGTTGCTGTTGTTTGTTGGTCTTCTTCTTCTTCCTTTCAATACAACACCAGAATTCATTGTTTGGAGTTATCAGAAAGTCCTTCACCTGTCGGAGTCTGGATTTTTGCTTATTGAAGCAGTTATGGGAGTGTTGGTAGTGATGTATATCAGTCAATCTTTGGTGAATGAAATTGATGAACACCCTATGGCAGTGAGGGTACAAACCGTACAGTGTATTTAAATAGTCCTGTCATCAACCACTAAGGAACTTAAAACTAAAAGTTACTCACTTTATGAGATTTTTGTTGATCCTATCCTCCTTCAGAAAAATTGATACAGATATGACTGCATGGTTCAATATCATACAATTGTGTTTTGTTCTGAACAATGAAGACAGTGCAGTCGTAAAAGGCTGGCCTGGCTGCTTATAGCTGGCACAGTCGGGGTACGTAATTATGATCCAAAGAGAGCAATTCTTCATTAAGCTATGAATTTAACCTGGAACCTGTGTTGTTATATCCTAACCCTAACGGTTGTCATGATGGATTTGTGAGATAAATCATTTATCAAGCATGAAGCCGATGGTGTTTTTGCATAGCTTATTTCTCGAAAATAAAGCTCAAATCTGTTTTAAAAATACCAGGGCAATGTTCTTTAGTTCATTTCCAGTCAACTTGCAAAATTTGGGCTAGTTTTAAGTAAAACTAAAAATCGACCGAAGTTGTCACTTACTAGGTTTTTGCATCGAGCCCCTCAATTTAAACTTCAGCATTTTAATTTCTTCCATTTTTTACAACCTGACCTGCGACGTAAGGATTACTAAGAGTAATGTTAATGAAATTGAGCACAGATTGGATAAGATTTAATAGTTAAGAGAAAAAAATTCCAAGTTAACAAGAGCAAGCTACCCATGGTGACCATGCGAACAAAAGAATAAAAGAAAATTTAAAACGATTTTATCCCGTCTTCTTTGGTAAACTAAAGGAATGAGATTGAAGGAAGAATGCAAGAAGAGAGTCAACAGTACGAGGAATTCTGGGTGGTCAGCAAATCAAGTAGTATCCCCAGCCAACAAGATGTAACTTAAGCGACAAACACATGGCTAATTACCATGTTCATTGCAAAAGCGCGTTCTGACTTGTTGTTTGCTCCACTTCAAAACTGCTCAAATGAAAAGAGTTTGATTTGGATAAAAATGCTCAACCATTACCATTTCGGTGGTTTTATAAGAACCGCGAACAGCAACTCAGAATTAGCGTTTCTTTGCTTAATGCATTAATTTGCTTTGTGAGTTCCAAGTGACCTTATAAATTGCATATGTTTTAGCACTTATACGACACTCAAACAAAAACCACTTTTGTCTTTACTCCATAACTTACGTTGTTCTGTCACCTCCCAGTGGGCATAATTAAACTACATGTGAGTTTTGTTATGACTTTCAAGGAACTTGAAAGACTATGAGATGAGAACGACAAGGTAATATTACTCGTGGTAATTCTTAAGTCAACAGTCAGGTTAATTGTTGAAAATTAAAGAAATAAAAATGCCGAATTTTGTAAAATAAATACAGTACTAACCCTTCACCCTCTACTCTTTACCCGTTACCCTTTACCCATAATCCGTTACCCTTTACCCTTGGAAAAGAGCTGCCAGTGATTCTCAACTATGATTGAATGCGCTTTTTGTGATATCTGCAAAAAATCAAGGTTGTGAAAATTGAATCAGCTAGAGCTTATTTCAGTTATTGCCGAGACCGTTTACAATATTCTGGCACCACAGAACCTTAATTAATTCAGTACAGTAATTTCTACTGTTGAGTTTTTTAAAGGAGAAGATGGATATTTGCTGTGATGTATTATAGTACCCGTATACTTAGACAGTCTGGCAAACACTAAGATTTTACGCTGTTCATATTTGCAAATGGTTCTTTAAGAATTGTCTTCACCCATGATTTCAATTTTTTTTTTTTGCAGTCCTGTATCATAGCGATATCTGGAGTTTTATACCTTTTGTCAACATATCTTGGTTTTAAAATATTTTCTGATGCACAAGAGATTTGGTAAGAGGCTACATAACATTCTTTGGTGAATTTAGTCATTGTTATCTTGAAACTTAACCCATTCACACCTCAAACGCCCTGGGACACTCCCCACTGATGAGTAAAATTGTCTGGCGTTAGACAGAGTAAAACCTATTAAGTCTCACTCTTAGGGGTCAGTAGGCTAAAGAACAATAACAACTTGAAAAATCTGACTAAAGTCCCTGCATTTAAGTCAGCATCCTGTTTTCCTGTGGCAGATTTTATCATTTAAGCACCTTTTTGTTAAATTTTCTGAACTTGATCAAACACTGAAAGTGCTTTGCCAATGCATTGTTAGTTGTAACTCAAAATTAAACCCTGCATACTTGAAATTTTTAACAAGGAATTCTTTCATCACAGACATTTGAAACTACATCTATTCATGTTAAGTAGGGGAGAAAGCAGGGCTCATTGTTAAAACTAGAGAAGTGTTTGAAAGTAATTTGGCTGTGTCTAGACGTCCAGCAGCTAGACAGAATTTTAAAAATACCAACACTGTCCAGCAGTCGAATGATTTCTTATCTTCATGTTGATCTTCGCAAAATATAAGATATATTTATTTATGTGACCACTTGGCACTGTATGAAAATCTCACACATCATCTTTCACTCCAGTTACATTGTACCACAGTACTCCACCAGCAACTGAAGCTATTGGCTTTAAATTTTCATTGTGTTTACGGTGTGAGATACATGTAGGTACTTGTCGCAATAATTGAATGCTAACCATTTAAAATAAGTGCTTAGACTTAAATAATGTTTATGAGTGCTATTTTGAATGGGTACTTTTAAAACATACCTGTCATTTAGTGATTTGAAAACCTTGTCTGTCTGCATTAAGGAACTTTCTAATAATTTTGTGGAAAGAAGTTTAACAGCCAGTTATGATCTTGAGGGAATCCACCAAGCCAATACAACTACTTTGACCCACTGACGACTCAATAGATTCTATTCTGAAGTTAGCTTCTTAAGGTGCCTCGAAACAGTTTCCATTATTTTCCAAGACTTAGATTTTCATGGGTCATTATAATTACTCTATACCGGTTAATGCCAAAATCATGGTATCAAAAAACTGCCCAATCATTGGTTAACATGTTGCTGTAAATTTTGAGGCACCATAGGTTCCCCTAACAACAATATGACCTGCTAAAAACACCCTAAATTTTAGCTCTAACCGCTTATATCTCAAACACTTTCTGCAAAGTTTAAAAAAATCCGTGGAGTGGTCCAGAGCCTTTTTTTCACAAATTTAAAGTTGCTCTGAACCCCCTCCACAGAATATTTTTAAAACTTTGCAAAAAGTTACATCGTATCATAACTTTTACAATTCGATGATAAAAGCTGGGGATCGCCGAGCTCGTTTTTTCAGTTATAAGTGCTTAAAGCTAAAACTAAGGGTGTTTTATGAGGTAATATTGTTGCTACGGTACCCTGTTATATAAAAAGGGTGACTTCAGCTTCTTTGTTAGCCTCGATTTCCGCCGCTTTCTCGAGTCCTAGGAGCGCGGGCTCCTTTCCCGAACAGCGGCTGGTAATCGAGCCTACTTGTTTAATGATTGGGAATTTTGTGTGATACCATTTTATTGCAGCATCACCTCTTAAACAATGGTAGAATTCATCCTTCAAAGTACAGCTGTTAGAAAAGTGTTGAAAACTGTTGCCAGCCTCCTTAAATGCGTAGTAGTACCATACTCCCAGGCTGAATATATCAATTTTCTGCAGATTTTAGACTAAAAATGTCATTGTGAACATTCCTCTATCACGACGTAGATTATTTCCATTTTCCTGATTTCGATGGCGTTTAAGTAATTTTGGATGCAGACTAAAGGCGATGAGGCCTCTGTTAGTACATACCACACAAGTGCCTTGCATACGGCGGCTAAGCCCTCAGTATGAGCGGCAGTCAAAACTTAGCTGTCCTACCGAAACGACACGATAATAGCCTTTTTCTTCGAAGCTCAGTAACAAAAGTAAAGACAATGCTGAACTTGCTTTGGCCCCTTCGAATAGTTATATTAAGACCTACGGGTTGAAATTGACGAGGAACAGCATATTTTGTTCAAAAAAACACAACATTCATCCCACCTAGCGACAGTGGAGGAAGTACTAGAAAGTTGCCATGCCGCTCGATGGCGACCCAGTTTTGGCGTCACATTAGAAGCTTCGAGACACAGCATGTTTCATATTTTTCACTTTTTTTAATCTGATATGATTTTGGGAACTTTAAATCCCCTTTTCGTGAATAAAGTTGCTTGATTTCCTTATAACTTACATTGGCGTCGAGACAGTAAAGTTTTCGTTCCCGCTTGCTAAATCCTAATTGGTCAATTCAAATTTCAGGCGCGCCAGCCGTATGCAAGGTGAATAGTGCCTTTCGCACATTCTGATTGGCTAGCTCGGAAGTGAGTAGCAAGTAATATTTAACAAATAAAGAAGCATAAACCGTGTATTACACTGTGATAAAACACGACGGTGATTTCAGAACACGAGGGAAATGTAGAAAACACGAGCCGCAGGCGAGTGTTTTTTACTCTTCTCGAGTGTTCCCAAATGACCGGAGTGTTTGACCACAGTGTAGTACACGGCTTAGGCTTCTTCATTTGCCTTAAGATATAGATTTTACACACGCAAAACAATAAAATACGCTTTTTCTACGTTTTATAGTCTGGTAAAACATGGGTTTTTGACCAATCAGACCGCGCGCAGGGTCCTATCTATATTTTAAATAGATTTAACCAAGCCTTAGAACACAGATCTTATTGCAATTATTAATCAATTGTGAGCATGTAATTGTTCAACGTGTGGCTTAACTAGTTTTCCCCGTTAATTTTAACAAACTTTATCCAAGTACCAAATTTTTCCAAGATTGTGGAAATTACGTATACGTACGCATTATATCAGGCACTTTCCGAGAAACGATTGTGCAAGGAATATGTCGGAAGAAAAGTCAAAAACGTGCCAGGGGTTAATTTGCACCAAAATCTGGCCTTTCCGCATACTCCATCCTTTGCTCCAAGAGTAATTTATAATAACCTGGCTTGAGCTCGCGATCCAGCCGAAAAACTAGCGCTAGACATCGATGAGCTCTAAACCTGAGCCTGAAATATAATAAGGTAATACTGGTCAGCGGATACCTTGGCTTTGGAGCTGTCAATTATCACCATAACCATAACATGCATGTACCTATATATGGTGATGGTGCTACTTTCATATGTTTCAAGGTTTGGGGCTTGGCGTAAGGACGTAGGCACGTGTGTATTTCCGGGGAATTGACCTTCTAAGCGCTAGCTTTCACGTGTAGTGTCACGTGACTTTTCATATAACACATAATGAGATGGCGTGGCGAGCAGATATGAAATTGTAGTTTCTTTTTGCGTTGGACATGGAAATGATGCAACAAAGACACAAGTCACTTCGATGAGTAGCATTTGATGTGGGACGCGGTAGTTTTACACTCTTACTTCCGTCTTCGACAGGATTTACGGGGGTGAGTGAGGTTTTGAACATCTTCGATCCCTAGGCGGACGGAAACCAAATGTATTCCTTACATTTGATTATTACTAATACCTTCATGTATTTAAATTGTCATGTATTTGTGTACTTCGAGGTCAGTAATAAAACCGAATAAATGTGATTTGAGTGTGCGTAAATCGAGCCTCCTCTGTCAGTGAGCCTTTAATTCGAAAACGCTGAATCAGTCCATCTAACAACAGAAAGCAGTCCTGTTTGCTACAGTTCCAGGGTCAGCATGTCTAAGCAGATGCCAATTAAAGAAGGACTTCCACACAATGAATATCGCAGAACTTAAAAAATATTTGCAGGAGCGTAGAGTTTCAGTGAGCGCGTTTAGAAGTCTTCGCTGATAGAAATCGCCGCTGCAGTTGAAGCAATGACGCTTTACTTTA